>NW_006922029.1:819381-839587 GCF_000298275.1 Orycteropus afer afer | reverse complement strand
ATCTGTCCTGGAGGAAGTGCAGCCAGAATGCTCCTTGGAAGCAAGAATGGCCAGACTTTGTCTCACCTATTTTGGTCATGTTGTAAGAAGGGATCATTCCCTAGAGAAGGATGTCATGCTTGGTAAGGTGGAGGGTCGACAAAAGAGGGAGAGGCCTTCAACGAGATGGATTGACACGGTGGCTGTGATGATGGGCTCAAGTACAGCAGGGATTGTGGGGCTGGCACGGGATCAGGCAGTGTTTCATTCTGCTGTGCATGGGGTTGCTATGAGTCGCAAATGACTCAACGGCACTTAACAACAACAACAACATTGCACTGGGCCAATCTGTTGCAAAAGACTTCTTCAAAAAGTGTTAAAAAGCAAAAATGTCACTTTGATGACTAAAGTGACCCTGACCCAAGCCACAGTATTTTCAGTCATCTCTTATGTACGCAAAAGGCGGACAATCAATAAGGAAGACTGAAGAAGAATCGACGCTTTTCAAATATGGTGTTGGTGAAAAATATTGAATATTGTCAGAAGAACGAACAAATCTGTCTTGGAAAATGTACAGTCAGAATGGTTTTAGAAGGGAGGATGGTGAGACCTCACATGTCTTAGACATGTTGTCAGCAGGGAACAGTTCGGAGAGAGACTTCATGCTTGGTTAAGCAGAGGGTCAGCGAAAAAGAGGAAGACCCTTGATGAGATGGATTGCCACAATGGCTCAAACACAGCAACGATTGTGAGGATGGCACAGGACCAGGCAGTGTTTAATTCTGTTGTACGGACGGTCACTATGTGTCAGAACCAACTCACCAAGTATGAGACAGCACCTACCAACAACAATGTGCAATTACTGTAACTATTGATAATTCTGGATGAATTGCCACATCTTATTTTGTGACTTCTACCATGTTTTCAGATGTTCTCATTTGGTTTTGCTTCCTACAAACCCATTTTCTTGTTTTTAAGTATCCAGTTTTCTGCATTTTCTTACCTCTTCTATTTATTAGGCATTCTGGTGGCGTAGTGCCTAAGGCAATTTGATTGCTAACCAGAAGGCTGGTGGTTCAAATCCACCAGCCACCCCTCAGAAGGAAGACTGGGCAATCTACTTCCATAGTGATACCGCCTCGGAAACCCAAGGAGGGGTTGCCATGAGTTGGGTCCGAAGTGACGGCAATGAGCTCGGAGTTTCTGGTTTTCTACTTATGAGGAGTGATGCTCTGTATCTCTAGGCCTACAGCAGCCATTCAAAATGTTAACGTGCACGTCAGTGTTAACAATCTAAGACAAGCAACACTTCCTGCAGTCCTCTCAGAACACTTACCATCATCTATCATGGTACAGAGGCTAGGACTTCAGTTCAATTTTGATTTTACTCCTAAATTCACTGCCTTTTTTTAAAAAAATAATCGATAGTACTGTGATTTACAAATATGTTTGCCAATTTCTTTCCTCTTTTTTGATCCCAGTCTTTTTTGCTTATACTTCCTTTTTACCGTTTCAAGTTATTCATTCAAGAATATTTACTGAACAGTTAACCAGATGGAAGGTATTATTCTAGGTGCTAGTAATACAGAAGTGAATAAAATAAAGCCCCTACTCTTGTGGAATTTGTTATAGTGGGCACTTACATTATTCTTACTAAAATAGGTGCTTCAGTAACTCTGGGCAAGCATATTGAGTGGTGAACTCTCTGTCTTGGTCTCTATTTTATTTTCACTACTGAATGATAGTTTAGCTAGGTACTGAATTCCAGGTTCAGAGCTACTTTTCCTCAGGACATTCTAGCATCTTCTGGAATCTAAGGTTACTGATGAAATGTCTGCTGTCATTCCAATGCGATTTTCACAGGTGTCACTTTGTCCTTTCTCTTTTCTTATTTCTAAGACTTCCTCTTTGTCATTGGCGTTCTTCAGTTTTACCAGAATGTGCTGGATTTGGCCTCCCAGACAACTTAAATCTATGGAGGATGCACGTGATACAGAAGATTTTCTTCTTTCAATTATTTTTTGTCTTTTCTTTTGTTGGGGGCGGCGGATTTCCCATCCAAAGCCTGGGCAGAAGGCAGCCAACCTCACTACTATGAGTTCTCGTTTCATGTGAACAGCAACTCTTTGGAGTTCCACTTGAAGGGAAGCCCTCAAAGTTCCTAACTTAAACAGATCCAAAACACTGATGAAGCACACAGCCTACTGGGACAATGTCTACTTTAAAAATACAAACAAAACAAAACAAAAATGTTATGTGTGAAGAAGCAAAATCATTCCTTTGTATCTCTCTCTCATAAGACTAAACTGATAAAAGCCAAGGCCCCATATAAGAGCCATACCACCCTGCTCCCTTCTGCCTCTTTCTTCCATCTGAAGCTAACATTTTGTAACCTCTGAAGTGGGGTAAACCTGACCGCCAGCTTTGGTCTCAAGCTTCTGTATATAATGTCAGTAAGGAAAATGGGTGTCCCACATGTTCCCACCTTCTACAGTGGGATTTAGTAGTTATGCCCAGCCATTTGCTTCCATTTGTCATTGTTCCAAATGCACAGAGTTCCAATAAGGACCGAGAAGAGATGGGTAGAGGGCCACCATATAAGTCTGTGCTGTTTGCACAGCATGTATGTAAGGCATCACCTCTAAGGGGCTGTTCCCATGGTAGATCTGAGTATTCTGACAATAATCCTACAATTGGTAAGGAAGTCAGCCTTTTAGTGTGGGCGCTTTTGCTCATTTGTACAAAGGTACTTTTTTGGCTACCGGCAGCCTCAGAAAAGGGCTGTGCTTTGAAAAGGATGTAAGCATTACTAAGGTTTCTGGCCACAATTCTATCTAACAGCATGTCAAAGCAACCACAGGCAGGGATCATCGGCATGTACTCTCTGGGATGGATATCTGGCCAAACGATGTGCTTATGGACAGAGAACACATCTTACCTCCTACAACTCAGTACAATGCTGAACACTCACAAGTTACCTGTAAAACTTACCAATTTATTGGTTATTATGTTATGAAATGGGACTACCGTAGAGATGTTCAGCAGGTGGCATGATTTTAGATTTTAACTAAATTTCATCCACAGAGAAAACATTTGCAATGAAACATGATGCACTAACTGAGCTTAGAATTCAGGTTTCCTTGGAGAAGACATTTGGGTGTTTTTTTTTTTCTTTTATCATTTTACTTCCAATTCCATTTTAGTCTACCAGGTACAGGCCTTCAGGCAATGGCATTTGTGTTCCAGTTCTGAAAATTAAGTAACTACCCTGGAGTATATGTGTACTCTACAACAACTGCTTTTCTCCTGTCTTTTCATGATTAGAGTTTAGAGACCATATGTAGAATTACTGCATCTACATGTTCCCTGTAAACTGAAACCCTTCCTTTGGGTTGAAGAAAGCTGTTACCTTTTTCCATTTTTTATAATGTTCTCTTGCTGTCTAATAGTCTATGTTTAAATGAGTACTAAGTTTTGATTCTTCAGCTATTGCTGTCATTAACTTCTACTGCAATATTTTTATTCATTCTATATTTTTACCTAAAAAAATATATTTGGGGTATTTTTTCTGGAAATACAAATTATGAATTCAATTGAAGTAAGGTAATGCTATGGCTGAAACAAATTAGAGAATAACTAGCAAACTTCTATTCAACACAACCTTTTGCCCACCCCCTATGGTTTCCTTGTAATTTTTTAGCCGTGTTATTATTATCTCTCCATTCTTCCCTCCTATTTCTTCCAAAAACAAAACAAAATTAAAAGCCTGCTTACCTAACGAAGCCCCACTGTGGGAAGGAACTTGGCCATGTGCTTCACCCGATGCTATCACAGAAACCTACTGCTTACTTTCACTTCAGCCTTCTGAGCCATGACTGTGTCTACTTTTCAGATAAGAAAGCTCATCTTCGGGAGGTCACACAGCTCATCTTCGGGAGGTCACACAGCTCATAAGTGTTGCAGCCAACACCTGAACTCCACAAATTCTACTCACTGAGCCCCTATGTCCCTGCCTCTTGCTCCCAGAGCACACACATTTAAAAGAACTGAGAAAAGGAAAGGATTACACTGGAAATTGCTAGGCACATCATTACAGACACACACAAGACAGCGGTGGTGTCCGTCCAACTCTGAACCAAAATGCCAGAGTAGTCATCACCAGACACAGGTACAAGATACATGGCAAAAACCTCCAAACATTTTTCTCTTTCAAGAATATCATATTTTACAAAATGGTCAACTGACTGAGTCCTCTCTCTGCCTGAGCAAGGACAGTTCACTACGTCACCTGAGCACTGCTTCCTCCCCGTCACCTTCCCACACACCTGGGTAAGGTGAACTCCTCTCACATGTGCTTAAGACGGCCATTCAAATGAACCCCACGTAGAAGGCAGACAACTGGGAAGCAGTGGGTTACCTGTGCCACTTCTTCAAAGTCTTCGTGGCGTTTCTGCAAGGCTCTGGCCCGGTGAAGAGACTTCCCCACCCCCGTGTGCTTGCTCAGAAACGCTTCTCCGTGGTTCTCAATCCAGTCCAGCACCTGCAACGAAACAGAAGCAGATATGCCATCAAACCACGTCCTGCCTTGTTCACTGTGTCAGTGCTGTCCACTGAAGGCACACGCTGCCGTCAATGCCCCGTAAGAGACAACCAGCAGAAACTGGAAGGAGCACCTGGAGCTAATCTCACCCACGGGATAATTTCATTTTGTATCAGCTTCCCCACCAAGATTTTAATCAGCTTTTATTTTGAAACTGTAAACCTATTTATGCATAAATGTTACATCCAATGATCAAATTAAACCCCACCTCATTTTACACATGACTGAGCTACCCAACTGCCTGAGAGTCATATAAGATAGTGGTTATTAAGATCCAGGACCAGCTGAACTTAATGTTTTCCTAAGGCTCAATGTTTCACAATGCAGGCAACTCACATTTAAATAAGGAGGGTTGGTTGGTTGGTTGGTTGTTTTTTACGATTTCATCTTGAGAAGACTCAAAACATGTAAGCAAAACCTAAGAAAACAAACATTCACATGCCTCGGGTCTGATCTTTGAGGATCACTTATTCTATTAAGATATTGTGAAAGCTCAATATTCAATGAGTTTAATTAGGTGAAAGTTCCTGCTAGTTAAAATGCACTACACTAAAGAAAAGGAGTAAAAACAGAACAGTGCAACCCCCATGTTTTAAAATTCACCCTGGAGACTGAGTAGCACATTGGCTCTCTTCCTGAGAAATCACAAAATACATATTTTTACTAATGACATACTTTACTACAGCAAATGCATATTTGTCTCTTTCTAATGGAGGAGGGATACACCGAAAGAATTCACTGCTGTCAAGCTGATTCCGACTCATAGCGACCCTACTAGACAGAGTAGAACTGCTCCCTAGGATGTGCAAGGCTGGACGTCTTCATGGCAGCAGACTGCCTCATGGAGCGGCTGGTGGGTCCCAACCACCGAGCTTCTCATTGGCATCTGTGCATTTAACCAACGAGCAAAAAAGTTAAGTGAAGTTTTCACCTAAACACTGAAAACTGAAACTGGAAAATATTTAAATGATATGCTCATGTACTGCCTAAGGTACTACAGGCTGAATCGGACTTTGCATGTTAGTAACTATGGTAACTAAGTATACAGATCAAAATCATCTTGTCTTAAAGCACAAACAGGGGTGCACAGAGCTCTGTGGTGGTCAGAGGGTGACCAGGAAGCCACCCCGCCTGACACTCCACTAACAGCTAAACAAAAGGGCCTTCACTGGAGGGTCATCGCTACCAACAGGATCTCTGTTCTTGTTAACTGCAACACAGTGAAGTCAGCTGTGTGCACAGGCATCCAGAAAAGCAAGGCAGCTGGTGAGGACCAGAGTCCCGTGTGCAGGGACAGCTCAGTGTGCCCTCCACAGCTCCAAACCAGTGTCCCTCAAGACCTGAGGCTCTGACTTGTCCTCTGGTGCCAAGTGAATAGACATGCAAATGCAATGGTCTGTGGGCCTGGATAAATCTCTGACGGTCCCCTTATATCCTTGGACAGTAAGCAGAAGCTGAGGTCAGAAGCATGGGCACTGGGGAGGTGGGGTGAGGGCAGAGGCCAAGCCTCACTGCAGTGCTCAGGCCAAAGCCACACTTCACCTTGTTACTGCCATCATTCCTGAACCTTTCTGTTGTCATTATCACCATTCTGCCAATTCCTGGGGTCCCACCATCAGAGGACTCCTCACTGGGTCCATCTGCACCATCTACCCACCCTCTCATCAGCCACCCAGTCCTCCTGACAGTCCTACAAGCTTTCCCTACCTCCTCTACACTTCCGGCCCCTGCACACGGACAAGGTCAGGCTGTGTAGTCCTACAGTGCTGCCACAGCGTCCTCACCATCACCGCTGATAACGATGGGACTTGCCAGGCTTGGATGCCATCTGTGTTCAGCTTCATACTATCAGCGTGGCAGACACACAGCCCACGAGCTGTCTCCAACCACAACCCACAAGCCATGGCAGGCATCCGTCAGCTGTCGGCTCCTGAACGGCTGAGCCCACTGCTTTCTTACCGAGCACACAGCACTCTGGGTCCCCTTTCTGCGATCACAGCACACTAGTCAGGGGGCAGTGCTGTCTCCTGACTCCCAGGCAGACGTAAAGCTGCCGAGCCGCCTGGAAGAGTCTCTTTGAATAGATCAGGAAACACAGGCCCTGTTCTACTCTGAAAGAAATGGCTCGATGGCAACTTTAAGACCTCCGAGCCTCAAAGAACGGGCACATTTAATGAAAAGTGTTTCTGGGTGTTAAGACCACACCATGAGGGGTCAAGTACGGAATATTTTAAGCCCCAGTGAAACCTAGAGACACAGAAGCAACAGCTATGCTGGGCTCGCCTGTCTGTAAGACCTGCTTCAAGGGCTTGGGAGTGTTTTTGTTTATTTTTTACTGTAACCATAGGACATTTCTGTATCTCTCTCAACCATAAAAACAAAAGCTAAGCATTAGTAAGCAACAAACTTCATGGTCACCGGCAGGTCAGCAGAGACTAGAAACACAGGCACAAGTTTGAAAAGTGAAAGAGGAAGACTACTTGGTAAAAAGGGATGCAAGAAGCAAAACAACAGTATTCTGAAAATAATAAAAACTTGGTTTTTAATCATAAGGAACGTGTTCAGGAAGAATAAGTCGCTAATAAAAGCTTATTATGAACCAAGGTGAACCAGGTAGGAGCACTCCGTAGAGCAGTCAACTGCAGGAGATCAGAGAGCAGCCTTTGTGCAGGGATGACAGCTCAGAGGGCAGGAATGCATGAGCAGGAAGGACGCAGGGAAAAGGTAACCGCAGGGAGGAAGTAGGAAAAGGGCTGGTACAGTATGGGGATTGCAATCAATGTCGTGAAAACAAAGTGTATATGAACTGCTGTATGAAACATGAATTTGCTCTATAAACCTTCACCCAAATCACAATTAAAAAAATAAATAAATAAAGCTTATTATGAACCCAATTGCTCAGACTTGTAACGGCATTTTTCTTTCATCAGTGGTTCCTTCAGATACAAATGTAACCACTGGGTGAAATTACATTTCCAGCACACATGAAAGTGATTCAAAGGAGAATGTACAAATTCCAACCAAGCACCTTCTTAAAACAGCAACAGACAGTGATGAACTCCAGCGAATGTCAAGACCCAACTGCCCCACCCTCGGAAGCTGCCCCTTCTTTTTCTATGAATGTAAGAAGCCCAGCTTCCTACGGGTCCTGAGCCATCACACCTGCCCAAGTAACATTTTAAAGACATGCCTGTGAAATCTTTTAATTCCACCCATAAAGTTATCTCAAAGCAGGATATTCCTCAGCCTGTCCTGCCCGCCAACTCCCCGACCTCAGACAGAGCTGGCAATCTTCTCTGTGCCTTGTGACCTCAACTCCTATCACAGAAAGGCCAGCCCAGGGTTCACAGCTTGCCTGCCAGACTCAGGAAGAGGGCAGAAGCTGACCTCCCCTTCCTGGGGTTAGCTGGCTCACCAGGGGGACAAGCTGC
Source organism: Orycteropus afer afer (assembly GCF_000298275.1). Lineage (NCBI taxonomy): Eukaryota > Metazoa > Chordata > Mammalia > Tubulidentata > Orycteropodidae > Orycteropus > Orycteropus afer. The sequence continues at coordinate 831,577 of NW_006922029.1, read as the reverse complement.
ACCCCCTTCTGTTCAGAGCTAGTAGCAGGATGTGCTAAGAGCTTACTCTGAGGACACCAGGGCCCACAAATGGCAGCCTCAAGGTCAAAGTCAGCTGCAAAACTCAGCAACCAGCACATAAAACACATTCCTGCTCTAAGCAGCTGAGTCAAGGTGTTGGATATGCAGGGACTCTCACAGATCCATCTCTGTGCAATGAGAAGTAAACCGAGGCCCTCGGGCAGTTAATTCAGGCAGTTAATTTATGGAACGTGATTAGGGCAAGTCTGACTAGATCATTTATAAACCGATAATTACAAGGTGTCTGAGCCTTGAAGCAGGTGGTGCCTAAGGGACTCAGTGTGTTCATCACACACGAAGCCAAGGGGCAGGTGCGCTTGTTATCCCCATTTACAGCTGAAGAGACAGGCCCAAGGGCACTTAGCTCCCACCTGGAGGGCCCTATGAGGACTTGCACCCAGGAACAGCCGTGTGGGCACCAACCTCATCACCCCTGGTCTGCATGGCCCCCTCTGTGACTTGGCACACAGGTGGCCCTCCAGGCTGTGGGTGGAGAGAGACTGGCTTCTGAACAATTCTGGCTACTGGGTAACTGACCTCTGAGGAAGTGCCACTGTTACAATGGGCAGCAAAACTGGGTTTAGGAGAATCAGCACTTATCAGCCTCCTTACTAAAGACCCTGTACAGTAAGTCCCTAGATGCACATGGAAGAATGTCCATCTTGTATTGTCTATTTGTAATGCTATTTTCTATACAAAGCCCCACTACCTAATAGTCTAGGAGCTCTGGTGGAATAGTTCCAAGGCATTTGACTGCTAACCGGAGGGCTGGCAGTTCAAACTCACCAGCCACTCCTCGGAAGGAAGATGGGACAATCTACTTCTGTAGTGATACTGCCTCGAAAACCCAAGGAGAGGTCGCTGTGAGTCGAGTCAACTCAATGGCAGTGAGTTTTAGAGTTACCTAATACTCAGCATGTTTTGTGCATTAATATATCTGAAGTGATTAATTTTTCTTAAAGATTTTGTGAACCAATTGCTCAAACTTGTAACAGGGCATTTTTCTTTTATCAATGGTTCCCTAAGATACAAATGTTATCCACCGGGTGAAATTACATTTCCAGCATACATGAAAGTGATTCAAAGGAGAATGTACAAATTCCAACCAAGCACTTTCTTCAAACAGCAACAGACAGTGATGTACTCCAGCGAATGCCAGGACCCAACCCCCGGGAGGCCATTCAAAGAGGTGACCAAGCCTCAGGAGGCTGCCTCCCACACATCATGAGGACCAATGTCATGACGTGTTCCTTAAGATTCAGACCTGCTCAATTCAAACGCACACCATAGGAGATCTCTAGCGTGGTTACTGGGAGACTATCTATGTTCAGGAGGACGAGCCAGGCCCATCATCCTGTATTGACATAAACCTAAAGCAGCTCTGAACTGCCAGAGATTGTTTCCAAAGCTTGGAACCGGGAACACATTTGCCAACGAAACCGGGCCTGAGGCTCTGGGTAGACGACTGCTCCTTCTCATGCAGGTCCCCAGCCATCTGTCTGCAGACTTATCCATGCATCTGATTAGGGGGTGCTGCCCAGACTCCACCAGAGCACCCCCCAGCATGTGGCTCGTGCACCATGGTATCTTTTTAAAATCTGAAAAATTCTCAATTCTAAAACACATTTGTCCTCAAGGATCATAAGTAAAAGACAGTTGACTTATATTATTATCCCCACTAACCGAGAAACTGAGGCCCAAAAAAAGTGAATCTACCCAAGAGAACAGCACCTAGAAAAGAGATTCACACATGAATGTCCAACCATGTACTCAAAACCATTTCTTTCAGGTTCACTTGTGATACTGCCTGAAAACCCTTAAGATGTTTCTACAATACAGGCTTCCGTCTCTAGGACTGTGATCTGTGACAGCCATGAGAAACACCTGAGATGAAACAAAAAATAACACATTTGTTCTGTGAGGTGCCACTGAGTAACATCCAAAGGCTATTCGGTGAAAGGATACAGACGGCTGCTGGGCCAGGTGCCGCTTTATAGAGACAATATACGATGAAAGCAGAGGGCTTCTGTTCTATTAATGAGAGCCCCTCCTGAGTCATATTTTAGGCACAAAAATGAAACAAGTAGCTCCACTAATTCTATAGTCACTTTATTTTTTTAAAATATGAAGCAAGTGAGAAACAGAAGTAGTTCTAAAATATTCTGAGTTTGGCGAGTCTGTTTTTATACAGCAGCAGACTGTTTCAGTTGTAAAAGATGAACTTCCTCCCTGCCCCACCCTACACTTGCCATAAAACCAGTGTGAGTCAAGTTTCACTTGCTCAGTGACTTCCCTGTGGAAGCTCTGCTCACTGTGACTTCAGTGCTGGGGTGCCAAGCCAGAAATGGATACGCTGGGTTCTGACTTTGCTCCCAAAGGAAGCATTTCCATCAGTGCTTTCATTTGTTAGCAAATCAATGTTACTATAGTAACAGGACAAAGGAAGACTGCTCAGTTCAGCAACATCCCTTCAACTTTTGCTAAACCCAAGTAGATGGCCAAAAAGGAGATCTTTCAGTTAGATGATGTCTACTTTTATTCAAGACTGGTGTACAGTGTCATCATGAGAGTGTCCAATATTATACTATACCTTCTCCTTATTAGGGGCTCTGGTGGGGCAGCGCCTAAGGCGTCTATCTGACTATTAACCAGAAGGACAGTGGTTCAAACCCACCAGCCACCCCATGGAAGGAAGACAGGGCAATCCACTTCTATAAAGATTCACTGTCTCGGAAACCCAATGAGGGTCACTATGAGTCAGAACTGACTTGATGGCGGGGGCTGGTTTTTTTGTTTGTTTGTTTCTCCTCACTTATCAACTGTCTTGTTATCCAACATTTCACATTTACAATAATATTAAGAAACCTATTCTTCGATTATTTTGCACATGAATGATTAACATCAAGCAGAATGCCGAGGTGCCAGGCAAGAGTAACAGTTGTTGGCATGCTTAAGGTAATGTGTCACCTTCTCAGTGGTCTGGCAGTTATGTAATGATGTAGCAATTCTCCATTTTGTGATGTGATGCAGTCACCCTCCAGTCTGGCATATCAGCAATTTCGCTGACAACCTGCTCTCTGAAACCTAACCACGCTGTAAGTGAGAAGAGGGTGTGCTGGTGAAGCTTACCTGGGAACAGAAAAATCACTAAAGAAGGATCATTTAAAATTTTTTAATTGACATACTCATGTGTATCTTAGACTGTCTAACACTTTCTGTCTTCAATGCTCACAGCATATTTAATTCCTGAAATGAGCGTTTTAATCATGTTCTTCCATTTCTGGTAGAGACCAAGCTCAGAAAGTCCCCAAAGCACATCATTCACCTGAGAGAACTAATCCACTGCAGGGAGATGGAATCAAAGCCTGAGGCTGCCGCAGACGGGGCCTGAGATTCCAAGTGGCCAGGAAGCCGGGACAGAGGCGTTTTTTCCCTGTTTGCATTTAACCACTCATGAAGTGTCTGAACTCCGAAACCAGAAAGAGGTGGCAGTCAGCTTCCATAAAGATTACAGCCTTAGAACCCTCAGGGGGGGCGCATTCTACCCTGTCCTATACAGTCGCTATGAGTCACTATGAGCCGGAACAAACTCAATGGCCAAAACGTTTTTTTTAAAAAAAAAAAAAAAACTTAATCAATACCTCTTTTCCCTCAGGGTGATGGGCAACTTCTCCCTCCCCAGGCCTTAGCTCCAGCCTAGAAATCACCATTTAACTCTTCCCTCTTCAGGAACACATTAATTGTGCTCTGATTGGCTCAGATCAGCATCCTTCTCAGCTCAGAAGCAGAGAAATAGCGGAAAGAACACTCGTGGCTGCTTGGAGCTCCAGCAGCCGCCTGACTATCCCAAGGCTGAGTTTTATTAACTGGAAAACGAGGGGCTTGGCCTTACATGACTGCAAGGGCCCTGGCTCTAAATTCTTCCATGGGCATGGTGTAACTTTTAAAGGGAAATGAAAGACACAAACTTCACCCCACATCTACAGGCTCTGAAGGGGCTGAGGGAGAAGGGGTTACTCTTCACCCCCTGCATGGCCAGCTGCCCGGTGGAACGTGGTTGCTGGGTGCCCTGTAGACCCTGTCCCCCATCCTTATTACTCTCTGCTCAGTCTCTTTATTCAGTGTATTTCAAAATCAGAGTTCAGTTTGCTCTAAAAAAACAATTCATAATATGGGAAGATAATTCTTAAATGGTTCCTAAAACATTCTATGCTAAGCTGGGGAAAACAATTAATTTTTAAAAATACCTCTGACTTCCTCTGTGCCACACAGCAAGGGTAAGACATCGAACAGAAGCACCCTGCACTGCAGGTGCCATTTTACTTAACTAACAGACAAGCATATGAAAAGCAGGCACCGCTGCTTCATGCACACATCCACGGCTGGAGAGGGCGTGACAGAGATTATGGAGAAGTACCCATAAATAGGCTGGCAGGCTTTTGAATTTGTAAACTACCATCTCTTCACTATCCATCAATCAATCATGTATCTTCTAAAGAGTAAGAACCACCAGATCTACTATTACCTTTGTTTTTGTTGCCTAAGGAGTTCTGGTGGCATAGTGGATAAGGCACTTGACTGCTAACCAGTAGGTCAGTGGTTCAAACCCACCCACTGCTCTGTGGTAGGAAGACGGGGTGATCTATTTTCGTTAAAGATTTACAGCTTCAGAAACCCAATGGGGGTTACTATGAGTTGGTCGATAGCAGTTAGTTTGGTTTTGTTTTTTGGGAAAGAGTTCTGGTGGTACAGTGCCTAAGGCATCTGACTGCTAACCAGAAGGTTGGCAGTTCAAACCCACCAGCCACTCCACAGAAGGAAGATAGGGCAAACTACTTCTAAAAAAAATTTGCTGCCTCAGAAACCCAATGTGGGCCGCTATGAGTTGGAATTGACTCAATGGTAGGAAGTTTGGTTTTGGGTTTTTATTGCTGTTGTTGTTTTAAAGTACGTCAAATTTCTTAACAAAAATAAATTCGCTTCATGTAATTTTTTTTAAAAAAAAGGGGAAACTATTCCTATAAATGGCCTGTCTTGGATCCCATTTCAGCCTAAACCAAATCATCACTCTATCACCACTGGTTATCTTTCAGAAATTTCCTAGATGTTGAAAAAATTATTTTTCCCATTCTTAATTTGGAAATGAATATGAAATAGTCTAAAGTTGTCAAAAACAGAAAATCTTCATATGTCCAGATGTTATCTTGGAAACTACAATTATTGTGCATAGTTTGAGCCTGGCTTCTGAACACATAAATAAATATAAATACGTAGACACACGTATGCGTGGAAATGGAGATTTTCCATTTCCATTTAATTCCTGGACACCTTCACATTAGGTACCCTCTGCATATGCCTGGCACTGAGTGAAAGCAAGACCAAGCTCCCTGGGGTCGTTCATAGTTCTACCCACCTCCTATTTGTGGGAGCCCACTCCTGACCATCCTGGCCTGAGACCCCAGGCCACCTCACAGGCAGCCTAGGGGCAAAGGCTTAATGGTCCAGGCCCCTGCTCACTTGTGATCCACACCAGTCCTGTGCAGCGTCTGTGTCCTGTCCACTGACTCCCATGCCATGCATATTGGACCTTAGCAAGTCCTCCCATTGCCCACATATCAAGCCTTTGATTTGGACAAAGAGTAGCAAGTGCCATGCAACAGCAACTGAATCACTCCCCCCACCGCAGTGGCTGATTACCACCCCAGATACCTTCTATATGGATAGGATGAAATTACTTCTGCTTGTTACTGAAAACAAAAAATTACCACTCTAAACTTGCTTTAAAAATCAAATTCCCCTGCCAATCTCCTCAGGGGTGTGGGCCGGGCATACATCGTCTCAAACGTTTTTCCACATACAAGCATATATGCTCTCTGGGGAGGCTGGTTTACATAAAAGTGCCCTGGTTCTTTATCTGCTGTTCCCTAAGCTGCATTTCTTTTTTTCCTCACTGATATTTACAGATACCTTTTCCAACAAATACAAATCCCTCTGGTCCCCCCTAACTGGCTCATCCTTACAAATTTACCATATGCTGACAATGCCCTTCTGAAGTCCTATTATTTTTTCCCTACTCATTCTCAGCACCTTTCCTCCTCTATAGACAAACTTCCCTACATGCTACTCATTTCCTGAGTTTCAGGAAAACATCACATTGATGTCCCACTGATTTCTTCTAGGGAAAGCATTTGCTTGGATTAGTCTTATCAACACTGCTCCTTGCTTCACAAGCCAAGCCTGTACTGCAATCTCCTCTCTGCATAATAGCAAGTCCAAACCATTCCCAACCACTTAATGAAGAGAACCGTTTCTCTTAGAGAGAAGGTATCTATTTTTTATGGAATGGTAATAGGACCATATGATTATGTATACTGCAAAATACCTTCCCCACTGGCATCGAACCCAACTTCCTCCTCTTGACAAGGAGCAAGCTTAAAGGGCTGGCCTCATAATTATCATAATCATTTTCCACACATAAAAATGCACGTTTGCTGTTTTCAGATTCAAGCACATTAACGTGCTGGCACGGAATCAGATGCTGCTCCCCCGTGTGTTCCTGTGCACTTCCTGTCCCTGTGCCCGCCCCAACCTGAATAGTCCAGCAGCTGCCTGAAGAGCCCCCCAAGCCTGCCAGTGCAAAGAAGAGGGTCCCAGAAGCTGCTGGTCCTCAGTGAGGAAATGAGTGCCCCTCTCACACACAAGTCCAGAAAGTTCATCAGTCCACAGGTACTGGAACCACAGCATGGACAACTGGGCGCGAAAGCCTTTAATCATAACATTTAACTATTAACACCTCATGGTGCTGTGAGGGTTTCTGGAGAATTAAGAAAAACTAATACCCAGGCTTATAATTTCAGCTCTCACGATAACTCACAGCCACTGACTCCACACTCTTCTCTCCTTGCCCCTTAGCTCTCCCCTGGCAATTATCTTCTTTTACTAAAACAAAATTGATAAGAAGCATATGTAACACCAACAGGGGCTTCAAACTGGTTCTTCCCGGTTCAGTCACAGCTGACGAAGCAACATCAGAACAGACCCGGACTTGCAAGATGTGGGTGTATGGGTGTCCTCACCCCCCACAGCTAAAATTACAGGTTGACACCGTGCTCCCCCTCAGAAATCAAGGGCAGTGTGTGCAGAGCACAGCAACCAAATCACTTGAACAGCAGAGTGGGAAACAACGGTCCCGGCTCAAAGATGGCGGCTGACTGCACCACGCTGTCCTGGCTATAACCCAATCTCCTACATACATCAGGCTCCTGCAAGGGCCACCACACCTCTTCCGAGTCTCCCATTCTAGGACTACAGCCTGGAATCTTTCCCGTCGCAGTTATCGTTCCGGCACACCACATTCCACAAACCCCTGTGTATTCTGATTTGGCTGCTTGATCCACGACTGAACCAGTCTAAAGCCCTGCACCAAATGATCATTCCTGCAGCACTGGTACACTTATCCTTCAGAGAATTCAAAATAAACATAAGGATAATCAAAGTGCAATATGTAAAACCTAGGAATTATAGAACAGTTATGCTAGAAGTATTTAAAACTTACCAGATTCCATGAAGGAAGAGCTACAGTCACCAACAAAAGGAAAAACGTGTGTATTCATGAGAACACAGGAAGACTCTCCAGTCAGTCCATTCAGCCAAAAACCCACTCACCTCAGATGATTGCTTGAGGAGATTGAAACTTGAGGCCCTACATGTCTGAACAGCGCGCACATCCTCCTCGACACCCCGGGAGAAGAGGGCAGTTTTGTTCCAGGTGTATCACTACGGCTTTCCACCAACTTGCCAGGATGCTACTGGCTTCCTTCTTTGCCTCAGATTTCCTCACCCCCCACAGCTAACACCCTCGTTCGCGCCTGTATTTTTGGGCAAGGGCACAACTATTATTTATTATTCAAGTTATACTGCATTTTGTTCACTCTCACAACTTCAAGCCTCAAACCTTGGTAGCAGAACAATCTTGTTTACTCCGTAAAGAAAATGCATAGTGTGGGGAACCCGGCTAATGATCATTTGTGTAACAACAACAACAACAACAACGGTAACACTACTGCTTGAAACTGTATAGTCAGAAAGGCCTACTGTTGATTAGGCAACTGCTAGGTGCGCACTGCGCACCACAGGAGTTCTACCCAGGAAAAGCAGCACAACGAGCTTGCTGTGGAGGTGTCTACAAGGCAGACAAATTGTAAACCAGAACCACACATCTGAGAGCACCACCAGCACTATTCCCACAGAGAAATGCAACTGCGATGATCTGTTTTAAGAACAAAACACACAGAATCTCTACTCGGGACCCATGTAGTCCTGTGTGTTCAGCACAGGTGAGCTAATGGCCAAGACACCTGATGGTTCATGCAATGAGCCCTGTTTTCTCACACGGTAGAGAGAGAAGATGCGCTTGATAGGAAGGAAGACACAAAGAGAGACAGACACACCCATCTTTATTTGTTTACTTGTTTACTGTATCCCTCCTCACTTCCATCTCTCCTCGCCTCACTCTGAGCACAGGTGTCCACAAGGGCTTCACGTCAGTGGGAATACCATCCACCTGAACAGCATCAAAGCATCCCTGATCTTCACTTTAACACTCTTCTGACACACCTGTATGCCAGCTCTGACTGCTTGTGAACAAAAGACCCGAACAGCCAAGTGCCCGTGACACCTTTCAACTGAGACCACCGAGAGAAGCCTCGAACACAACATACCCCATCTTCCCCTCCCAACTCCATCTGCCAAAGCACTCAAACCCAGGAAAGGATCTTTCTGTGTCAACATTCCTCAGTGCCTTCACCACAGCCTTTAGGATGAAGTCCTGCTCTGGGCCTACACGTGAAACCCACTGTCATTCACAGCCTCTCTTTCTTCCTTCGGGTAGCCCGGCTCTCCCAAACACACAGTCTGTAGTTGCCCCAGTGGGCGGAGGGCTCTCACGCCCCAGGGCTCCTGCTCCACAGCTTCCTCTTCCAGAAAACTTGCCTTGCTGTTTCCTCCGCACCTGAATCAGCTGAGACTCACCTCCTCCAGGATACTTACTGCCTGCTGTGGAGGGACAGACACCCACCCTTCCTCCCTCCGTCTATGCCCCTCGTCATGCTGGCGCATGCCTGCCATGGCTCTCTCTGCACTAGGCATGTCACAGCTTGTCCAATGGGGCCTTCCTCACTGAAGTGTGGGCTCCAAGGGGGAAGAGCCTGGGTCTTCCCTGGCCACAGCCCAGCCCTGACTACGTGGCTGGATACGTCTCTACTGGAACCTCGGTAAGTAAGCGTAGAGTGGATGGGCAGGTGAATCCGTCAGCAAGCCTCTCACTGAAGGGCTCCCTCAGCAGAGACAGTGGAGGGTCACAGAGGCCAGGACAGCACAGTCCTAGAAGAGAAGGCACCCTCCCACCCAAGGGAGTAAATGCCCACCTCTGGGGCTTACGTGCCCCGTCCTCTTCCCCAGAGAATCCTCAGAAACCCTGCACTGTACACCCAGCCGGGTTCCAGGCATAATGAACCCAGAGTTCCCAGTGCTTCCTACAGTTCTGGGAGGAGAGTTTCCACCCAAATACAAGAGATGATGTTTTTTTTTTAATCATGAGAAAACCGCACTCACTTAGCACCAACATGTATGGTCCATATCCCAACCTGGACCCATGCATGTAATTCCACTGTCTGACATCATATAAGCATATCAGGCCCTGGGAAGCAGCCATGCAAATTTCTAGGCACAGGTCACAGTCTATGTGTAACTTGTAAGAACACTTGTCCACCCATGGGTATCCTTCCTGGTTACCTGTAAGGCTGGCCTCTAACCCCGCTTGTTTATTCTTTCAACTGCCCGCCAGGAAAAGTCAACATGTGGGGATAAGACCAATATCAAGAGGTATGTAATCCCAGGAGGACATAAGGAAAACTGTGTGTGGATCCCCCAGTCCCCTCAAGAGGCCAGTGCACTGTCTGCCACAGAGCTAGCCAATAAATGTCCACTGAATTAATGCAATCAAAATATCACACTTAAGTGAACTGGTACATGTGTTGTTAGAACATGCATGTGCACATACATGCATGCGCACACCATGCCATTACTAATGTATGTTTGCATTCATTCAGTCACTTATTGGTCACCAACACCGAAAGGACTGCATCGTCCCAGAGGCTATGGATACTAAGATAAATGTAACAGTGCCTGATGTCAGAGAGCTTATCATCTGGTTAACCTCTACAGTTAATTACAGCCCTATTTGTAACTTCAGCATTCAAAAGTCATTTTTGCCTTTTTGTCAAAAAGCATTAAGATCTGGAGCAACAGGCCCGAGGCTAACACAACTGTCTCTGACATTTTTGCTCACTGTGATAAGACAACCATAGAACCAGTATGGCATTCCACAATGTTCCTCCTCAGTCTTGAACAATGACTAGTACCTGCACCAGGACTGTGGACCCAATGGTGAGGTGCTCACCTAACTCTCGATTAAGAGCAAGTCATTTGTGGCGGCTAGCTATGTGTGTCTGTCAACTTGGCTGGGCCGGGATGAGTAGCTGGGCAGCTGGATGTAGTATTCCCCATGATGAGACTGGAAATCAACTCCACGGTGGAATCTACTGGGAGCAGCTGAGTAGCTGCTTTGGGTATGTGGTCTGCTTTCCGTATATAAGAAACAGCTTTGGGCACGGTCTCTAGCTTATGGCATACTTGAACCCTGCATGTAGCCATGTCATTTCATTATTCAACAGCCTGCCATGCTCTGGGATCCTGCGACTTTCAATGGACTTGAATTAATGGCCTGCCGTGTGGTTTGGTAACATCGGGACTATGCCATTTTATTTGTTGACCTTGAGCTTGTTAGCCTCAGCAGCCAGTAACTGCCTGAGTGAAGAGATGCCTTTAGCTTCAGTGGGCCAGCAGCAAGAGGCAGAGCTGGAGCCCCCAGAGCCTGGCACTTTGAACTCGGACTTCTACCCTCCCGAACTGTAAGAGAATAAACTCCTATTTGTTCAAGCCATCCCCTGGTGATACCTTCCTGTCTGAGTGGCACTAGGTAACAGAACATCGTTCCCAGGACAGGATGCACACCACACTGACCTGCTGAACATCCTGCTGGAAGACACACAGTTGCAGCCGCTGGTGCAGCCGGACCTTGCGGTGCTGCCAGATGTTCTCCAGCTGCCGCTGATGGTGCAGCACCTCATGGATGACATCAAGGACATGGTGTACTGCCTTGGAATAGTTGGCAGAGGCCGTCAAGGAGTCGGAGCTGCCGGGCGTCAGGGGCCGCTGAAGCTTGTCAAGGAGGGACTTCCCATCCTGGCTCACCTGGCAGGCAAAGAAGCTTAGCAGTTACTCCAGACCTGCAGCTCTGTTGAGATGCACACTCATGCATTCACACACAGTCACAATCCCACACGTGCATCCACTTCCATTCACATGCAGATACAGTCACAAGTATACACATTTACACACATATTCACACATATGCACACACACATTCACACATACCCATAAATTCTCACACACATTCATACATACTCCAAACATAGCGTTACTCAAAGGCGTATTTTATAAAAGAGAAAAAAAAATAAATTTACAAGTCTGTAAGTTATCCAAAGACACCACAAAACCAAATGTTGCAAAACACTGAGTTAAAATAAATGAACATTTATTACCATAAAACAGTTACAAGGCCATATAGTAGATGCTATTCTCAATGAGTAAACACACTATTCTGCCTTCAATGACACGTACCAGCTGATACACAATGGCATTTAAAATCGTATGGCTAGAATACCGTCAAGTTAAAATTTGAAAGTAACAATTCTCTCTCAAGATATTATGTGTGAATACAAAAACAGATCATCACAATGGAGCAAAATTTTACTGCTGAACCTTAAAAATCTTCAGTGCATTCTACTTTATTTGGCACATTAACCTTGAAAAAGTAATTTTAATTACAATGCCATCATGTTTCTAAAATAGTTTTCAGTGCTGGATCATGGCAGTTAATTATCAAGCGACAATTAAAGGAAAGCATTCAGACTAATCAGAGAAATCAGAACAGGTGACAGTGGACATGGAGAGAAAACAGTCATTTCCTGTTCATAACTGATTCTTGAGAATTATCAATTATTACACCAGATAC
>NW_006922029.1:792566-818771 GCF_000298275.1 Orycteropus afer afer | reverse complement strand
CTAGTGGACGTTACAGTTTACAAAGATTGACATTTTACAAGTATACAAACTAACAGGCTTTAACAACCAAATGAGTTCAAAGAAATGCCAACTACTAACAAAAGCAAAACCACCACCACCAAAGCAACTAAAGATAAGCTTAAAAATGTTATCATAGCAAAGGTTTGATTGTTCCTATCACTGAAGATGAAATTTAACTATTCGAATCTACAACCATGGCCTAGTTCTTGAATATTTATTTTTAATCCAAACTGTGCATAAGGTTTGTAACTGGGAATTCGGCATTCACCCTCAAAAAAGTTCCACCAAACTTCACAGAGCCCGGCCTATTCTGAGTTCGGGGCCTGATCTCTATGTTTAGCACTGACACATATTAGAGCTAAGAGTCTGCAGCTGAAACATCCCTCACCCGCATAAAGTAAGAGCGTTTCTCTGATCTAAGGAAAGAAAATAGCTTTGGGAGATGACTGCTCAACATTGCTGCAAATGCAGCAATTACAAAAAGACCATGACCGGCAGATATGTCAATGGGACCCAAATGTGTTTTAGATTAAAAATTACCAGTTAAGGATACTGCAATGAAAGAACAAAATAGGTAACACACACAAAACGCTTGCAGGCATGGTTAGAAATGACTGCACTGAGCCTGGCCACCTAGGGAGCTCCAGTGGCGCAATGCCTAAGGCATCTATCTGAGTGCCAACCAGAAGGGGTGGCAGTTCAAACCCACCAGCCAGTCCTCAGAAGGACGACTAGGCAATGTACTTCCGTAGAGATACTGCCTTGGAAACCCACAGAGGGTTTGCTGTGAGTTGGAAATGACGTCTGTGAGTTCGTGGTACTGTGGTGGCTTCCATGTTGTTGTGAAGCTGGAAGGAACACAACCAGTATTTCAAATACCCATGGAGGGCAGGTTTCAGCAGTACTTCTACACCAAGACAGGCTAGGGAGACGGACCTAGCGATCCACTTCTGAAAAACCTGGCCAGTGAAAACCTTATGAATAGCAGCAGAATACAGTCTGATACAATGCTGGAAAATGAACTCCGCAGGTCAGACCCCCACTGCCACGCCTCAATGCCATCCTGTCAATTCCGACCCCAAGTGACCCTACAGGACCAGAATAAAACTGCCTCAGAGGGTTCCCAAAGCTATCCATCTTTACAGAGGCAGACTGCCTCGCCTTTCTCCTGCAGAGCAGCTGGTGGGTTCAAACCACAGACCTCATGGTTAGACACTTCCAAAGGCACTCAAGATATGACTGGGAAGAGCTGTCTCCTCAAAGGAAAGTCAACCTTCAAGACGTGGATGGAGCAAAGCTTTCAGGACCTGGAGAAGCCTGAATATACCACGGCCTCCCAGAAGGACAAACAAACCTGCCTTAGAAGAACTGAAGCCAGAATGCTTCCTAGAAGTGAGGATGGCGAGACTTGGTCTCATGTCCTTGGAACATGTTATCAGGAGGGACCAGTCCCCAAAGAAAGCATCACACTTGGTAAAGTTCAGAGGAAGAGCCTCAGTGAGGTGGACTGACAGAGTGGTTCCAACAATGAACTGAATGAAGCACAGCAGTAACCGTACAGTAACCTCACTGTACACAAGGGCATTGTGAGTCGAAGGCACCTGACAACAACAAAGTGTCATGAAAACATGGGGGTCCTTTAAGACTGTTACAAAACAAGTTACCCTGTTTGCACCAACTCAAAGCCAGTGTTACTGTTTTACTTTTCTGACTCTTTTATAGGGTTGGCTCATCACAGCCTACAGAGCCAACACCTCCTTGGCAAGCTTAGAAACTGTTTCACAGTACCACTCTCCTCTCTCAGTCTTATGGAAAGGATCCTCGCAGCAAGCTTCAAATGAGGGAGCCAAGAGTAAAGAAGGGTCCATGTGGGATGGCCAAGTTTACGTGGTTGCTAGAGTTGACACTCCTGGGCCAAGCAGGTGAACACAGTGCCCTTGAGGGAATAGGTCAAGCCTGTCTTCAGATGATGACACCAAGAAGCTCCTCCAGCAGCTCAGCGCGTGACATTGTGAGTGGTGGTGCCCTGGAAATGATACTTTTTGATGGCCCACGGAGGCCCTCTAACAGTCCAGGCAATGTCCTTGCCTTCAGGGTTGATGGCTCCCCTCTGAAACAGTGGTGCTTCTCCAGACAGCCTTCTTGGACTGGCTTTCAAATGCTGATTTCCATTTCTTTCAGCTATTCAGGCTGTGACTAGAAACCAGATCAATGGAAATCTGTTTGCCTCTCTGACCCGTTTATCTGGGATTATCAGAAAGGAGGGCCCAAAAGAGGACAGCGCCTCACTAGTGGGAGGTGGGTGCAGGCTGGCTCTTCTGGACACGCACTGCAGCTGCCCCTCACAGTCCCAACGCTCAGTGTTCCTGCTTACAGGACAACGGGGATGAGGTAAAATTCACTTCTATGAATTTGACTTGTTGAGCAATCTATTTCTGTAGATGAGTTTACTTGTTTAAAATGCTAAAAAACAAAACAAACTGCTCTACAGGCTGTTTCTAAAACTGGAGCTTGTTCCAGATCCCAAATTGCTTCACTCTCCTGTGATCAAATACAGCCGACAATTAGCGCCAGACCTGGCAAGCTAAAGCACGTAAATAGTCAGGAACACAGGTACGCACCTGAGACTGAACAGACAGCAGGGGCACGGGGCAGGTCTAGAAAACAGAGTACAGGAGGTGTCTGTGTCTAACAGACGAAAAAAAAGCTGGAATGGTTTCCCACAGCAAACTATGTCATCAGAGGCTATAAACTAAAGAGATTGCTTCAAACAAAAAAAAAAAACAAACAAAAAACAATCATGCATGGAGAAAGTGGAGAGAGGAAAAGAAGGCAGGACGGGGATGAAGGGGGTGGAGGGAGGGAAAGGGAAAGAACTCAACATGCGTATAAACATTCCTGCTCCTAGCCACCCCGCATTCTGATCAGTGTTCCATCAGCTCGGTGCTGCACCCAGGTCCACAGCAGAGCCACACCTCCTCACAGCAGGGCGAGAAGGCGCCTCCCAGTGTGGTCTCTAGACCCCTTCTACTGGAATCACGGGATCGCTGTCGCTGGGTGCCGTCACCACGTGCTGCAGAGTCAGTTCTCACTCACAGCGCACCTACAGAGCACAGAACTTCCCCACAGGGTTTCCCAGGCCGTAGTCTTCCTGGGAGGACATTACCAGCTCCTTCCTCTCACAGAACCGCCACGTGGGCTTGAGCTGCCCATCTTTTGGTGAGCAGCTGAGTGCTTAATCACTGCAGGGCCAGGCCTCCTTACTGGATCGCCAGGGAGTCCTTTCACAATGAAGATTCGCTATTTGAGGGCAGCCTGTGAGAATCTGTGCTTTTAACCAACACACTTCAGTGTGGAACTCACTGCTGCAGACAGACCATGTCAGAGCACAAATGCAGTCTTGCCCTCCTCACCTCCTCTTCTCCTCCCCTCCTGGCATGAACAAAATGGCACCCAGCGTCCAAGGAAGCGGTGGCAGTGAGGGGGAAGGGGGCACAGAGAAGCAAGCCAGAAGGACTGGGAGACTGACTGTTTTGAGTACATGTATTAGTTAATTGAGAAAATAAGTTAATCTGTCGAGGATAAACCAGATTTCTGAGGGTCTGAGAAGGGATTTACAAACATAGAAAGGGGAAGACTGAAGAGAATGCTGAGGTTCGGACTGGATTTAGAAGTACCAGTGTGATCTCCCAGGATTTTAAAATGCGCACACATTGAGTATAGACAGATACAGATACACACATAGCTAGACAGACAGGCAGACAGACAGAGAGAGTACACATACATGTTTCTGACTCTGCTCTGAGAGCCTGTTGTTGTTGTTGTTATTTGCTATCGAGTCAGCCCCGACTCATAGAGAGCCTAGAAGCACTGAAAACACCTACACCTTGTTTTCTAAACACCGTACAGCACTACAAGGAGCCAGGACTCCTGAGTGAGGCGGGAAACACGGCCATTCTCAGGCATAAGGCAAGGAAAACAAAAGATGAGCCTGGAGTGTCTTGCTATGCCAGAAAGCAAGGAAGTGCTGACATGATGGAGATACATCAAAAAGACACCGAAGGCAGACTGAAGGAGTTCCCACTGGCAAATCTGGACAATTCTGGTAACAAAATAAATGATGAGAGTGTTATATTACAATCGTTTGGACGTGGTAGGATTTCCTTAGTCCACACTGATACGAACAAATGAATAAATGAGCATAGAGGAAAGAGAGGGCTTCCTTGTGGTAGATACGGCAATCCACTTCCGTAGAGATACTGCCTTGGAAACCCAGGGAGGGGCTGCTATGAGTCGGGACCGACTTGACAGCAGGGAGTTGTTTTTTGTTTTGGGGGGGGGGTTTTGGTGGTAGAAGGCCAACAAAGCACAGAAGCAGTGGTGGAAAGATGCTCCGAGAGAGCTTCCCAGGGGCAGTTGGGATGGACAGGAATCATCTGCAGATGCTAACGCTGGGGAGAAGCCTGCACTAATGAACAGACTTTGGAGCCAGTTCTATCACTATCTCCCCAGACAATGCTAATCCAAGGAAAACTTTAAAAATGGTGACTTTATATGAAGGAACCCGGCAAACACCAACCAGACAAAGAGATCAAGGTCAACATCACTGGTGGTGGTAGACGGGTCAGCGTGCGGCCCTGACCTGGCCCGTGGAGAGGATCCAGAGTGATCGCTGCAGCTCACCTGCCAAGAACACAGGTCAGGCCATAAGGAAAATCAATGGACCCAGGAGGATGAGGTTGTCCTACAGAGCAAGAAGCAGTGTTCTCTCTAAGACTGCCAAAGGCAGGAACAGTGGGCAAAGACCACAGAACACTCCATTTTGAAGACCAATAGCATGGGACAGCTACAAGTCGTGCATGTTGCCGGATGGCATGCTAGACCAAAGAGGGAATAAAGGCATTGCTGGAACAGCTGGGAAAAAACAACACACACGGACAGACGTGTTGCATCAATGACCACCTACTGACTGGAGAAAGGTGGGGAGGGAGAGCGGCCAGAGCAAACATGAGAAAACATTACAAACAGGAAAATGCAAGTAAAAGGAATGCGGAATTCTCTCAGCCATCCTCACTACTGCTCTGTAGGTTTGAAACTGTTACAAAATCTTAAAAATTGAAAAGGCAAAGAAACTCACCCTGTTCTGCTGCATCTCCTCAGCTAACCCAGTTTGCATGCCTGTCTCCTTGGGTATTTGGCTCAGATGTGAATGTGTCCAGGCTACAAGCTGTAGTGTAAGACCTCGGCCTGCAAAGCTGCTCACTGCTCAGCAATGTATTTTAAATGATTAGTACCAGTTTAAAATCGAACAAGACCACAATCTAGGTAAACACAGGTTCCCATGTCATGATGCCCGATTCTGACAGAAAGCAGCGGTAACAATTAGAGGATCTGGAGCTTAGCTACAAGAACCAAGAACAACTGGGAGGCTGGACTGGCCAGTTCAGCTGGAGGACCACACTGGTCAGGTCAAGTTAATGAAAGTCATGCACTCTCTCTGTTGGCCCCCTAGGCAGAGATGTAACCTCACTCCTTCCAGGCATGGTATGAATGAGGGCTTTCTCCCTGACACTGGCCTGGCAAGGGCTCACAGATGGCTGGATTCAAGCCAATCACTGCACTCAAAACACACTCAATAGAAATCATCAATCTAAGCAGATAAGTGATGGCTCCTTTACATGGGAAGCTAACAGGGCCCTTCATTTTCAGACGGTGCACACATGGTAAACAGGGGGAAAGAAGTGATCGATTTCTGGAACTCACATAAGCCCCATGAATCAGTGTGACCAGAAATTACAAATGTGTTCAACTTCAGTTTTACTATAAAAAGGGCTATCATGTATTTAAGTAGTTCCTAAATAGACCAGAGCGCCAAAGTAGCAAACACTGGATATAAAATTAAGAAACACAATACAGAGCTGATGATTTTTTTACTTCCATGGGTGATAGGTGACAGTGCTAGCGACGAGGAGGCACAAAGAAGGCTGGAGAAAGAAACGTGTAGCCGTCAAGCATCCCGGGAAGAAGGAGGTCTGAGCACATCTTGAAGCAAAGACAGCAGTGCACTTCACACACCCACTTTATTCACCCACGGACACAAAGGGACCAGGTGGCCTTGGCCCAAGGACAGAGGAGTGACAACTGCTTGGTAAAGCACAAGAAGTGCCAGACTGGAAACGAACACCCAATTTCTTCCCTAAAACTTTTATAAGTGAAGTCTGGGTGTGGTTCAAATCAAGGAGGAGTCAGATTTAAATCCAGAATGTGTTTACTAAATGTCTATTACGTGCCCAGCCCTGTGCAAGGTGCTCGCAAACACTTCTTTTTGAAACCCCAAAGTAACCATTGGTATTCACCTACCATGTTATTATGCTGCTGTTGCTAGCTGTCAAGTGGATTCTGACTCACGGTGGCCCCGTGTAAGTTTGAGCAGAACAGTGCTCCCTAAGGTTTGTAAGGCTGTGACCTTTCTGAAGCCCACTCCTAGGCCTTACTTCCAAGGTATCTCTGGGTGGGTTTGAACTGCCAGTCTTTCAGTTAATAGTCCAGGGCTTACCCATTTGTGCTGCCCAGTGCCTCCTATGATACCACAGATGCTTAATGTTAACAGGGAATGGAGTAAAAGTAAAACCAAAGCAAACCAAACTCACTGCTATCCCGCTGAATCCAACTCATAGTGACCTCTCTTTGGGTTTCCAAGGCAGTATCTCTACAGAAGTAGATAGCCCAACCATCTTTCCAAAGAGTGGGTTTGAACCACCAGCCTTCTGGTTAGCAGTCAAATGCCTTAATCATTACCCACACCCCTCATCTCCAAGCATTTAATTATCCATGAGCATAAAGACAGACTAGTCTGAAGGGCCAGATGACTAAGATGTGGACAAGGGTGATATTCATCAACACATCTGTAGTCACTACCTTACCACAGCGAACATGCAGAGAGACAACAGAGTGGGTACCGAGCATGTGGCTTCTGAAGACAGAGAGCATGGATGCATTTCCCCATAGCCTCCTGCAGCTGTTGACCCTTTGCTAAAGGGACAAGGAGGCAGCATCTGCTGACCTCCTCTAAGTACACAAGAGGAGAACAAAATCACCATCAGCAGCCCCCAGCCTGTTCTTACAAAGCCAGACATGCTGCCACCCTCCAGCCCTCTTGCCAAACTTGACACCAACTGTCCATCCTGTGGCACCCACCACCTGTCTGCTGAGTTCAGTAATTCGCTGTAGTGGCCACACGGAACTCACAGATTATGGGGTTTATTAGGGAAGCAATAAGCTACAATTCATGTTCAGGAACACTCTCAGTCTCTGTAAGCTGGCCATCTCTCTCAGCAGCCAGGCCCCTTTCTCAGTCTCTCTCAGCAGCATGCCTCTCTCTTGGTAGTGTGTGTCTCTCGCATCCCTCTCACGTCTCACTCTAAGCAGCACATCTCTTTAAACAGTGCGTCTCCCTCAGCCAGCAGTCAGAGAGACTCCTTCTGCCTCTAGGAGGGCTCCTTTTGAGCCTGGCAGAGTGGCAAAACTAACCAATCCCAACATCAGAATTCCACACACCTGAGAGAGAGTGAACTTCCCAAAAGATGGCTTCATGCTGCTCCAACAGAAATATACCAGGTGGATAACTTTAACAATCAGGTACTCAGTTACTCACAGGCAAAGTGAGAGTTACCCAGACTATGGCTAGAAAAGTTATGCCATGTAATTTACTACACCGCACCCTTAAAAGTCACTCAATCCCTGTGCCTCAGTTTCCTTGTTTACAACAATATGGACAATGATACTATGTGCCTGCAGGGTGTTGTGAGCATTTAATAAGCTATGTAATGTCTTTAGACCACTGCCTGGCACCTAAGAAGGTGGTATGAAATAAAACAGGTACAAATGAAAATAACTTATCCTAAAATAATGAAGAAACTACACTTAGATTTCTGAAAGTTTATATCCCTGAGAGAATGAAACAACCTAAGTGTCCATCAACAGAGGAATGGAAAACCAAACTGCAGTATATAATACACACAACGGAATACTATGCAACCCTAAAGAATAATGCAAAATCTGCAAAACAGAGTATAATGTGGATGAACTTGGAGGACATTGTGCTGGGTGAAATAAGTCAATCACAGAAGAACAAATATTGTGTTAGTCTACTATTGTAAAAAGTCAAGGAAAGATTTATACATGGAAGGAAACTTTCTTTGTTGGCTACCAGAGATAGAGGAGAGAGGAGGGAAAATTTCTAGATAGGCTGAAAACTAAACAAAACAATATATATATATATATATATATATAAACTAAAAATCATCATTGGCTACCAGGGGCAGGAGGGAGGAGGAAAGGGGAAGCCTTTGTCTGGGGGGCATTAAGTTTATGCCAATGGTGGTCGAATATTTTGGAAAAGGACAGCAATTATGGTGTCACAACATGAAAAATGTCCCTGAGCTGTAAATGTGGAAGTTGTTACGTTGGTGAATGTGGGTGCATGTTTTCATCACAATGAAATTTAAAAAAAAAACCACCTGTATATACTTGAGAAAAGGGTGTGTGGTCTATGCAAAGGCCATCTCAGGACACAGGCTGCAGCGAGGAGTTCCTTTTCTCAACAGCTTCATCAGGCAGACTCAGCTGAGCTTGCAGCATGAACAGCACACACAAGGCCCATTTCCTGAGCACACGCAGAAGAGTCTCTGGGTGACCAGTGGTCAGCTGCTACCCAAAAGGCTGGGGGTTCAAGTCTACCCAGAGACACCTCAGAAAGAAGTGCTGGTGATCTACTTCTAAAAATCTAGCCTCTGAAAACCCCATGGAACACTGTTCTACTCTGATACACACGGGGTTGCCAGGAGATGAAACTGACTAATGGCACCTAGAGGTGTGGTGGTGAAGCGCATGTGGACAAGAAGCCTGGCACTGAGGACTGTCTTTCATCAGCTTAAAAACGTAAGTATTCTAAAAGGAATCCACAGATGTTACGGAGGCATGAGAAGTGTGCTCAGTACCCACCATCCTGCTTCATCTGCTACCCTACACACACACACACACACACACACACACGTGTACACATGCAGGCATGCACATGCGGGCATACAATTTCAAAAATTACAATTCAACTGCAATTTAATTAAAGGTTTTCTGAGCTAACTAATACCTTGATTTTTCCAGCTTTTGGTGCTTTTAACACAAAAATAATGCTGCCTTTCAGTTAAAGTAAAAACTGGTCACTTACCTCCGAATATGCAAGAGTGATGTGCTCATATATCCCCTGGTGGTGATGAATGGCATCTTCCAGGTCCTGTAGCTCGGAGGGCAGGTCAACCTCACCACAGGCTTTGCACCACGAATCCACATTGCTCATATACTTGGAAATTAAAAACAAAAAAAATTACTTAAAATCAAGGGCAATTTTATTTTGAATTGGACATTTTTTAATTTTTTTTTTAATTATGATTTTGGTGAAAGTTTAAAGAGCAAATTCGTTTTCCATTCAACAGTTTATATACATTTTGTTTCATGACACAGACTGCAATCCCCATGTTAACAGCTCTCTTCCCACTTCCCTCCTCCCTGCGTTACCTTGTCCCTGTGTCCTTTCCTATGCGTTCCTGCCCTCTGAGCTATCTCCCCATGCAAATGATGCCCTTCGGATCTCCCGATGTTGACAGTTCCTAAGGAGTGTACCTACCTCATGCAACTGCTCTCCATGGAGGCCTATTGTTTGACTGGAAGCCACAGGAGTGAGTTCAATTCCAGGTCCCAAGGGTGGCTAGGAGCCACAGTCTAGAGGGTTTCACCAGTCTCTACCAAATCAGTAAGCCTGGTCTTTTTGGTGCCTAAGGCACTTGACTGTTAACCAGAAGGCTGGCAGTTCAAACCCACCAGTCACTCCTGGAAGGAAGGTTGGGCAATATATTTCCATAGTGGTATCCTTTGAGAAACCCAAGGAGGGCTCGCTATGAGTCAGATTCAACTTGACGGCAGGGCGACACATTCATTTTTTTGTTTGGTCTTTTTAATGGTTTTCAGTTTTGTTCCACATTTTTCTCCCACTCTCTCCAGAATCTCCTACTCCGATCCCTTAAAGTGAATATTTTTAACATAGTTCTGAAAATTAGGAGAGCTGAAAGAGATTCTAAGACCAGAACATGTCAAAGACACATACTGATAGCAGCCATCTTGCATTGATTTTGTGGTTTTCTTACCCATGATACCAGCTATTCACTGTAAAGAAATCCCTGAAGAAAACAATCCACTAGTAGCTTTTCTTTAACCCAAAGTTGCAAGTGCTTTCTTTCCTATTAGAAGCCAGGCTCCCTTATAAAATATGAATTTCAAAAGATATGGCTGGGTGGAGGAGGGGCACCTCTGTAATGGGATATCCATTGATCTCAGTAAAGGGGGCAGGCAGGGCGCAATCAACCATGTTAAGATTAGCCAATGGTCTATCTTCTGTATTACTCCCTCAACTTCTCTTTATAAGCCTCATTGTAACTACTTTCTTCAAGCCATTTACTTTCTCAGGAATGAAAATGGTCTCCTAGTATGCAAACAGAAACTGCTCAGAAGTAACCCTATGTTTTGATTTCATTGAGTTTTGATTACTTTTAAGCTGGGTATGTTGTTGTTGTTGTTGTTATGTGCTGTCAAGTCAGCCGGACTCATAGCGACCCCTCCTTGGGTTTCTGAGGTGGTATCACTACGGAAGTAGATTGCCCAACCTTCCTTCTGAGGAGTGGCTGGTGGGTTTGAACTTCCAGCCTTACGTTGGGCATAACAAGCAGAAATCAGAAAACCTGGGACCATTCTGCTAAAGGTTGCCTGGCTGAGGGCTGCACTTCATGGTGAGAGTGCAAACATATGTTGTTGTTGTTGTTGTTATGTGCTGTCGAGTTGGCCCCGACTCATAGCGACCCCTCCTTGGGTTTCCGAGGCAGTATCACTACGGAAGTAGGATTGCCCAACCTTCCTTCCGAGGAGTGGCTGGTGGGTTTGAACCGCCAGCCTTCTGGTTAGCAGTCAAGTGCTTTAGCCACTCTGCTACCATGTGTGCAACCGTTCCCTTGCTGCGGGTGGGGAACTTGGAAAACTCCCGTGGGTTCCAGTTCTCCTTCTCTTGTTGAATTGAGTTTATATGCGAGCAGTTATGGACACCCTTCCTTGATTTAAGTTACCCTTTCACGTTGTCTTTTTGGGGGAATTGGGTTCACCTGTGCTGTGTCCTTTTCTTTCCACTTTAGGGAATGTCTATTTGTTGCTCAGGTATTACAGGGAGTTGACCATCTGCCTTATTTTAAATACAGTGTTTGGAATGGCTACAGCAGATGTCAAGCTGAGATCAAAAGAAAGTGTCAATTAGAGGGAGATGTCAGTTAATTGTATTTGAGTGTTTGCCCTGGTTTTAGGGCAAGGACTCTCAGACTAGATCCAAGGGAGGCAGCTGTATACTTGAATTGGGTTCAACAGAAATCAAACTGGGTTTGAGGAAATCTCCATTAATTTTAAGATGGGTAACCTGGCTGGAACAGCAGAGAATTGCATAGCTACTTGTGTATATGTGTGTATACGTATGTGTGTGTATGTAGCTTTCTTTTGTGTTGTGTTGTTTTAAGAGTGTCATGCTGTCGACCATTTTGAATCATTATGTTGTCATGCTTAAGACCATTTTGCTATGCTTATGTTGTCCATTTTGAATTGTACGATAATACAGTATACTGTGCCAGGAATGACAAATTAAAGAAGAATGGCATCACCTTCATCTTCAAAAAGGACATTTCAAGATCTATCTTAAGTACAACACCATGAGTGATAGGGTAATATTCAAATATCTACAAGACCAGTTAATACTACTATTATTTAAATTTACACACCAACCACTAAAAGCAAAGATGACAAACTTGAAGAACTTTATCACCTTCTGCAGTCTGAAATTGATCAAACATGCAATCAGGATGCATGGATAATTACTGGTGACTAGAATGCAAAAGGTAGAAACAAAGAAGGATTGATACTTAGAAAATATGGCCTTGCTGATAGAAACAACGATTTATTCATTACAAATACTTGTTTTCAACAACATAAATGGGATAATAGCATGGACCTCTCTGGATGGAATACAAAGAAATTAAATCAACTACTTCTGTGTAAAGAGACTATGGAGAACTCAATATCATCACTCAGAGAAAAGCCAGGGGCTTACAAGGGAATAGACCCATCAACTGCTTTCAGTCAAGTTCAAGCTGAAGCTGAAGAAAATAAACCAAAACAAGTCCAGAAGAGCCAAAGTATGACCCTAATCATATTCCACCTGAATTCAGAAACCACATCAAGAACAGATGTGAAGCACTGAACCGTAATGACCAGAGGAGTGTTGAACAACATCACAGACATCATACATGAAGAAAGCAAGAGGTCATTAAAAACCAGGAAAGAAAAGATCAAAATGGATGTCAGAAGTAACTCTGAAACTTGCTATTGAATGCAGAGTGCTTGAAACAAAGGGAAGAAATGATGAAGTGAAAGACCTGAACAGAAGATTCCAAAGGGTACCTCAAGAAGACAAAGTATTATATTGAAATATGCCAAGATCTGGAGTTAGAAAAACAAAAGGGAAGAACAGCCTCAGCATTTCTGAAGCTGAATTTTTAAAAAATTCAGTGTCAAGTTGCAATATTGAATTCTATGGGCAAATATTGAATAATGCAGGAAACATCAAAAAGAACATGGAAGAAATACACAGAGTCATTGTACCAAAAGGTATTGGTTAATGTTCAACTATTCAGGAGGTAGCATATGATCAAGAACCAAAAGTATTAAAGGAAAAAGCCCAAGCTGCCCTGAAGGAACTGGCCAATAGCAAGGCTCCAAGAATTGACGGAATAGCCATGAGATGTTTCAACAAGAGGATGCAGCACTGGAGATGCTCACACTTTTATGCCAGGAAATTTGGAAGACAGCTACTTGGCCAACCAGCTGGAGGAGACTGGTATTTGTGCCCATTCCAAAGAAAGCTGATTCAACAGAATGTAGAAATTATCAAACAGTATCATTAATACCACACACAAGTGAAATTTTGCTGAATCTCAAAAAGTTGCAGTAGGCCATCAACAGGAACTGCCAGAATTTCAAGCTGGATTCAGAAGAGGACATGGAATGAGAGTTATCATAGCTGATGTCAGATGGATCTTGGCTCAGAGCACAGAATACCAGAAAGACGTTTACCTCTGTTTTATTGACAATGCAAAGGAATTGGACTGTGTGGATCATAACAGATTATGAGAAATACTGTGAACACTTAATTATGCTTACCTGGAACCTCCACACAGACCAACAGGCAGTCATTCACATAGAACAAGGGGATACTGTGTAGTTTAAAATCAGAAAGGGTACACATTATATCCTCTCACCATACTTACTCAATCTGTGTGCTGAGCAAAGAATCCGAGAAGCTGGACTATACGAAGAACCTGGCATTAGGATCCGAGGAAGACTCATTAACAACCTGTGATATGCAGATGACACAACCTTGTTTGCAGAAAGTGAAAAAGACTTGAAACAGTTACTGATAAAGATCAGAGAATACAGTACAGCCTTCAGTACAGATTATAACTCAACATAAAAGAAGACAAAAATCCTCACAACTGGACCAGTAAGTAACGATACGATAAAGAGAAAAAAAATGGAAGTTGTGAAGATTTCATTTGACTTGGACCCACAATCAACACCTATGGAAGCAGCAGTCAAGAAATCAAACAACGCAATGCACTGGGCAAATATGCCGCAGAAGGCCTATTGAAAGTGCTAAAGAGCCAAGATGTCATCTTGAGGATTAAGGTGCACTTGATCCAAGCCATGGTGTTTTCAACAGCCTCATGTGCATGTGAGAGCTGCGCAATGAATAATGAAGACTGAAGAAGAACTGACACCTCTGAAGCAAGGTGTAGAACTGCCCTGCCAGAAGAATAAATAAATCTCTCTTGAAAGAAATATCGCCAGGATGCGCCTTACAAGCTAAGATGGTAAGAGTTCGTCTCATATACTTTGGATATGTTATCAGTAGGGACCAGCTGGAAAAGTAGGGGTCCATGAGAAATTGGAAGGCCCTCAACAAGATGAACTGACACAAGCTACAACAACGGGCTCATACTCAGCAAGGATTGGGAGGACAGTGCAGGACCAGGCAGTGTTTCGTTCTGTTGTACGTAGGGCTGCTATGTATTAGAAAGGATTCCAGGACACCTACCAAGAGTAACAACAAATGAATCAAGATTACACAAATCCTTAACAATGAGTCTCAGAAAGGAAGGGGGACAGAGTCAGACCTCCACAGACCACCCTCAGGCCTGCTGTTTAACCTTGTAGGCCCAGTGGAGTGTTAAAAGAGAGAACCCGTCCCAACCCGGTTAAGATCCTTCATGATGAAAAGATTTATCACCACCCCCTTAAACTTTCTCTGTGACGTGGAACTCAATTACTGTTCTTGAAGTTCTGCTGCAGTTAGGGGTCGAGTCCACATTGAGAAGCAGCACTCTGAGAGAAATACACCGTGTACACGCTGCCGCCACTGCTGCTGCTGCTCTTGCCGCCCCTCACCCCCCGGAAAGGACTTGTTTTGTTTCCCCAAAGCAATTTTTTTTTCAGGTGTTTTTTGTTTGTTTGATTTTGAATACACGTAAAGAGTCTGTGAGTGCATGAGCAGGACAGGGAACGATCCCCATCAACCCAATCAGAAATTAAAACTAGGGAACGCTTCATTAGAATGCTCACTGAGTAAATCATCGACGACAGCCAGAGTGTATACGCTGCCTATTGACAACTTCCTGTAATGTGGTGACATCAGTTCTAACCTCGCAGATCCTCTCAGAACTGACCCAAAATAAAGTGGCAGCCCGCTCCAGAATATACAAGAGCACACTAAAGGACAAAACATGAAAACTGTATTGCTTCCATTTCTCAAACCTCAGTCTGGAACGCTATGAAATATGTTAAAATCTTAGCAGAGTTCATCAATGTTGATGGTCCTATTTCCTTCACTGAATGTTACCCCCTTCACCTGTAACATGATAATGACTCTTCGGGATAATCGTTCCAGGAGGCAAGAGTTTAGCATCATTAGAATAATTCCTGATTTCATGGTGAATACCCAGCCACACGGCTCCAAAAAAACTGGGTGCTTCCCATGAGAATGTAGCGGTGCCATCGGGTTAAACAGATACCATCTCGGTGACCGAGGATAAATGCTGACAATCTTCAAACTCCGTAGAAAGCCACAGAAGATTTGTTCCTGCTTTGTAAGGGCAAAAGACAAACAAGGAAATAATCCAGCTTGTTTACTGGGTTCTGGGTTGCCTGAAACATTGGTCAAATTGTGAGAAGTCTCATTTTCTCTGGGTTAAACATGTGTCTCTCCTCTTCTACTTTGCCTAATCTTAGACAACACACGCGTATTATCAGTCACAGGTTGAGTTTTTGTTGTTGGTTTGGTTTTCCTCTTTTGCTAACCTGATTACAGCTTTGCTCTTTAATCCAGCAGCCACGGCATCAGAGGCATCAGCTCCAACTAACTTAACTCCGCTGACCTCTGAGAGCTTATTAATCTCCACATGTTCAGAAACTTGGCAATCCCGGTATACTCTGTGTACCCTGACTGCACGCTCTCCGTTCCTGTTACCTTACCTGCCAGCCTTATCACATCCTGCTTCTACAGTTCTCTTTCTCACTAAGGATGACGGTCACCTATGTTCAGAAATCAGGGAATAAGGTTAATCACCACGTTCAGAGAAATCTTGTGTCAGTTTTATTTTGGGATGACTTTCCTTTCACTTTGCACTACTTGTTAACTAGTTCTCACTGCATCATCTCTCACTCACATGGATTTGCTGGTAGTAATCAGCTAACCAGGGCTATTTTAAGACTTACCCTCTACAGGCACTTTTTACTTAGTGATGCTCTGAAGGCACAATAAACCACAGACCAGAGCTGTTTTGTTCAAGAAGGACCACACAGGCCTATGCCAGAGGTTTCCACACAGATTAAACAGCCCTGCTATGCCACTGGACGAAATCCAAGATTTCCCGAATTCTTAGGGAGAACTTGATGGACTCCTGACTGCTGATCCAGGATAAATGAAACATAAGACAGAGGAGCTGAGTGGACTTAAATCCACTGAGGGATTATTAAGGGTTTTATGTGAGGTGATAGTACTTGATGGTTTAATGTTCTGTTTTCTGGGTATCAGAAACCATTTTCTCTCTTCTACTGAACTACCTACAACTTACATCAATTTAATAGCTGATGTTTATGCAAACAAAGATGAAGCGCCATTTCTGCCTCATTTCTCCCAGAACTGAAAAACTCTTAATTCTTGCTTTCTCTGACAACCTGATTACATGCTTAAGTTCACTAAAATTCCATTGCCCTTGTTAACAGGCATAATTGGAAATCTTGGTTATAGAACCAAGCTTTGAAGGAGCGTCTTATTTGAGAATGATGCTCAGAGAATCAACCTGACCAGACACTCTGAAGAGAGCTAAGACTGACTTTAGGGAGCAAGTGCTTCTGCGAACAAACTCCCAAACGTGGTTTCCTGGCCTCAAGAGGCTTTTACACATTGAATCGGAAGTTCCCTATGAAACTTCCAGCAAGGCAGTTTTAAAAGCTGTATGAAAAATTACCATTCCAGCTGAACCTACGCAAATAATAGTAAGCAGCCATATTTTAGATCAAGAGAAACCCTGCTTGGAGTCTGTTTTTATTGAGCACAAGGGACTGTGCAGAGAAACTGTTGAGAGGAAATGTTGGCCCTGTGGGCTACGGGATCCGGGTTTTTGTTCACCGTCTTTGACAAACTACAGATAAGGAATGAGCTTGTTTTCGCCTTACAGATTAGAACCGTTCTTGTTGCCTAGTTTCTGGTGTTCTCTGTATATCACTAAGGAGCTCTTGCAGCATAGTGCTTAAAACATTCGGCTGCTAACCAAAAAGTCGGTAGCTCAACCCACCAGCCGCTCTGTGGGAGAAAAGATGAGGCAGTCTACTTCTGTAAAGACTTACAGCCTTGGAAACTCTGTGAGACAGAGTTGGAATCAATTTGACGGCAGTGGGTTTGTTTTGTTTTATTACGTATCTCTACATAATCAATTAGCCAAAGAAAACATTCGGAAATATGACAGAGATTAAAGCTAAAAGCCATCAAACAATTGACTCATCTTCTATCAAATTAGGTCCACTGACAAAGAGAGCATTAACTGGGTGTTCTGTAACAGCCCTAACACCTTGTTGCTGTTATTAAGTACCACAGAGTCAGTTCCAACTCAGAGTGACCCTACGTACAGAAGAAAACACTGGTCCTGTGCCCACCCTCCCAGTCATTGCTATGTTTGAGCCCACTGCTGCAGGCACCATGTCAGTCCATCTCAGAGAGGACCTTCCTCTTTTGTGCTGACCCTCTACTTTATACCAAGCATGATGTCCTTCTCCAGGGACTGGTTCTTTCTGATAACATGTCCAAAGTACATGAGACGAAATCTTACCATCTCTGCATCTAACAACCACTCTGGCTGTATTTCTTGCAAGACTGATTTGTTCATTCTTCTGGCAGCCCGTGGTAAGTTCAACATTCTCCACCAACACTGTAATTCAGTGGTAGCATGAACTAGCCCAGAAAAATGTCTGTGTGCAAACCTGAGGACATGACCAGTTTATGTCTAGTCTGATAGCACTTGGTGTCTGAGGGCTTCTGACAGGACTCAAACCAAAGCAAGTGCAGAGAAGTATTTTCCTGGCCCTTCTTATGGTGCATTAGTAATATAATCAAGGCAATAAAAGTGGTAGTAAAATGCCTTTACACCATCCTCTCATATGTGTGTCCACATGTCTACGTGTATGTAAAAAGTTACATAGGCATAGGTGTAAGTATTTCTTGGGTGAAGCATTCTGTAAATACCAATAAGGTCAGGTTGGGTGACTGGAAGTATTCTTGACCTCTATTCTCTCTCTAACGTCTTCCATTAATAAATTCCATACCAAAACTAAACCAAACCAAACTCACTGCCGTCAAGTCAGATCCGACTCACAGTGACCCCTCCTGGGGTTTCCAGCGCAGTATCACTACAGAAGTAGACTGCCCAACCTTCCTTCTGAGAAGGGGCTGGTGGGTTTGAACCACTAGCCTTCTGGTTAGCAGTCAAATGCCTTAGGCACTATGCCACCAAAGCTCCTACATTCCATACTAATGAGTATTATCGCAAGCCCTTTTCAAATATGAACTGACTGGGGTTAGCCATCATCATTAGTAAATCATCAAAATGAATAAGCAATAAATTGCTCCTGCACAATGGTCACTGCCAAATGTCCACAACAAAGAAGAGTTACAACACCTTCTCTGGCGAAGTTAATGTGTTTTTTATATAAGAAGGTGAATGCATCGTTTTTATACATTTCACCAACTGAAGACAAGCAGCGGCAGACTGATTACTATACTGAAATGACTATTAAAACATACTTTGACCGTGATTTTCAAATAGGGAGAAGCATTCAAGAAGCTTCATACATGTAACTCAAACTAAGTAATTCATAATTTCTGGAAGTATTATGAGAGATCATGGATTACACTTATCTGAATAAAATGTAGCAGGTTCTAACTACATGGGAAAGGATGGTCTGCCATGTGAGAATCAGCCAGTAAGAGGATTCTGCACATCTGAACTGTCTGAATGGAGCACGTGATGGGATTAATCTTGGCCACAGGTTTAAAGTTTCGGCCAGCATAATTCTTCTGTGGTTTATCAGAAGCAATCTTAGACCAGAAGTCAGGCAGCCTTTATTCCAGAAGGCTACCCTCTGAAAGGCTTAACACCCACGGGTCTCAACCCAATGCTACAGTCCCCATACAAAGACCCAAGGAAATGACGTCAACAGATATTTCTCAAACAAAAGGCATCCTGTGGTCAAGCCAGGCATCAAAGTTCAAAAGGTACCTAAGGAACAGAATCCCCTGAAGCCTTGACTGTGATGACGCACACTTCCGATGGAGGTGGCAACCATGGCCATTTCCCAAATTCATAAGACCACTCTACCATGCTCCTCGCCACCCTAATACCTACACACACCTACTTCCATCTTGAGGAATCCCTGGGTGGTGCAAATGGTTAATGAACTCAGCTGCCAACCGAAAAGGTTGGTGGCTCGAGTCCAGCCAGAGGTACCTGGGAAGAAAGTCTAGTGACCAACTTGTGATCAACAGAACTGTGGAGCAGTTCTACCCTGACACACACAGGTCATCACGCTTCAGGACTGACTCTATCACAACTAGTTTTGTGTTTCCTTTTGACCATCTTGAGAAACACAGTCTGGAACTGCCCCACGGGGGAACTATGTCCATCTCAGGGCCTGGAGTTTGGTGGATGATGACAGAAGGTGGCTTCTTTAGCCGAAGAAGACCAGAGCAGCCAGTCTAGATTGGAGGCTTTAAGTGCTCAGCAGACCAAAAGGTGTGAACACAGCAGCTGGGTAGATAGGAGGAAGGATAGGAAGTAAAAGGGAACCAAATACTCTTCCCGGAGTGTACTCCCAGAGCCTGAACCAGAGATGCTGATGCTCAGTAGAACAGGGACTTTTTCTTAAAGGTTACTGAATATAGGGTGAAAGAAGTCTGGGTCAGCCAGTTTTCAAAACTGAGGAAAGAGTGATTAATATATAAACCTTCAAAGGGAACATCGGAATAATTAATTAGCACATTTGTCTTCATAAGCATGTCTTCCACAACTCTCCATCTGCTGACAGTACTCTGCCTCCCATCACCCATTACTGAGATCCTCACGGCCAGCGGATGTCACGTCCACCCATCTTTCATCCCCATTCCCTCAATGGAACTTCCACTGAGCACAGGTGGTTGGCTCAACATAGGAGCCAAAGGGCAGAAACTTCCTAGAACGAGAACTTTCCAAACACTACTTTAAAGAGGTTTTTCTCTTCTTTGAGAAATTGTAGCAGCAAACTGAAGGCGGGTGTGTGTATGTGTGTGTATGTGCTTATGTACACATACACACACAAACATCACACAATAAACAGTTTCAGGAGTCATTGCATGGTGCAGAGTCACCACCCTCAGCTGCTACCTTCAGACTGGAGGCTCCAGTCTACCCAGAGGCACCTCTGAAGAAAAGTCTGGCAATCCAGGTCCAAACATTGGCCCCTGGAAACCCAATGTTCTATCCCACCACACGTAGGGTTGCCACAGGCTGGAGACAACTCTCCAACAACTGGTTTGATACATAAATTCAAACTTCTGAGTTCTCTTCTTGTTGTTATTTCTAACATCTTTTGTTTTATTTCTAGAAAATATGACTGTTTTTCCTTCACATTTCACCTTTTCTGCTCCCCAAGAAGAGTATTAAAGAGTCTTAGTGGCCAAGTGGGCAAGCACTCAGCTGCCAACCAGTACGCTGGCAGTTTGAACCCACCAGCAGCTCTACAGGACAAAGACCTGGTGATCTGCTCCCCACATGATCACAGTCTAGGAAAAGGAACCCTATGGAGCAGTACCACTCTGTCCTGTAGTGTCACTGTGAGTTGGAATCAACTCAATGGCAGTGGATTTGGTTTAAGAAGAGTATCAGTCAGTCCCACACGCCCTTCCCAGACCCTTGTGGGAGACATGCTGTGCCCTGGGAAATCCCAGGAGGACAGAGCATCCCCAGGTGTGACACCCAGCTCTGAAGTTGCCCCAAAGTAACTGGAGAAGACAGGCCCGATTTCAACCAGAATATAGCACCACCACCACAAGAACCTTAAACCTCTTCTCAGTTTAATATACACATATTGTTTTTATCCTAATTCCTTTCTAGGGCCATGAGAATTACTGTTTTTGTTTGTTTTACCACAAGCCAAGAATGAAGCCCATGATTTTAATAAGAGCTTTCGTGTGAGAAGTAGACATATTAACTGAGATACGGTTAAAATTGTAACAGTTCCTGTGCATTATCTGCCTTAGAAATTCATAATAGTATACTGAGCATATTGTTACACTTTTTCTGTTCCAAACTAGACTCATGACAAAATGATCTAAACAACACCTATCATCTGTCAGTCATTATGAAAGTGGAAAAGTGTAAGAATATCAACTCCAGTACTTTGCCTGTGAAACAGAGCCTTATGATGTCAGGAGCTGAAAGGCTAGCCGTGGACCTTGAGCAGAGTTCCAGCCCGGAAACAGGAGTCCAGTGTAGTAAATTACACAGTGGGCTTTTCTAGCCATAAGTCTTTGTAAACTTCACAGTGGAATTTGCTGTGAGCAACTGAGTAGCTCCTGATTGCTAAAGTTATCCACCTGGGGTATTTCTGTTGGAAGCAGCACAAAGTAATTTTATGGGAAGTTCACTCTCTCTCAGGTATATAGCGTTCTCATGTTGTGATTGGTTAGTGGTCACTCTGCCAGGCTCAAAAGGAGCCCTTCTAGAGGCAGAAGAAGTCTCTCTGACTGCAGCCTGAGAAAGATGTGCTGCTGAGAGAGATGTGCTCCTGAAAGACACACACTACTGAGACAGACACCAAGAGACATGCACTGCTGAGAGAGAGACTGTTGGCTAAGAGACGGCTGGCTGTGAGAGACTGAGTGCATTTCTGAACTTGAATTGTAGCCTGTTGCTTCCCTAATAAACCCCATAATCTGTCAGTTCTGTGTGGCCACTGCAGTGAATTATTAAACCCAGCAGAGAGGTGGTAGGTGCTGCAGGAGGAATGGTTGGTGTCAGGGTTGATGAAAGGGCTAGAGGGAGGGAGCATGTCTGGCCTCACAGGAATAGGCCTTGGACTATTGATGGTGATTCTGTCTTCCTCTTGTGGGGTTAGAGGCAGTCAGAAGATGTGGCCTCCCTGCCCCTTTGGCAGTTGGTGTCAGAAGTGGGATTCACTGCAGTGGCCCCAGAGTGATAGAAGGATGAGACTCGAAAAAGAAAGAAGGACGGGGCCTGGGAAGTGAAATTTTGGATTATTAGATGGTTATTTTGTTGGTGTTACCTCTTACAGGAGATAATCTAGGCCTTTTGATTACACTCAGCCAAAGGCCTAAGGCCATATACATAGAATGGTAAGGTAATCATGGTGAAGAGATGAACCTAGAATGTCTTAAAAAGGATTATGTGTTTTGGCTTATGTATTTATCTGAATGTACTACGGGTAATGAATGTTCTCTTACCTGCCTGTACACTGGAAATGATTATGGGGTATGGAAAACAGAGAGCATGTTAGTCCACCTTCACCTGATACTTGATTGGAAATGTTAAAGGGGAAATAGAATTTTCCCAGAAGAAACACAGGTTTTTGTTTCAAGCCCTGTGTGTTGAGTATTAGGGGCTTAGGTAGAAAACCTGAGCCCCAACCAGAACTACTGAGAGAATAGAAGATCTATATTTGAAGACAGAACCTATAGTGGGGGGAAAAAAACTGGCTTTTTTAATTTTGAGCAAGCAGTTAGGCTTTGGGTGCATCCAGGCAGGAACGTCATGGTCCATGAAAGAAACCCCTTCCAGTGCTGAAAGTTAAAGGAAGCCAGTGAGCAGTAGGCTTGTATGCTACTCACTTGTAACCACCTGGATCTACTTGAAGGAAAATGGGGCAAGAGTAGCAATGAACAAACAGGCTCAGTTTGGTACTCTTTGACCTAGGCCACAGAGGCTTGGGATGAGAAGGGCTGGCTGGTCTGAAGTGCAAGGAGTTATGAGCCTACAGGCACTGAAATAGTCCCTGAAGACTAAAGATGTGAGAGAAGGTGCTGGCTGGTCTGAAGTGAAGGGAAGAGCGAGACTCCCAAACTTTGCAGCTGGTAACCATGATCTAGCTGGGATGGCTAGGGCTGAGCTGACCAGAATTCGACCAAACGAAGAGGCAGATGTTTGACACTGAGCTGGTGTTAAGTTGCTGCAATCTGATGGCTTGTGCTGGGCTGGACTTGGCTTGTTTATGGATACAGAAGCCCAAAGTTTCCAAACAGAACAGAAGATTCTCCAGAGAGAAAGGACCGTGCTTATCTCCTCAGAGTAATGGTTTGATAGGGATGGGCAAATCAGAAATTGGCTGTTTAAAATGGGGGAAGATAAAGGCATGAAGTGCCTTGCTTACACACTTTCATGGGTTATTCTTAAACTAATGGTGAAGGGGATGTTAATTTTTGAGGTATAAAAGAGATAATGGGTAGAAAACCCAGGGGGTGGCCTGCAGTGTAGCATATTACATAGTGTGGCTTTTCTAGCCATAAGTCTTTGTAAACTTCATGGTGGAATTTGCTCTGAGGAACTGAGTAGCTCCTGATTGCTAAAGTTATCCACCTGGGATATTTCTGTTGAACTAGCCCAAAGCAATCTTTTGGGAAGTTCGCTCTCTTTCAGTTGTATAGAATTCTCATGTTGCGACTGGTTAGTGGTCACTCTGCCAGGGTCAAAAGGAGCCCTTCTAGAGACAGAAGAAATCTCTCTGACTGCTGGCTGAGAAAGACATGCTGCTGAGAGACACGTGCTCCTGAGAGACAGACACCGAGTGACACATGCCACTGAGAGAGAGAGAGACACCAAGACATATGCACTGCTGGGAGAGACTGAAGGTTGTTACTGAACTTGAATTGTAGCCTGGTGCTTCCCTAATAAACGCTATAATTTGTGAGTTGTGTGTGGACACTGCAGTGAATTATCGAACCTAGCAGAAAGTTGGTGAGAGCTATGGGAGGAACTGCTGGTGTCAGGGATTCTGAAAGGGCTGGAGGGAGGCAGTATGTCTGGCTTCGCAGGAATAGGCCTTGGGCTACTGATGGTGATTCTGTCTTCCTTTTGTGGGGTTAGAGGAGGTCAGAAGATGCAGTCTCCCTGCCCCTTTGACGGGGAGCCAATACCTGCCCACACAGAAAGTAAGGACAGTAACATCACCAGTCCCACCTGCTCTGCTGGGCTGACTGATGTAAGGGGGAAATGGAATTTTTCGATAAAGAGCTTATAAATTTTAAAGAACTATACAACTACATGGGAGCTCTGGGCCTAGTGCCTAAGGCATATGACTGCTAACCAGAAGGCTGGCAGTTCAAACCCACCACCCACTCCTCAGAAGGAAGGTTGGGCAATCTACTTCTATAGTGATACCACCGTGGAAACCCAAGGAGGGGTTGCTATGAGTCAGATCTGACTCGACGGCAGTTGAGTTTGGGTTTTTTTTGTTATACACCTAAATATACTGCTTATATAACAATACATACTGGTTGTTACTTTCTTTTGAGGAATTATCAAGTAATAGAAGCCCTTAAAATCACAGCTGAAAGGAGGTGATCAGCTCTACCATTCACACTGAAGGGAAATTAAACCCCCCTAAGCACCATCACACAGATCTTGCTGCAATAATAGAAAGGTGATACATCTGCACCATTTCACATGGTAGCCACTCACCACATGCCACCATGGAATGTCAGAAGGATGGAATGTAAAGCTAAGGAACTGAACTTTAATGTTATTAATAAACGTTAAGTTATTAATAAACTTTACTTAACTTTAACTAAATTCAATACCACATGTGGTTACTGGCTATTATACTGGACAGGGCCCCTCTACATCTTTTTTTTAATAATGAAAATTGGAAATTTTAAGGTATAGTAAAATCAAGTCATGTTAATTCCTTGTTTTATAACAATGCAATTCCAGCCACAATATGGAAGTGAAAGCTTCTTAATACAAAGCTCGTCCCCATGGATAAGCCACATGACCAGGGGAACAACCTGAAGGCTACAGCATCTAGACAATGCTTCCCAGCGAAATCGCCAACCCTGTAATCAAGTCTTCATATTTACAAACTGGGATTCCAATATCCAGTCCACACTGACACCAGAGATGAGGATGTGAGATATCACAGCAGAGACAGCTTTGGAAAGCGTAACATGGGTGTATGTATTATCATTCTTACCTGGCTTTAACCTCAAGGTCAATGTTAACGAAACCATGTGCACATACCAGCACAGGGACCTCACGGACATGGGAACATGGCCGGGCTGCTGACTGCAAAAAGGGCGAAGGGCCAAGTCCTCACAGCAGAGGGGATACTTCAGTGAAGAAGGCCAGTAACCACCGCGGACAACATGGTTGAGCCCTATATCCCCCACATCAGATTTAAATTCTTCATGAAAACTCTGGATGTGGTTCAAAGAGGAGTCTATGCTGGGAGCCCAACTTACGACACCCACATTTCTGTGCTTTCCCTACAGGGCTTCTGAAAATAAGCTGAGCATAAATATAGCCTTTCATCCCTGTGGCTCCTCTCCTAGGAAGGGGAAAATGTGATCTCTTCTGTGGCTCAGAATCTCAAGAGACTCGCTTTAATTCCGAGAGGGGAGAAGACATACAGCACGTTGTACTGGACCAGAAGGACCCATTCTCTGAAGACGTCTTACTGCCCATCTGCACATTTCAGTTGCCTCAAGCAGGCTTCATTCTCCAAACAAGGTCCATCATGGACTCTGGCACCTTCTTCACCAGGTTCCTCCATCCCCAAGCTCGTATCTGGCTGCTTCTGTGCCTTCATGTGCACTGTTATAATTTACACAGGATTCCATGAAATTCTATTGAATAATACACTCAAATAGTTTTATTTTCTTCAGATGCATAAAGTACAGCCATTCATTTCACCCCAACAAAAACACCTGGCCTCTTCCAACCTGGCTGTGTGTTTGAAAATTTTGATAAAATGTTGGGGAAAATGTCCTTGTGGCATCCACATTTCTAGATTGTTTACAGGGAAGTCAAAGCTGCAATTTACCTCTCACTTTCTTTACAACTCTGAATCCCACCATTCAGAAAAGAGACCTCCCCTATTAGTTACAAGGCTTCATGCCCTCTCTCACCCAAGCAGCCCGTCCTGCTTCTGATGTGTTCAGATCACCTGAATGTACTGTCTGGGTGCCCACTACCAATTTCTTCCACTACCAATTTCCATTTTCTTCCACTACCAATTTGTACTACAGCGGTTTCCTCCTTCCATACCAGACTGCCATGTACACATGGACCATACAGCTCACGGTGCCATTTGAAACACCATTAGGTGAACACAGTGTATTGCTCTAACATTCAAGGACATGGACCTGCGATGGCCACAGGGTTATGTGGACAGCACTGTTTTGTGCTGATGAAGGTTCTCATTACTTTAAAATATTGTTTATATGTG
>NW_006922029.1:776174-791976 GCF_000298275.1 Orycteropus afer afer | reverse complement strand
CTTGGGTTTCCGAGGCAGTATCACTACGGAAGTAGATTGTCCCATCTTCCTTCTGAGGAGTGGCTGGTGGGTTTGAACCGCCAGCCTTGGACTTAAAGCCTCCTAATTATAAGAATAAATTCCTGCTTGTTAAGGCCATCCATTTATGGTATATTCTGTCAGAGTGGCACTAGGTCACCAGAACAGGGAGCAAGGAAAAAAATCCTTACTATTGAAGCCAACGAGTCCCCACTCCCTCTTTCACACGATGCTATGAAGGTGGTTTGCTCCACACACTCTGCTCAGCGTCCTCTCCTGTTTCACACTTGAAAGGTTTCCAGAGTTGAGATCACTGCTAGTTAACAGTGCAACACTCGGACGGCCTCACTGAAATGCGGCCAGCTGGGGCTCTCGCACCTCTCCTGGCTTCTTCCCTCCTCAGCAGAGGCGTCTCCAGATCAAAGAGATGCTGTTTCCTTCTGGGAAGTGGCAGCACAAATGGCCACGGACAGTTCGTCTCCCAAAATTATCCCTGAGAAAGCTACACCAGTATTTTCCTTTTCAATTAAGCCACCATTTGCTTCCTCCCACGTGTTCTAGTGGCGAAAAGTTCCCACACTTTCTCCACCTCTTGGAAAGGTACTTCCCTGCCCAGCACACCGTCCACTAATGAAGTTTATGCCACAAACATATCACTTGGCTTTTGCTATTTGCAGAGTGTGTTTGCAGATGCAAGTTTGCTTGAGGAGACACAGGTAGAGGTGTAGAAAGCAGTCATGGCCAAACATTACTGTGACCTCTTAAACGAGGCATTTTGAATAGCACTGCAGCTAATGAAGTCCGAGTCTATAAAAATACCTGAATAATTGTGGAAGGCACTGTAAACCACCTACCACCTAGCCATTTTTCCACCCTTTCCCTGGCCAGCAGAGCCAGCCTCCCACAATGGAGGCAAAAAGCTGGATCTGCCCTTTCCACCTGCTCTTGTAAACAGGATGTGGGTGTGCACCCCAGTCCTACCAATGGGAGCTGGGACAGGGGGTGGGCAGAGAGTGTGTGCTAGGGGTGGCAGGCTTTCTAGAAAGAATGCTTTGCTGATCATCAGGAGGTAAGGACGTCTTCCCATCCTTGCTGCTGCTGCACTTGGCTACTGAGGAGCTGGTGCTCAGAGCTGGGGCATCACCTGGGGACCACCAGGGAAGGCCAAGCAAGCCTGGGAGAAGCACACGTAGCCCTGATGTTGCTGGACTGGATCAAGCCTAGACCTGACTATTCCGAGCAACGTCTTGTTAAAAAAAAAAAAAAAAAGTAACCTCCGTTGTTTAAATCACTTACACTCAGGTTTTCAGTTACCTGCTGCCAAAACATCGAAACCAGCCTGCTAAAGAGAGAAAAATGAGGAGGACGATGAGGAGGGGAAGGAGGAAGAGGAGGACAGAGGAGAAAAGAAGAGCAGCTACAATGAGGTGGTGGTGTCGGCTGCTGTCAAGGGGGTTCCAACTCACGGCAACCCCACATGTGCAGAGGAAAACTGCTGCATGGGGTTTTCAAGTCTTGCCCTTTCAGAAGCACATGGCCAGGCCTGTCTTCTGAGGCACCTCTGCATGGCTTTGAACCATCAACCTGTCAGCTAACAGTCAAGCACTTAACCCACTGCACCAGACAGGGATTCTTAGATCCAGAGTTTTCATTAAGAATTTAAATCTGATAAGGGGGCATACGGCTCAAATGTGTTACCCACAGTGGTCAGTGGTCTAACTGACTGAAGTAGCCCCTCTGCTGCAAGGATTCCAGCTCCCAGCTGTCAGCTTGGGAGATACACACACTGAGTTACCACTTACTGGTAGATACTAGCAAGGATCGTGAGGCTGGTGCATGACCAGGCAGTGTTTCATTCCGTTGTACTTAGGGTCACTGTTAGTCGGAGCCAACTCGATGGTACCTAACAACAACGCAACATATCCTAGGCACTGGGCAGTGCAGATAATATGAATTATCTCATTTACATGATAAAACAACCCCTTCAAGTAAATACTTTTATTTCCACTTTACGAAAGGGAAAACTAAGGAGCAGAGACTATATAACTTGCCTGAGGCTGCACAGCAAGGAGTGTGAGAGCTGATAATTGAAGGGGCAGCTAAGTGATTTCAAAGCCCACATTCTTAAGCCCAGTTAAGTGCAACACAAAAATCCTCCGGGACTACTGGAGGAGGCGACACTCTGGTTCACGTCTCATGGGCCTACGTGTCCCAGCACTGACCTTCTCAGCCTTCTGGTGGAAGATGGAGGACATGTCCAGCAAGGTGCTCCGCTCGTCCAGGGCTGCCGCAAATGCCTTCCACTCCTGCTCCAGCTGGTTTGCGATCTGCTTGATCTGCTGCGAGGCATAGTGGCCAGACTCCACCAGGCGATTGGCCACCGACATGATGCGGTTTATGTTTACATAGACGTTCTGCAGGGGCACAGAGAGAAGGCTCATTCGGGAAAGCCAACAGTCCAAAGCACACTCTCCACAGCACACGTTGGGATGAAAGCTGCCACAGCTGGGACAGGAGACCCACCTGGTCTCCCCACTGGATTTCCACACACACTAAGGATTGGCTGCAATTCCTAGGTTTAAAGCTGTGAAACTACAGATCCACTCGCAGAAAGGTAAAACTGTTAAGCACTCAAACGCACAAGCGGGTGCACACACGTGTACATGACTCACATTCTGGCTTCACACTCCGAGAAGAGTCCGGACGGCCAGCCTACTAACAAGCAGTCACCCAGAACCGAAGGCAGCAGCACTTCCGTTCTCAACTACACTCCAGAAACCAAACCACGTAGCAGAGGCTACTTGTCTGAAAACCATCTCCACACTCCACCTAAACCCAAGCCTTTTTTTCCGTTTCTGGTGTCAAGAGGAAATCTTTTGTAAATGGATCCATTTTCTTCCAGAAATATAAATAGAGGCAGAGGCCCAACAGTGCTGTTGCCAAATTTTAAATAAAGCTTTTGTACTCTGTTGAAATTTCTAACTTCACGTCAACCAGACTTCGCTGGAAAAAATTAAAATGAAAGGGAAAAAAAACACGCAAACAAAGAACAAAAACCTCTCTTTGCAAATCAAGTTCTCAATGGTATTTCCTCTACCCACCTTCAGTCCTGCT
This sequence comes from Orycteropus afer afer, assembly GCF_000298275.1. Classification (NCBI taxonomy): domain Eukaryota; kingdom Metazoa; phylum Chordata; class Mammalia; order Tubulidentata; family Orycteropodidae; genus Orycteropus; species Orycteropus afer. Next base: position 788,844 of record NW_006922029.1, on the reverse strand, counting down.
CTTATAAGCGTCAGTACTACCTTAAAATGAAAGCAGTGTAGCTCAGTGGTAGAATGTTCCCTTTCCACACAAGAGCCCCAGGTTCACTTTCCAGCCAGCCAGTGCCTCTCAAGTATACTCACCACCCGTCTGTGAGTAGAGGCTTATGCTATGATGCTGAACAGGTTTCAGTGGAGCTTCTAGACTAAGACAGACTAGGAAGAATGGTCTGCTATCTACCTCTGAAAACCAGCCAATGAAAAACCTTTGGATCACAACCATCTGATCCCATTGTGCATGGGGTCACCACAAGCCGGGGGCCAACATGATAGCGACAGTCAATAGCAACAACAAAATGATATTAAAGATGGGGCAGGGGTACACAACTTCAACACATCTCAGGCATTCATTATTTGTGATGCCATCACCATGTCATTCTCTCATGGGTTCCCCAAAATCAGAGCCTTTTGGCTCCTCCCAATCTTGCCTTCAGGAACTCTGGTGGCACAGTACCTAAGGCATTTGACTGCTAACCCAAAGGCTGGTGGTTCAAACCCACCAGCCACTCCACAGAAGGATAACGAGGCAATCTACTTCCATAAAGATTTACTGCCACAGAAACCCAACAGGGATCGCTATGAGTCGGAATCAACTCGATGGCAATGGGTTAGGTTTTCTGCTCTTGCTTTGAGGCCTCATGACCCATCTCTCCAACCACCACCCTCCCTTCCCTCCCTTCTACCATGACCTCGGTGCCAAGCTTCGCAGGCTCTCACACAGAGTCCTGCCATGGCCACATCACTGCTTCGTTAGCATCAGCTTCCCAACTAAGCATCTACAGAATTCCCTCATTCTTTCACTCAGCTTCCATTCCTCCTTGGCACCGTCTTTTACTTACTCCTTCATTTGACCCAAACTAAAACAAGGTGGAGTCACTCGATGTGGGATTAGAGAACCAGAGGAGACCAGCCTCAGAGTTACTTTCCTGGCTGCATCTGGACACTGGAAGTCAGATCACAATGTCTGCGCATCCACCATGGCAGGAAGAAAGGGTACTCTGTGGGGCCATTGCAGACGGTCAAGCCCACGGTCAGGTGGGAAGTGACCTTCAGTGACACGCATGCATGACATTAACACCACAACATATGTATTAACAACATAACAAAAGTGCTATGTGAAATAGAGCGACTTTTTGTTGCAAAGTACACTAGAATAACACCAGCTGGTCCATAGGATTCTGAAGGGATCACAACAGACCAAGGCCATCAAATGCATTAACCTCAAACAGAGCCAGCGGGTTCCAGGGAAGAGCGATGCCTGGCACTAGCCCTTCAATACAACTTGAAAGAAACTTTGCTTTAGGAGAAGAACTGGAGGGCATCCATGAGGTGAGTAGCAGGTGGGCCCATCTCATCACAGTGAAACAACAGGCAGCAAAACACCCTGGGGTCTCTTCAGTAAATCTGCTGCCTCAGAGAACCTGTCTGGGGCCACTGAAAACTCCAATGAGGCAAAGTCCATATCGAACTAACTAAGTAATTGGTGCAAGAGTATCTGTTTTCATTTTTGCTTGCTTGAAACTTAAAACAAGATCCTTAGACAGTGCTAAACCAGGGCACTTCCCAACCTTGAAGGTCAGTTGTAACAGTCAGAGCAGTGGTTCTGAAGGGCCCACGCTGCCAGGGGTGGACTGTGACCCACTCAGCCACCTCCTGTATGCTGAAGCACTTTTACCGGACAGGGTGCCACTGTGCTGACAACACCTTACCATACAGTTCATAGCAAAGTGATTGTGCTGGGTCTGCAGCTCCATTGCATGGGGATGGCTGGTCCCGATCTCGGTGTAGCTGTTCAGAAACAAGCCTTTGTTGTGTGTGATCCAGTCAAACATCTGCAGGAAGGAAAAGGACAAGGTAGAGTCACTCCAGAGAGAACAGACAGGCATAGCCTACCAGCGGGCAGTCTCCAAGGAAGACCAGCACCCCTGTGCCAACACCACTCAGGTATTTGGACTCAGAAGAACCTTTCTGTCAATTCTGAACTGGCTGGATCTGCAAGAAAACGTTATCTTAAGTGTTCATTTTACAGACAAGGAATTAGGGAGCAGATAAGTAAAGAGAGGTATTCAGATCCCCAGAGCTAAGTAAAAGCTCCTTCCTTCTGACTGGCAGCCCCATCCCTCTGCCATCCTCAACTGCTTGTCACCATGCTCAATTAAAGGCTCTAAGCAACTAGGAACGCTCAGGTTTCAGGCAGGGCCGTCAGTGCCCACTGACAGCAATCCCAATGACTTCAATATCATGCTCTTTTGTGCAAGAAGCATAGAGAAGTCAGTGCAAATGCAAACAAAAATGACTGAAAATTAACAGCTTGGGGGGGTGAGAAAACGATGACATCTCTCTTAAGGTTCAATAGAGATGCTACTTGGAATAGAATGCCAATTAAGATGTTCTCAAGGAAAGCATTTAAGGAAATCGAAAAACTCGGAATCAATCCGTGACCTGAACCAGAATCCCAGAGCTAGTCACCTGGTTGTCCAGGAATTGGGTGGGAGCATTTCTAGAGTCTTTAACGAGCCACTTCCTACAACAGCAGCAACGGGAAATTGGCGTTAGAGGCTTAGGAAATGATAGCAGCGGGCTGCCCTCTTCGAAAGGTACTTTCAAAGCAAAGATTTTTTTTTTTTTTTTATTATTAGGATTTGGGTGAAGATTTACAGAGTAAATTCACTTTTCATACAGCAGTTCACACATACCTTGTCTCATGTCATTGACCAAAATTTACAATGCAGCAGCTCCCCTCCCACTTCCTCCCCATAGTTACCTCCTCCCAGTGTCCATCCCTTCATACTCTTCTGTACCCTGAGCTATCTCCCTGTGCATAAGCAGCCCTTCCTTCTCCCTTGATTGTTCTCTCCAGGGCGTGTGTCTACTTGAGGTAAATGTTTAACTCACATGCCTGTACTTTGTTTGGCTGGAAACCACAGTTGTGGGTTCAATTCCAGACCTGAAGGGCAACTAGGGGCCATAGTCTCAGTGGTTACACCAGGCTCCATTGGACCAGCAAACCTGGTCCCCACCTTCTTTTTTTTTTTTTCAAAGCAAAGATTTTTAAGGTAGACTTTTTTTTTTCTTACAACCTAAAAATAGTCTAAAATAAAAAAAAAAAGGTCTGTCCATGAAAAAAAAAATTCGACAAACTGAAACCAAGAGAGATGAATTCACACGTGCTCATGGCTTGCCACAGATTCCTACAAATAAGTGTCCCACTTTCACAGTGCTGAGAGGGAACCGGCCAATGAAGGAAAAGAACTCACTGTGACCAGTAGTTTCTCTGCAATACAAGCACAAAGCATGAGATCACAGGTAATACTTGCCTAGAGGATCCAGAAACTATTGTTTTTAACTCACTGCCCAGCTTCTATTTTTGGGAGCTCTGACGGCGTAGTGCCTAAAGCATTTGACCAGAAGGTTCGCTGTTCAAATCCAGCAGCCACTCCTTGGAAGGAAGGTTGAGCAATCCACTTCTGTAGTGATACCGCCTCGTAAACCCAAGGCGGGGTCGCTGTGAGTTGAGACTGACCTGACAGCAGTGAGTTTGGTTTTTCAGTTTTGAAGAACAGATCTCAATGAGTGGTGCTCTGTCACCAGCTCTGTATGAGTGGCAGAGCAGGTAACAGCAAAACACCTGCACAATTACTGGCTCTGAGTAACATAATACTATTTTCACTCTTTTCACTGAAAATATTTCTCTTCTCCCTTAGAGGAACTCTAAACCAAACTATCAGTAATTAACAACTCACTATTTCTAAAACAACACAATGACTAGGAGTTCCTGGGTGCTACAAATGGTTAATGTACTGGCTGTTCCAAAGGTCAGTGGTCTGAGTCCACCCAGGTGGCCCAGAAGAAAGGCCTGCCTGGTGGCCCTCTTCTGAAATATCAGCCACTGAAGACCCAAGGAGTCCAGCTATACTCTGACACACCTGTGGCCGTCATGAGACAGAATCGACGGGAGGCAACCAGAAGGGAGCCCAATGAATAAAACTGTGCAACAGATTTGAACAATACCTTGGAACTGACACTTGCTGGTCTGCAACAAGTGCCGCTGGTACAGGCTCATGGGCCTCCAGCCTTCCATCTCCTGCACTCGCCCTGAGCAAACCAGCCCCGGCTACCCAGCCCCAGTCACCCAGGAGCTCCCTGCCCCGTCTCCCGCACACCCATCTGCCCCTCTTACCTTCTCGGCATCCTGTTCAAAAAGCCTCAGCTGGAAGCACTGGTCCAGCTTCAGCTTCCTCGCATGCCACATCTGATGCAAGTGTTGCCGGGTCGAGTGCAGCCTGTCCAGCATGGCGGACACCTTGGGCAGGAGGTTCTGCAGGTCTGCATTGCCAGACCCCGAGTTCTTTTTGGGAAAGCTGTCACTGCTCTGAATCCTCTGGAGCAGCTTCTGTCCCTCCAAATCCAAGTCCTCGATGGGGGCCTTGATCACCTTCTTCTTCAGCTGCGAGTGCTCCTCGATCATGCTGCGGGCCCCCTCCAGATCCTGAGGCAGCTCCTTCTTCGCCAGGATGTCCTGCAGCTCCTCCAACCGCGACAGCATGTGGGCAGCATTGCTGATGTAGTCTTCAAAAGCAACTCTGATCTCGATCCACTCCTCGTGGTTGTATTCCAGGCAGCCGTCAAACTCGAGAGTGAGCTGAGAAGGGTCAACTACTTTGGTAAGGCCTTCTAGAGAGACCATGTTTGTCTTAAGAGGGGAAAAAAAATCATGTATGAGAAGATGAACCAATGTAACGTGGCCTTATCATAACACAGTTTTCAAGGCCTAATCACAGCTTTTCAAACTTACAGTAAGTAGCTTAATAAGGAAACCACAGTATACCTGGTTCTGGCCCCGTAAGAATCAATACAGATGAAAGAAGCACCAGTGGTATAGCCGATGAGAGAGAAATCCATTAATGCAACACATGCATGATCAGATGCAATACCTATCTATTTGACGAGAGCTAAAGAAATTAGCTTTCTCTCCAGGAAGGTGGAAATTAACTCACTCTCTTAGGCAGATGTCACCAGGAAATGTGTTCAAGGGCAAGTGCAGAGCGGACGACTCAGAAGCTTCACCCCTTCTGTGCCTTCTCATCCACATGCTCTACCCATTCACTCCCCAGAGAAACTGCACAGGCTCCCCTCCCCACTTCCTGGTATCAAACTAAGCCCTGGCTTGGGCTTCACACGCTCCTTTAAGTGTCACCTCCCTGCAGGCTCCTCTGCCTGCGCTCTGGGTGGACCACCCTCTCACTCATCCTGTCCCACTCCCCCCGCTTCCCTAGCAGACCTAGCATATGAGTGACTTCTTAAAACCTGAGAAGTATACAGGCATGCCCTGTTTTATTGCACTTCACTTTACTGCACTTCTGTAAAGTGCAGTAGTTTTTACAAATACTACTTACAAGGTCTGTAGTTTTTACAAATTGAAGGTTTGTGGCAACCCTGCTCCAAGACAAGTCCATCAGTACACCATTTTTCCAACAGTATGTGCTCACTTCGTGTCTCTGTCACATTGTGGTCATTCTCACGATATTTCAAACTTTTTCATAATGCTATTGTATACTTAATAGACTGCAATATAGCATAAAGATAACTTAAATGCACTGGGAAACCAAGAAATTCATGTGACTTGCTTTATTGCATGGAGCTCTGGTAGCTTAGTGCCTAAGGCACTTGACTGCTAACCAGAGGCTGGCAGTTCAAACCCAGCAGCCACTCCTCGGAAGGAAGGTTGGGTAATCTACTTCTGTAGTGATACCACCTCGGAAACCCAAGGAGGGGTCGCTATGAGTCAGGTCTGACTCGACAGCACATAACAACAACAACAATGCTTTATTGCAATACTAGCTTTATTGCAGCAATCCGGACCCAAACTCCCAGTATTTCCAAGGTATGCCTGTACAAAGGACAACAAGAAAGCTGCCAGGGGCTAAAGATAGAGGGAATGCTTCACTCATTTCAATAATGTGCTGCAATTCTGAAAAGTTCAAGTGCTGTACAAAAACAATCTACTATATTTGAATCTAACAGTGACCCTCCTTTAGTCTATCACAGTCTGAGCAAAAAGCATCATAACCTCAGTCTACCTGAACTAAGGCAGAGTTCCTCCCAATGTGTCTCAAAAGACAGCTGGGGGAGGCTAACTGAAAATCAAAGACAAAAGAGAAAGAGCTTTGATCCAGAACACAACTCACCAAAAGACAAGACAAAGGAGGACTGTCTCGGGCCAACTTCTCTCATCTGCAGCCTTGGGAAAACCTAGAACTAGCACCTCTGCGCTGGCTGGGACAAGAAGCAGCAAACCAGTGATGCTAGAAAGAGAGGCCACTCCTAACCCAGCATTTTTGCCACGCTGTCACTTTAAGTCGACTCCAGACTCATTTGCAGGGGCTTTAAGCAATGTCCATGGAGGTGACTGGTCCCTGGATGGTGCAAATATTTTATTCTCAACAACTGACCTAAAGCCCATCCAGAAGAGGTGCAGACAAAAGACCTGGCTCTCTGCTTCCACGAAAACGACAGGCAAGGAAATCCTATGAAGCAATTCTACTCTGCAACACTTGGGTGGCCATGAGTCGGAATCAAGTCAGCAGCATTGCATTTAGTTTGGTTTTTGTTTTTTGCAGAGGCGATCACTGACTGAGAAGCTGGTAACAACGCAGGGACAGCCAATTCGACAGGAGAACTGGTTTAGGGAACTTGAAAGGCCCAGAGGGAGACATCAAAGCACCACAGACAGAAGTGGCACGAACTGCGTTGCCAAACCGTTGTTTCTGGTTAAAGATGTATAGTTAATAAACCATTGTTTCTGGCTAAAGACGTACAGTTAATACAACACGTTTAATTCGGCACTAAGGAAATGACCAGAATCCAATACATTATCTTCCAAAATCAGTTCTTACTTTGCAGGAAGTTAAAGACTTACTGACTTTATCTTTCACCTAATTTCACCTAAATCTTAAGTTTCAAATTTAAGACAACACTAAATTCGGATTTGAGTTTCAAAAATCAGTACTATGGCAATTTAAAATCACAAATAATGTACATATGGAAACATTCAGAAAAGTGTAAGATACAGAGTAAAGCTGAAGCACTACAAACCTGATGTGTTTAATGTTATTATTCCTGTTTATCACAAAAGACATGAATATATATATGCACAGAAACCTAACATTTAGGCAAAGTTGCTAGAAGAGGCAATCTATCAACCAAAAATTATTATTACATTTCCCAATTTTAATACAAAATATGGCACAAATCAAGTTTCAAGCTGGCCAGAATGCTTTCTGCCCACAGTCAACCCACAGTGCAGTGAACTGGTTTGGTCTGGCCCTTCCAACCATGGTGTTTGTGACTCCCACCAGATGACTAGGTGGGACTATGCAAATGGGAGGGGCTTGTAGCCCACCAAGGGGACTGGACAGTTTGCTAATGATTTAAATAGGTACATGGTATCCTTGTGGTGGTGGGACCATGCAATTAAGATGTATGGAACTCTAACATGGGGCCTGGTCAGTTTTGCCATCTGCTAGGCTTAAAATAAGCCATTCAGGCAGAAAGGGAGCTCTCACTACCACCAAGAAAAAAGAGCCGGGAGTGGAATGCGTCCTCTGGACCCAAGATCCCTGAGCTGAGACAAGGAGAAGCAGCAGCAGAGAAATGACGGCAGCGGGGGCAGGAGAACCAGGAGACCAGCAGGAGACAGCACGGTGGGCTGCCCGACCCCTCAACAAGAAAGCGGAGTGTCCTCGGGCAGGAGGCTTGCTGGGGGAGTGGGTTGACACTTTGGGCAGCCATCAGCAGAGCTAAAAGAGCTTTGGAATGCTGGCTCAAGCAGGGCAGGAGCTACAGGATCCAAAGGCTGAGGTCAGAGAGAAGCGTGCCCGTGGCACAGCTGAGAAGAGGCTATCCTAATCAAAGAAATGTATCCCGAGTTATTTCTGATCCTGAATTTGTAAACTATTACTTCTCTAATAAACTCTATAATCATGAATAATGTTTGTGAGCTTTGTGCGGCCACAGCAATGGATTATCAAACCCAGCAGAGGAGTAGTAAGTGCCATGGGGGAAGACAGTTTGTGTCAGAATTGGTAAAAAGGCTGGAGGACGGCAGCACATCTGACCTCCACCTCATAGGAATCAGCCTTGGGCTGTTGAAGCTGACCTTGATCCTCCTCCCTCTTTGGGAAGTTAGATGCCAGGTGCCACCCCCACACCATTTTTGCACATCCCATTAAACTAACTGCACCAAAACCTTCTGTGAGACCTGGTAGCTTAAGGAGAGGAGGCTATAGGAAAGAAGTTGGCAGGCGGAGGTTACTTTTATATGCCTGCCTGGGAGACTGCAACCCTGTGTTTCCAACTGACTTCAGCACTCTGCAAAATGTTACACAGAAATCACAATTTAAAAAAAAAAAAAAAGGTATAGGGAATACCTCCATTTGCATAAATGAAAGACTCGGTACATGAAATCCATGGCAGACAGCTCTCTCCATTATAACAACATGAAAACTCAGTCTCTCCTATACTTTTTACTCAGGAAATGTGAAGCTTGGATGTTACTCCTTAACATCCCCTCATCTCTAAGGCAGAGGCAACAACAGTGATAATCTGAAGCCTGTAAAGCCATTTGTGCCTGCAATGTAGTAAATTACATAGTGTGGCTTTTCTTGCCCTAAGTCTTTGTAAACTCCGTGGTGGAATCTGCCGGTGAGCAACTGAGCAGCTCCTGACTGTTAAAGTTACCCACCTGGGGTATTTCAGTGGGGAGCAGCAGGAAGCAATTTTCTGGGAAGTTCATTCTCTCTTAGGTGTGTGGAATTCTGGTATTGGGATTAGTTAGTTTGGCCACTCTGCCAGGCTCAAAAGGAGCCCTCCTAGAGGCCAAAAGAATCTCTCACTGCCGGCTGAGGGACGTGAGAAACATGCGTTGCTGAGAGAGATGTGAGAGACAAACACTGCTAAGAGAAACACTGAGACACACCAAAAGACACACATTGCTGGGAGAGAGACTGAGAGAGACTATCGGCTGAGAGATGGCGGGCTGAGAGAGACTGAGCGTGTTCCTGAACTTGAAATGTAGCCTATTGCTTCCCTGATAAACCTCATCATCTGTGAGTTCTGTGTGGCCACTGCAGTGAGTTATCAAACCAGCTGAGAGGTGGTGGGTGCTGCAGGAGAACGGTCGGTGTCAGGGTCGGTGAAAGGGCTGGAGGGAGGAGGCATGCCTGGCCTCAAAGGAATTGGCCTTGGGCTACTGACGGTGATTCTGTCTTCCTCTTGTGGGATTAGAGGAGGTCAGAAGATACAGCCTCCCTGCCCCTTTGGCAGTGCCGAATGCTAAAGCTGTGTATAAAGAGAAGTAAAAGGCAACAGACTTCTGTCTCTAAGGGAATGAATGCCTCACTCCTCAGCAGCAAAGCCAAGACATGTGAAACCCAACCCCCCTTGGGTTTCATAATGGCTGACATGACTTTGTTATTTCACACAATGGTCAACCTTACATATCACGTGTACATAAGTCTATCAAGCACAGTTCTGCTCTGCACACATGGGGTCACCATGAGTCCTCACCCACTCAATGGCAGCTAACAATTACCTAAAACATGCAGTTCCCATTTAATGTGTGGTTCTAAAACCTACTACCTAGAATGACGAGAGAAAGTCAGCGTTCAGTAAGCCTCACCTATAGTTTGAGTTGGGGGAAAGTTACCTCAAATTCAAATTTAGAACTGCCGAAATTAGTCCTCTGTTTCTGCCAGAAGTTGTCCGGCTTGATTATCAGTGCCACGCGGATGCAGCAGGGGAAGGACTCCTGCAGGATCTTCAGAAGAGGCTTGATGGAGTCCCACTTGGACCCGCGCATGTCCACGATCACCGTGAAGCCTCGCTTGCAGACTTCTTCGCTGGAGAGAGAGAAAGCACAAGTTTAGGAGACACAACACTTGCTTTCTTCGGGTCAGAGTCCCTCTGGGTGACGTGGCCTCTGCTGTCCTCCACCTGCTCCCGGTTTGTGGATCTCGGCTCAGGCATGGAAGGCACGGAGTGTGGCCCTGCAAGCACCTCAGCACCTGTCAGCACTTCTAGGGAGACTTGCCAGTAGGGGTGGGCAAACGGCTGAATTACCAACTAGGGTGAAGCTTCTTCCTCTCTGTGGAACGAAACCCATTCCCACCTTTCCTGAACCAGAAAAGAGGTGACTGTGCATGCATCAAACAACAGCAACAGCTGGAAACGGGGTTCAACCTCAGAAACCTTCCAAATGTTAATACTGCACCTCAGGTTTTGCATCCTGTCTTCTCCTCAGCACCTTTCCATTTCTCTCCTCTCTGAGTGTTCGTTAACACTCACCTGAAAACCACTATGTGTGAAGGTCTGTGCTGAGTCCAAGTCCGGGACAGACTGCCTGCCAGTGCTCCAGTCCCCCCAGTGCACAGGGCCAGCTGCGGGACAGGTCACAGGCGTGAACACGGGCACTGAGGAAGACCTCCCTCAGCCTGGCTGCCAACGGGTGAATGCCATTCCCTTTAACTACCCCTGACCCCTAAGCCAGGAGCTCTGGAAGCGCAGTGCCTAAGGCACTTGACTGCTCACCAGAAGGCTGGCAGGTCAAACCCACCAGCCACTCCTCAGAAGGAAGGTTGGGCAATCTACTACCGTAGTGATACTGCCTCGGAAACCTGAGGAGGGTTTGCTATGAGTCAGGTCCGACTTGGCGACACGTAACAACAACAACAACAACCCCTAAGCCAAAGGAGCCCTGGCAGCACAACAGCTGAGCACTCAGCTGCTAACCCAAGGCTGGAAGTTCAAACCTACCCAGCAGCTCTTCTGGAGAAAGCACCTGGCGATATGCTCCTGTAAAGATTACACCCAAGAAAACCCAGAGGCAGTTCGACTCCATCCTACAGGGCTTCTGAGTCAGAAGCTCAGCAGCGGACCCCACCACCACCGACCCCTAAGCTATCTCAGCAGTTCTCCAAGTGCAGGCCACCAAGCCCTGGGGGTCCCGGGCACCTTTTACGGGGGCCGGCAAGACAACACCACTTTCCTAAGAACACTAAGACTCCATTTGCCTTTTCCTCCAGTTGCACTGACGGTGCACAAACTGCAGAGGGTGAGGTCACCGCAGGAGCCAGCGCACCTTCGTCTCCATGTGCCTGCATTCAAAAACATAAAAACTAAAAAAAATTAACAAAAGCCAGTTTCTCCTAAGAATGCACTTGATGAAGCTGTAACAATTTTATTAAATCTCCATCCTACCATGTCTTTCCCCCGCTTGTCTAACATCTTATTTTGCAGTCATTTTAGACTTACAGAGATGTTATCAGAACTAAGAGGTTAATGCTGGTATAGCAGGATAAACTGATACAGGATCCATTTAGAGCTCACCATGGATATTCAGGTCCAGGCTCCAATCTCAGACCCACACTCATTTCTCTCTCACGTCTCTGCAACTGGCTGAATGTGCGCCTCCACCCCCTGCCCCAGACGCCCACGCCCTAATCCAAGACCTAGGAAGATGCTACCTGACACGATCCATGGTTTCATAACTGATGTGTGAGATGAAACGGAATACACATAAAACTCCTCTGCAGGAAAGAATTAACAAGAGTCAAAAGGGCCTTCAATAGAGGCTCAGGACACACAGCCTCCTCCAGTGACAGGGGCAGGGTCATACTTGGAAGCCCCAGTCACAAAGCAAAGTAACCCCATTCACCACCTGAGGAACTAACAGTCCCAGCAAGCTACTGACACCAGCACCAGAACTATCTGGCCATCGCTTGCCTGCAAAGCTCTGGGAAATACACCTAAGGTCTTTCAGTACCCCCCGGGGGAATTTTAGGATTCCACGTAACTCAATGTATCTGGACAATGGGAACGACTCCAGATAACCTGCTGCATCGCATAAGCACTCAGAGAACCTAGATGCATTAAAACTCAGAAAACTAACTGCTTTCACTAAACCCTGAAATACCACACCCACCGCCATCAAGGTAATTCATTGCTGTCAATAAGTGGTGTGAAAAAGGTAAACAAATTTGAAAAAAACAAAACTGAAACCATTATCGTACTGTTTCTTACACAGAACCGTTTCCCTCCACACCCTCCTCTCTCCTCTCCTCTACTCTCTCCCCTCTCCTCCACACCACACACACACACACTCACACCACACACATCACTCTATTGCTTATCCTGACTCATAGCATCAGAGGAATTGCCATAGTGACATTCTAAGTTCACAGATGTGAAGTTCACAAATCGGTCAAAGAGGGCATGTCACAGAAGTGCTCCAATGAGTTCTGTGGCAAGGGAGCCCGAGTGGAAGCTGCTCCTGGCCACAGGACACGGTGTTTAAAGCCACGAAGAGAAAGCAGACCCATCGGGCAGCCCAGCTCGCAGCACAATGTGGAAAACAGCTTTGGACAGTTTGATTCACGTTTGCTCACTATTCCCATAGGAATGTGGACGTAAAACAAATTTACCACGTGGCTCAAACTCTCGGATACCATCCCTTTTCTCCCCATCCCAAGTGGGTCTTGGGCCACAGTGCAAGTAATACCACAGGCCACACTGGCCACCTTCACAAAACCCAACAGAGCTCCCTGAAACATCCCCTAAAACTGAGGTGCCCAGAC
>NW_006922029.1:771113-774974 GCF_000298275.1 Orycteropus afer afer | reverse complement strand
AAAAAAAAAAAAAAGAAGAGACAATCTAGAGGGCATGAAGAAGAAAAGTGACTGGAACACATGGCTCTAAAAACCGGGCTGAGAGGAGAACAGAGGAAGGGATGCAGAGGAGTGAGAAAGAAGGACCTTATCACGACCTTATCACAGTACTGCTACAGCAGCTACTGTTAGTCCAACTACACACTTCACAGATCACAAATCCAATGAAAGTAATGAAGGAACCCGGTGTCCCCATTCTATGCCCATGCTATCCCCGGTGAATGGGGAACCCAGTGCTTGGCGGGTTGGGGCTCTGGAGGACGTCAGGAGTCATAGACAAGGAAAGAGGTCTCCCAGGTATGCAGCATATCTACGCAAATATAAAGCTGGGTTATAGGAAGTACTTTCATCACTCTAAAACTCTAACACCGAATAATCAGGCTTACAAATTAAACACGAGCAAACCTGCAAATCCAAAACCAGTCACATACAATGTGCTATTTTGCTGATGATGTGTGTTGATCCTTCTGTTTGTTGCCTCCTGGCGCTAAGCACCGGTGGGGCTCTAGCTTTCAGCGTGCCCACAGGACCACAGGTAGGCAGAAAGAGGCTCCTCCTGGGCCCACATCTCTCTGCTTGGACCCAATGCAGTGTTTCTCCATGATCAGCTGGCAAAGTGTCATTTACATGTTAATATCGCTTCCTATTTGTTCATTAACCAAGGCTAAACAAAATCCCATTTCTTGTCACCTGTGATTATAAACACAACAGCAAATTCACACAGAGACACACACACACTGCCATTGAGTTGGATCCGACTCATAACGACCCCTCCCTGGGTTTCCGAGGCAGTATCACTACAGAAGTAGATTGCCCAACCTTCCTTCCAAAGAGTGGCTGGTGGGTTTGAACCACCAGTCTTCTGGTTAGCAGTCAAGTGCCTTAGGCACTATGCCACACAGCCAATGCAGGCAGTAAGAGTAAGTGGGAGCGTTCAGTAGTACGAGGGTCATCCCACACACTGACGTCTGCATGAAGGAAATGACACCAGGCTTGGGACTTGTTATAGAATACTTTGCAAAAATGAGACTGGAAAATGTGATCAATATTGAAGCTAGGTTACAGCTACATGGCGGTTTGTTATACTGTTGTCTATACTTATGTGTGAGTTCACAATGTTCCGTGACAAACTTGTGTGGTTTTGTTTTTTAGTCGGTGGTTCACACAGACCAAAATGTGCCTGAGCCAATTTTTGATAGTATTGATGAAATGAAAAGAAAAATTTTTGTATGTGCAATCAACAAGGATAGCTTTTACAACCAGCAACCCAATCACATAAATTAAAAAAAAAAAAATCATCTGGAGGAATAACTATTCAACTTCAGTTGTTTTTTCTATTAAAGTATATCACAAACATCATTTTGAGTGGCACGGACTTTGCTTATTTGTGTTATTGTGTGTCATTTTCTTGTCTTCTTCCCCACCGCCATCTTCAGCACAGTCCTGGGCACATGTTAAGAACCCAGCAGGTGGTAGCAATTAATTATTAATAAGTGACTGTGAATTATTAATCAGTAACATCGAAAACTCTTTCCAACTTCTCAAGATTTTATAGTTGAGCGGTTAAATAAAACCAGAAGAGCAGGAGAGGGAAACATTTTCTATATATGAAAGGAGGCTTCTATCACTTTGTCACCAATAGTAAAAAGTTGAAGAATTTTTCTCCACAAGCCTGAATAATACATTCCTAGAACAGAAACAAACGTTCTGAATTCCTTACCCTAAAGCAAAAGCCCAGTACTTCCCCAGCAGGTCAAACCCTCAAGACCTGATGAGCCAGGAATCTCACAAACGGACGCCACTGTCCTCCAGTCAGTGTCCACCTAAACAGACATGCTGCCGACTCACATGCTATGGGAGTGTGAGGGTGTTTACCTTAACCTTTTAAAACCCAGTATAAGGAAGCCTGGTGATGCAACGGTTAAGCACTCAGCTGCTAACCGAAAGGGCTGGCAGTCTGAACCCAGCCAGCAGTACCACAGGACAAGGACTCGACTATCTGCTGCTGTAAACGTTTCAGCCCAGAAAACCCCATGGGGCGGTTCTACTGTATCACATGGAACCACCGTGAGCTGACATCAACCTGACAGCGCCTGGTAACAGCAACAAACACTGCTATTGGCTTTATTCTCTTTCATAATACGCTTCTTAAAGCCATCAACTATGCCATCCTATGTTAAGTTCCAGGTTTCTTTTCCACATCCTACGTTAGTCTCTGTGGTGGTTATGTTTGTGTGTCAACGTGGCCGGGCCTGGTTGAGTGGCTGGGCAGCTGGTGGTAGTTGTTCCCCATGATGAGACTGGCAATCAACTTCATGGTGAGATCTACCACAAGCAGCTGAGTAGCTGCCTTTGGGATGTGATTTGCTTCCTGTATATAAGGAGAAGCCTTGGGAATGGTCTCTAGCCTATGGCACGCTTGGACCCTGCATGTAGCCATGTCGTTGCTCAGCAGCCTGCCTTGCTCTGTCGACCTTGGAACTTAAAATGGACTTAAGTTAATGGCCTGCCATGTGATTTGGTAACACTGGGACTGTGCCTTTTTACTTGTCAACCTTGGGGCTTCTCGGCCTCAGCAGCCAGAAGCTGCCTGAGTGAAGAAACGCCTCTAGCTCCAGTGGGCCGGGAGCAGGAGGCAGAGCTGGACCCCAAGGCTGAGGGGCTTTCACCCAGCCCCTAGAGTCTGGCACTTGAACTTGCACTTAAAGCCTCCAAATTGTAAGAATAAACTCCTGTTTGTTAAGGCCATTCCTATTTGTGGTATATTTCTGTCAGAGCGGCACCAGGTAACCAGAACAGTCTCTTTTAGGAAATGCTTCCTCACTCTAATAAATCAGATGTGATGAACAAGTCCATGTTCACACTAACGTGACTCTTCTCAGTACCATGATGTCTGGCATCCATGTTCACCATAACATCGCCCTTCTCGATGCCAGGAAGTCAGCTATGCCCTCTTTTGCTCATTCTGGAAAGAAGCGACACCTCAGGACTTTCCTCAGAGTAAAGTACCCACCAACCCCCAACACACCCAACCTCGATCCCAGGCACAGCTGTATCTCTAAATAGTCAAGGGTAGAAATACAAATTCTATTTTCCAAAAAGGTAATCTGAACAGTTAAATGGAGATCTTTCTGCAAGGAAACCAGAAAAACCTGAACAATGCATTTCTAGAGCAGAAACAAAGGTTCTGAATTCCTTAAGTGAAGACACAGATGACTGTTCCTATTAACTGCTCTTCACCCTCACTCCAGGGCTCTCTGCTCTCGGTGGGCATTCGCATTCACACGGAAAACCTCCCTGACTATTACAAATAAAGTCACAGGTCTGGAATCTCGAGGAGTGGGCTTGGATTTAATGGGAGTTCCCAAACTTGATAACTAGGCATTATCAGCTAAGATTTTCAATGTTCAACAAACTTCGCGCTACAAATCAAAAGCATTTTTTAAGGAGCTGAAGCTCAGCATAAGACAGAGATGCAGGTCATCAGTCACTGCAGTCCCCATCAGAGAACCACCACTGACAACCGTGCTTTATTTCTACCTCTGGGACCACATGCAAAGCCCCAGCCAAATGAGGGCGCCAAACCCCCTCAACAGACACAGCTCTTCACTACGAAACAAGCACCCTGCCCCCAGAAGTGTTTTAGACAAGACACTAACAGTCACAAGATGGAAATAAAGACTACCATCATGAATTTCAATTTCATCCTACTTTTTCTGCTTGGAATTCAGACTACCATTTAGCCATTTTCCTCTTGTCTTGAGCAGTGACAAAGCGACAAGCTGTGAGCCACACAACACTCACCTCGAGATACAGGCTAGA
>NW_006922029.1:743189-770319 GCF_000298275.1 Orycteropus afer afer | reverse complement strand
AACACTCACCTCGGGACACAGGCTAGATAGGAGACAACACTCACCTCGGGACACAGGCTAGATAGGAGACAACACTCACCTCGGGACACAGGCTAGATAGGAACACAACACTCACCTCGGGACACAGGCTAGATAGGAGACAACACTCACCTCGGGATACAGGCTAGATAGGAGACAAGTCTCCGGAGGTCCTCCTGTCGTATTCTGTCATGGTTGCTGCGGGCCGGGAACGTTAAAATGGGGCCACCACGTTTATCTCTACCACCTGAAAGACAAACAATTGAGGCACACTTAGGCAAAACAAGGTAAGATAGGGCTCTGCACGTTCTCGCAGAAGTGTCACCGGCCTTCACTCAAGCAAAGCTATGACTAAGTCAACTGCACAGACAGGAAGGCAGCACTGAGCAGAAGACGATGGGTGGTCCACCAACCCCTCACAGGACCGCTCAAGAAGGTCAGGAGTAAGCACACCACAAGGAAGACAGTGGAGATGGCTGGTCTCCGTCCAATGTGTTTCCTCCTTTCTGCATTAATATTTTTTCTCTAGGACAGAAAAAAAGTGTTCATGTAATGTGGGCACTCACCATGCACAACCACCTCCCTCAGGTCTGCCCTCTCCCTGCCCTCTCTCACACATCCCTCGTTCAACCTCTCTCTCGGATTCCCCCACACACAAACTCCCTTCTTCAAGTTCCTCACATTCCAAGCTCTCCCTTTTCTACCAACTACACTGAGTTTGAAGCCATGAATGGAAAACAGGAATGTTCCTTCAACTCTGCACTGATGACTACATGTTATAACCTGGGATCTATGGAATCTACAATCGCAAGGTCAGTATCACTCTCCAGCAGACAAGCTTTCGCAAAGCCACAGTGCACACACACACGGTTTTTGTTGTTGTTGTTGTTATGTGCCATCGAGTTGGACCCAACTCATAGCGACCCCTCCTTGGGTTGCCGAGGCAGTATCACTATGGAAGTAGATTGCCCAACCTTCCTTCCGAGGAATGGCTGGTGGGTTTGAACCGCCAGCCTTCTGGTTAGCAGTCAAGTGCCTTAGGCACTACACACGAGGTTAGCACACGAGAAATTTAAAATAAATCCAGTTAGCTTAAGGATTGAAAAAAAAAATGTATACTGCACACCAGGAGTACGTATTTCAAACTATTTATTTGCCTATGACAGACAGACAGACAGACAGAAATACGCTCTCCTAAACATATAAACCTACCAAATAAAGTCTGTCTGGGGGCAATTTCACTCTTGGTGAAATTCTCATGTTTATTTTATTGCTTCTATCAGGATGCTCAGAAAAAACAATGTGGAGAAAGAACTGTCACCTGCCAAACGGGTCCTTGGTTTAGTGCTGGTGCTCTGAGCATCCCTCTTTAGAAGTACAGAAGAAAGAAAGATCTCAAAATCCAAGTCACAAGACGAATTCTTATTTTCTGTGCACCAGAAATTATCAGAAGTAAAATTAAACAACAAACATTCTTTCCTTTTAGCCAAAAAGAAGACAGCAGAAAGTGCTGGTATTTTAAAAGCCCATTTACCAATATGCTTTATGATTTCCTAGGATGGTTACACGTGGATTCTGAACAGCACATAATTTTGATCATGAAAACTTAAAATGGCCCATATGTAACCGTTCAGTCACGCAACCTAGTAAAGTGTGCTGTACTGCTTATAAATCCAGTACGTCAAGTACTAAGTGGGAGCAGCACTAAATAACTGGAACCAGTGTAGGCTGAGTCTGGATCTTCACAGTGCCCCTGTTCAGGGGTATCATCAATCCTGGGTCATAAATAAAGATGGTGAGGCTCCAAGAGTCTATATAAGGGCAAAGGGGCTAGAAGGCAAGGTTACAACAAGTGTTTAGTGTCAACGCCTGTCATCTGGGCTGACAAGAACTTTCTGGTTCTCTGAGAAAGTCCAAGCTGAAAGGCTCCACTGAACAGCTGGTGGTCACCAAGGAAGCTATGTACCTGTGACAGCAAGATACTGTTTCTTAAACCAAGTGACAGGTTCACTACATTATTCTCTATATTTTTGGTAGATTTTAAAATTAAAAGTTTTCAAATTAATGGTGTTAGATCTTTCCAAAATAGTGGAAATGTCAGAGGACAAATAAATACTGTGTTCCTTGCCCTTTTCTGGTTAACATTTATGAAGGAAAAGGAGCTCCTGGGTGGCACAAATGGTTAAGCACTCAGCTACGAACTGAAGGTCGGCAGCTGGCGCCAACCAAGGCGCTTTGGCAGTCAGGCCTGGTGGTTTTCCACCTGAAGTCCCTATGGAGCCGTGCCACTCTGCACACATGGAGTCGTCACAAGTCAGAATCAACACAACAACAACTGGTTTGGGTTTTTTTCAGAAAGAAAGAAAGGTCCGCAACAGAAATATTATTGAAACTGACAAAATACCGCTGTTAGTTAATCTCTAAAATATGCGGTATCATTTTTAGGCTAATAACAGTAGCTCTAATTGTCAGTGATCTCTCTCCCCCATTTCAGACTGGCCAGCTGACATGCTGATCTCCGCCTCAGTAGCTCCACCGCCCACTCATACCCAGCAGCATCTTCATTATATTCCCTGATTCTTCAGTTATTTGCCCAAAACTCAACCCTATTCCCCACAATCTGTAATGAACTCTTGAGTCCTGTTACTCTTCAACCTCGTGAACCTTCTGGGAGGCATCTGACGCTGGACCAGGACCAGGCGTCCCAGCCTGCCTCTCCCTGGGCTGGCCCCTCCACTACTGAAAGGTAACTACTTGTCTTTCTCATCTCTTAGAGGACAGTGTCAAGCTTACTGCCAAGGAGAAGTTCAATTAAACCAGACCCAGTAACTGACCCAAGCATTTAGGTATTAAAATTAGGAAAAGATGTGAAAATTCTATCTTGTTTTAAAACTGATAAATACACATTTCAGTAGAGTTGACAACAGCAACTCCTCAGATTAGATAGGAACCTTCAGGGGCAGAGAGTTTATTTTCATGGGGAGGAACAACTCGGAAAAGGACACTTACACAACCCGCAGAAATGGCTGAATTGGGGTATGTTATACTGTTTAACAGAATACAACTTCTAAAACTTTTCCACTAGAGTTTACAGTTTTTGTTGTCTATGGTGCAACCTATATTCATAAATCACTTTTGTCTTTTCCCAAAATAAAGCAGATTAACAGCTTCAGTATTTTTCATTTGCCAACATCTTTCATTCTTTTCTAAAATGAGTGAATCTCTGTGAAAGAAAACTGGCCCATTACACATATTAAAGCAGCCAGGGTATGTGGATATACAGGTGGGTGGGTGTGTTTTAATACGGTATGTGATCTCTAGATTAAACATTTCCCCTAATGTTAGTAGCTCTGGTAGCGTAGTGCCTAAGGCACTGGACTGCTAACCAGAGGGCTGGCGGTTCAAACCCACCAGCAACTCCTCGGAAAGAAGGTGGGGCACTCTATTTCCATAGAGATACTGCCTCGGAAACCCAAGGAGGGGTCACTATGAATCAGGTCCAACTCAACGGCACATAACAACAACAATAACAACCTAATGTTAGTAAGGAGGAGAGAAGCATCTAACAGTGGCCTGGACCACCACTCTGAATGTTGTACGTGAGGGAGAATAAACGCCAGCAACCTATCAGACCTTCCTACTCTGTGGTCACTGCATCTTGCAGCCCAAGTGCAGCACATTCCACCATGGGGAGAAGAGCAAATCCAAACACTGCCGGCCAAAGCAAGCTGTGAGGGATGTCATCGGTGTGTGACATCAACGGCTGTACACAGCCCTTCCTTTTACTCTGAAATGAGAACTTAATAAATGCCAGTGTGTGCAAAAATGCTGGCCAACTCTGCTGTGTTCTTTTGAACTTTTAGCAGCAAAGGGTCATCCTCATAGACATGCCAGCAAGTCCATCCCTCCAGACAGGCTCTCATTTGGGTCCTAAGAAAATTTTACTTCAACCTGAACCTGGATTTTGAAGGAGGAAAAACAACTCACTTTGCATGTTCTCTAGAACAGACCTTCAAGAAACTCATTAGTATGGTTAAAGCATCTGGCTGCTAATGGAAAGGTCAGCAGTTCAAATCCACCAGCAGCTCTGTGGGAAAAAGATGTGGTTGTCTGCTTCCATTAAGACTTTTACAGCCTTGACTCAGGACCATAGTCACAGGGGCCATCAAGCTCAATTGGCTTAACATACTACACAAAACATTGTTCCACCTCCTACTTTGGCGAGTAGCAACTGGGATCTTAAAAGCTTGCGAGCATCCATTTAGATGTAACGATGGGTCTCTCCTCATCCAGAGCAAAGAAGAATGAAGAAAACCAAAGATTCACAGAAACAATTAGTCCTAGCAGCTGGTACACCATGCGATCCACAGCCTATAAGACTATGAGACCAGAAGAACTAGATGGTGCCCAGCTACTGCTGTCAACCACTTAGCGGGGGGAATCTATGTAGGAGATCCTGGATAGAGAGGAAGAATAATGTAGAACAAAATTCAAAATCATTTGGAAAAAAAAAGGGGGACCAGGTTTGCTGTCTGATAGAGCCTGGTGGAGCCACTGAGATTATGGCCCCTAGCTGTCCTTCAGGTCTGGAATTGAACCCACACCTGTGGCTTCCAGCCAAACAAAAGACAGGCACAGGAGTTGAGCATGTACCTGAGGTAGATACACTCCTTGGAGAGAACAATCATGGGAGAAAGAAGGGTTGTTTATGTACAGTGAGACAGCTCAGGGGGCAGGAGTGCATGGAGGGATGGACACAGGGAAGAAGTACCTATAGGGAGGAAGTAGGAGGGGAGCTGTTGCATTGTGGTGATTGTGATCAATGTTATGAGACAAAGTGAATTTGCTCTGTAAATTTTCACCCCAATCACAATTTTAAAAAAAGATTTACAGCCTCGAGAACCCTATGGCACAGTTCTACTCTGTCCTCTAGGGATGCTCTGAGTCAGAATCAACTGGACAGCAACGGTGAGGTTTTGTTTTGTTTTGTTTTTCTTTAATGGTTTTATGACTTCATCAAAATCACTTATGTAGGTACAAAGGCCTGGTGATCTACTTCCAAGTGTCAGCCAGTGCACACCCAAGGATCTTGACAGTCCGACCCTGCTGTGCATCACAAGGCCAGGAACTGTCTCATCACTGCAAATGGCTGAACTTCTAACAACGGAAATATAGGGTGACCTACAACAACTCCAGGTAAGGTCCCAACCGGTGAACTGTTCAGGATGTAGTAAACTACAGGAACCAGCCGTTCTCTGAGAATCTTGAGAGATGGTTTAAACTGGGAAGTGTCATATGGCACCTCATATGCAGAGCAAAAAGACACTCTTTACAGGTGACAGAGAAAGGGTGTTCCTTTCAAGTAATGACAGGGACCATAAAGCAATTTCATTGCCACCAAGCACTGCCACAGAGTAGACAAATGAGGCAGCCATATTCACTCATATAATGTGGCAGACTGATTACACATACAAAGGAAACACTTTTTCTCTAAATAAATTAAGAATTCATTTTTCACCCAATTCACTCTTCCTGTAAGGAAAGCATACTTGCTTTGAGGTGCAGAATATGAATTTTGATGAACCAACCAGAATTTTCTCCAGGACTCTCATTTTCCATTTTTGTCTTAGAACTCCACTGCTTCTTGTTGTTGTTGTTTGCCGTCGAGTTGGCCCCGACTCATAGCAACCCCTCCTTGGGTTTCTGAGGCAGTATCACTATGGAAGTAGGATTGCCTAACCTTCCTTCACACTTCTTTAACTGCCGGCCCCCCAGAACAGTGTACACACCGGCCATGGAAAGTAGACTTTCCCAAAAGAAATCTGAAAGGGCAGAACGTCCAAAAGATGGGACTCATGCCTCACGTCACTAAGTCAGCTGTCAGGTAACAGCTCTCTGGTAAGAGGATGCCCACGGGGCACCGCTCTGCAGGCCAACAGCAGCACGCTCTCACAGCTTCACGTATGTGCTCATCCTTTCACCAGAAACGGGCTGACAGCACTGCTAATGAAGACTCAGTGACTCTCAGTAGCATGCTGGGAAGTCCTCTGGCAGTTCCAACTTCTCGTCTTGACTACCACCTTCCACTGTGCTAGATGCTGACCACAAACATGCAAGGCAGCTGGGGCAGCATCCCCTTCCCGTGGCATGAAATACAAAACTGGAACAACTGCACTCCTCTGGGAAACCGAATCGCTCAATCCTGGTATCACCCACCCACAAAGCATGAAGAGTCACTACTCCCCCAAAAGAGCTATTCTAAAAAAAAACCCAGATGCCCACCAATACGCAATGGAGTAAACTATGGTACAGCCACACAGTGGAGTGATAGGCAACTGTGAGAAGAAATAAGGAAGCCCTGTAGGTACTACCATCTAGGGATCCCCAGAATGTGCTATGAAATGAAACTAACATCATGAAGAAAAGGGTGCATAACATATGACTTTATCTACGGGAAGTTACAGAGGAGAAAGGATGGACGGACCAGTGGGTGGATGGGTGGATGGAGCTGCTACACTCTTAAAAGTGTAAGGAATAAACCAAACACTTAAAGCACATGAAAAGAATGATGTGGGAGAACCTATAAATTAAAGAGACAGCAGGTACATCCAGCAATGGCAGTGTACATCCTGCTCAAAAAAAAATCATGAGGCAAGTAGGGAAATCTGAATATTGACTGATTTTTTTTAATGATATTAAGGAATAAGCATTCATTTTTAGGTCTGCTAATGGGATTGCTGGGTGTTTTAAGCTGATCTTCTAGAGATAGTTACTAAACATTTACAGGTAAAATGATGTGATAGCTGGAATTTACTTTAAAATGATCTAGAGTAAGGGAAGGGGAGAAGTGAGTAGGAAGAGAGATGAACAAGACTGCTGAGGAGTAGTGGGTTTGTAGAAATTCATTATACGAGTCTTTCTCCTTCTGGATACTGGAATGTTCCATAATAAAAAGTCTAAAAAGAAAAAAGTGTTCTTAGTTCTAGAGTTTGTCTGTGAGTTCTGTTAAGGCCCAAAGCCCAGTGGTACAGGAACCACACATAACCAAGATGACAGGAGACTTAGCAAGGGGAGGGCTGCCTCTTCGCTGACCCTGCTTCCTTCATGAAGTTGGGCAAGTCCTCTGACCTCACTCCACCCAGTCTCTGAATGGCAGATGTAGCACTCTGCTACCTTACGTGAATGCAATAGGATCAGCTACAGTACAAGGTACCTGGAAATGACGTTAAAGATAAAAAAGATTCAAGTTCAAGGAATGCTCATTGTTTCTTTTTTAAAGGAATCTCAATGTCATCAGTGTGTCCTGAAACCACAGGCCTCAGGCATGTGCTTAGAAAACCAGGCTGTTGTACTTAGAATGAACTTAAGAAACATCAGTCACGTGAGGAATTCTTGACCAGGCACCTGAATATCCCCTCATAGTCAGTGAACTGGGATCACAGCAGAGAGTAGATTACTGGGTGCCAGGGGATGAGAAGGGGGGAATGGGGGCGGGCTAGCTCAGGAGTGATTAAAATGTTCTGTGACTGGAGGTACAACCTTGTAAAAGTACTAAAAACCACTGAACTGTACACCTTACAAAGGTGGATTTTAAGATATGTGAATTACACCTTAATTTAAAAAAAGAAAATCATGGGGTCAGAGAGGTAAGTTTAAATATAGTATGTATTTTAAATAACCTCATCCTTTGTAACCGTCCAGAAAAATACTCACCACCATATAATTGCTTTTCTTTTCTGGGCTTTTTTTGTTTTTGTTTGTTTGTTTTTTACTTTGTAGTGTTGTTTGGGTGAAAGTTAAAGGAGCACATTTGTTTTCCACTCAACAATTCACACACATTGTGTTTAGTAACTTTGGCTGCAATCCCCTCAATGGAACGGCACTCCTCCCATTTCCTCCCGGGTTCTTGGCTTCACCCTCCTCCTCTCCTGCCCCTTCCTGCCATCTGAGCTTTGTGTTTGTGGAAACGCTGCCTGTTTGGTCCCATACAGTAGACTGCAGTGAGAAGGACACTCTTCTGCAGTGTCACTATTCACAATATGCAACTGTCTCTCATTTTATGATGTATTTTTTTTTCCTTTCCCTTCCCTAGAGGACAGAACTCCAGTCTGAAACAATCTGCCCTGCGCTCATGCTGACACAGCTGCCAATTCTTGTCAAAAATTAGGAAATACAATAAAACTGTCAAGACACCTACTACCTTCATTTGCCTACACAGCTGGCAGAAGTCCCATGACCTAGAAAATTGTAAAACTTGACTAACCTCCTGTAGTGCAAACCCCACCACCACCAAACACATCCAACTTAAATTAACCTTGCAGAACTTAAGGTGTTAGTAAGGATTTACGATAAACTCTGAAAAACGGCAGATATTATTTCTTTGATTAGTTATAAAAAAGTTATGCTTTAGACAGTAAGCTAGGTAAAAATACAATCTAATATATATGTAGTTAGTATAGAATCTAATAATATACAGTATATAACTCTGTGTATTACTAGATGTATTTTTACCTAATGTGATGCCAAATAGGCAGGGCCCCCTCATCTTCTGACCTCCTCTAACCCCACAACAAGAAGACAAAATCACCATCAGTAGCCCAAGGCCCATTACTGTGAGGCCAGACATGCTGCCTCCCTCCAGCCCTTTCACCAACCCTGACACCAACTGATCCTCCCGCAGCACCCACCACCTCTCTGCTGGGTTCAATAATTCACTGCAGTGACCACACAGAACTCACAGATTACAGGATTTGTTAGGGAAGCAACAAGCTACAATTCAAGTTCAGAAATGCACTCAGTCTCTCGCAGCCAGCCATCTCATTCAGCAGCCAGCATTCTCAGCAGCACGTCTCTCGTGTCTATCTCTCACAGCAAGTGCATGTCTCTCAGGAGCACGTTTCTCTCAGCAGCATGTCTTTCTCACCCAGCAGTCAGAGAGACTCCTTCTGCCTCTACCAGAGCTCCTTGAGCCTAGCAGAGTGACCCAAACCAATCAATTCCAACATCAGAGTCCTACACACCTCAGAAAAGCTAGCTTCCCAGAAAATTACTTCCTTCTGCTACCAAAAGAAATACCCCAGGTGAATAACTTTAACAATCAGGGGCTACTCAGTCACTCATGGCAAATTCCACCACGGAGTTTACAAAGACTCATGGCTAGAAAAGCCACACTATGTAATTTACTATACCACAGGCCACCCCCTGGCTTTTCTAGCCATTATCCCTTTTATACCTCAAAAATTAACATCCCCTTCACCATCAGTTTAAGAATAACCACACCCATGAAAGCGTGTAAGCCAGCCACTTCATGCCTTTATCTTCCCCCATTTTAGAGAGCCAATTTCTAATTTGCCCATCCCTATCAAACCATTACTCTGAGGAGATAAGCACGGTCTTTTCTCTGGAGAATCTTCTGTTCTGCTTAGAAACTTGGGCATCTGTATTCATAAACAAGCGAAGTCCAGCCCAATGCAAGCTATCAAATTACAGCAACTTAACACCAGCTCAGTGTCAAACACATTCTTCTTCATCTGGTCAGGTTCTGGTTAGCTCAGCCCTAGCCATCCTAGCTAGGTCATGGGAACCAGATGCCAAGTTTGGGAGTCACACTCTTCCCTTCACTTCAGACCAGCCAGCACCTTCTCTCACATCTTCAGTCCTCAGGAACTACTTCAATGCCCGCAGGCTCACAACTCCTTGCACTTCAGACCAGCCAGCCCTTCCTCATCTCCAGCCTCCATGGCCTAGGTCACAGAGTACCAAACTCAGCCTGCTTCTTCTTTGCTGCTCTTTCCCCATTTCTGCTCAAGTGGACCAAGGTGGTCACAAGCAAGTAGCATACAAGCCTGCTACTCACTGGCTTCCTTTAACTTTCAGCCCTGGAAGGGGTTTCTCTCATGGACCACAACTTTCCTGCCTGGATGCACCCAAAGCCTAACTGCTTCCTTGAAATTCAAAAAACCCAAGCAGTCTTTTTTTTTCCCCCTCTATAGGTCCTATTTTCAAATACAGATCTTCTTTCTCTCAGTAGTTCTGGTTGGGGCTCAGGTTTTCCACCTAAGCCCCTAAAACTCTACATACAGGGCTTGAAACAAAAACCTGTGTTTCTGCTGGGCAAATTCTATTTCCCCTTTTAACATATCCAATCAAGTATCAGCTGAAGGCAGACTAATAACATGCTCTCTGTTATCCATACCCTATAATCATTTCCAACGTACAAGCAGGCAAAAGACATTCAATACCTATAGTACATTCAGATAAATGCATAAGCCAAAACATATAATCCTTTTTAAGACATTTCAGTTTCATCTCTTCACCTTGATTATCCTCCCATTCCATGTATGTGGGCTTAGGAACTCTGGCAGCGTAGGGCCTAAGGCATTTGACAACTAACCAAAAGGATGGTGGTTCAAACCCACCAGCCACTCCTCAGAAAGAAGGTTAGGCAATCTACGTCTGTAGTGATACTGCCTCAGAAACCCAAGGAGGGGTCGCTGTAAGTCGGATCCAACTCAACAGCAGTGAGTTCATTAGTTAGTTAAATCAAAAATCCTACCCTCTGGATTAATTATCTGCTTTACTAGATAACACCAACCAAAGTAACCATCTAAGAATCCAAAGTTCCACTTCCCAGGCCCCTTCCTTCTTTCTTTTACAAAATCTCATGCTCCTATGAGTCTGGAGACACAGCAACAAATCCCACTTCTGACACCAACTGCCCAAGAGGCAGGGAGGTCACATCTTCTGACCCCCTCTAACCCACAACAGGAAGACAGAATCACCATCAGTAGCCTAAGGCCTATTCCTGCGAGGCCAGACACGCTGCCTCCCTCCAGCCCTTTCATCAGCTCTTCCTCCCGCAGCACCCAACACCTCTCTGCTGGGTTCGATAATTCACTGCAGTGGCCACACAGAACTCACAGATTATGGAGTTTATTAGGGAAGGAACAGGCTACAATTCAAGTTCAGAAATGCACTCAGTCTCTCGCAGCCAGCGGTCTCACTCAGCAACCAGCAGTCTCTCTCTCAGCAGCATGTGTCTCTCATATCTCTCTCTCAGCAAGTGAGTGTTTCTCAGGAGCACATTTCTCTCAGCAACACGTCTTTCTCAGCCAGCAGTCAGAGAGACTCTGTCTGCTTCTAGGAGGGCTCCTTTTGAGCCTGGCAGTGGCCAAACTAACCAATCCCAACATCAGAATTCTATTCAACTGAGAGAACTTCCCAGAGCTACTCAGTTGCTCATGGCAAATTCCACCAATTTACAAAAACTTATGGTTAGAAAAGCCATACCTGGTAATTTACTACACTGCACGTGTTATCTAATTTATCTAAAGTACTCACTGACTAATAAAAGACTGACTACAAGTAAATTCACCCCTCCTGAGTCACCTCTGCTCTTTCTATTACCACTTACTTAATGAAAGACGGAAACAGAACAGGAGGCTTAGGGACAAGAGGGACTACAAAGAGCAGGCACTTCCATCACAAAGGCTGACATAAAAATCAGAAAATGGTCAACATGCTTCCTGCAAGCCTTCTTCCTTCAAACAAAACACCCACTGCCATCAAGTCAATTCCCACTCACAGCAACCACCACTGGGTTTCCAAGGCGGTGAATCTTTACGGAAGTAGACTATCTCTCATCTTCCTCCCATGGAGCAGCTGGTGGGTTTGAACCACTGATCTTTTGGTTGGCAGCCAAATGTCTTACCCAGTACACCACCAAAGCTCCTTCCTTCTACCTTATGCCTCTAATATTTAAAGTAAAGTGTTTTCATTATGTTGCCTTTCAGATCTATCTGTAAACTACAAAGTCAAGGAGTTCACAAAATCTGGCCAAAGTCCCCATTATGCAGTTCAACAAGAAATGGGTAGGAAAGAAGCAAAAGCTGCTTTAAAACTTAAGTGTAGTGGAATCAAGAGTCTTCATATTTCCTTGTTTTGCTATGTATTCCCAACAATTCAAACCACCTTCTCTTTTTCATCTCCTCGGAAGGAAGATGGGGCAATCTACTTCCATAGTGATACTGCCTCAGAAACCCAAGGAGGGGTTGCTATGAGTTGAGTCTGACTCGACGGCACATAACAACAACAACATCTCTTTTTCATGAATGTCTCACACTCTTCTATCAATTTTCCATATAGATTATAAATTAGGTTTACTTCTGCAAAATCAAGAAACTGTGTTTACACGGGGCCAAGGAATACTACTGGACATGCAGCAAAGCTACATCAGCACAAACAACACAGGAAGCTATATCCCAAATACGTGGCATACAACAGGCCAAAAGGCCCACTGAAACAGATAAGCCACTAAGCGCATTCTGAACTAAAAATAACACGTGAGGTATCATATAACATAGTGTGCCTCCTGTTTGAGAAAGATAAAAATTTATCATGGAAACACACCCAGAAAGACTGCCTCAAAGCACGTGACAATCTGCAGTCTGACGTCCTGCAAAAACAGAGCAGGAAAATCTGAGAAATCTTTGTTTTGTCACAAGTAAACTGATGCCAAAAGGCTGCAATTCCCAGTGACGGTTCTATATGTGTGGGGGGCAGCCACCAAGGAAACAATCAAAAAAGTCCCACGTGTGTAGAGGACAGGTAAGTGCCCAACCCTTAAATCTGGTCTGGTCTGTTACACACTGCAGACCAAGACCACAGGACCGGCTCTTACAGGTAAGTGGAGGGATCAGTTGGGGACAGTACAAACTCTAGGGCCAGAGAGTCCCGGAGGAAAAGACACTCCACCTCAACCTAAAATGGGCCTCGCCTCCCAAAAGAGAAGGCAACAAGTAACTGCAGACCCCAAGAAAAAGACGTAAGAACCCAAGGGACATCCACAGGTGGGTCTCACTCTCCCAATGGCATGTCCACAGGTGGGTCTCATTCCCCTACTTCTGCTGAGACGGTCAGCTGTTCTCCTTCACTCACCAGTCAACTGGGGCAAATCTCTCTCTCTCTCTCTTTCTCTCTCTCTCTCGCTCTCGCTCTCTCTCTCTCTCTCTCACACACACACACACACACACACCGTTTTCTGAAGGGCAGACACACAAATATTTTAATCACCAACAACATTTGACTTATGATGGGCCTACCAGCTAGGATAAAATGCTTTGGGCACTAAGTTGTCAGGAAAATGCTGTCAGAACAAAGCAGTTAAGATCAACTGAAATGCCAATGCTTTTACATGTCGGGAAGGTGATCTGGCTTCGTATTTCAGACCCGGGGGTCACTGATACTGTGTGGGATGCATGAGAGCAGCAATACAGCAGGTTGGAAAGTTAATCTTTACCTGAAAGGTACGCAACTTTTTCTTTTAAAATTGGCAAAACATCCATAGCCTTCATTTCATCGTTTTTTCGAAACCCTGGAAAGATAAGGAGAAAATTCAGTTACTAGAGCGTTTGAGTGAAGTTTAATTCCTTAACTGTTCTACCACCCGGTGCCAACCCAGCAGCGTTCTTCCTGGCCGCTGCATCAAAGTCGAACACAGCCCGGTCTGAAGCACATGAGGTTCGTGATGGAACGAGAACATCAGAAGTGCGCTTCCTCCGATCAGAAGAGGAACATTTGCACAGCGGTGTTGAGGCTCACATGCCAAGCAAGCCCCTGGCTATTCTAGCACGAGTGACTCAGCCTCCGGAAGGACAGGGCAGGGAGGCAGTACACAGCATTTACCAAATCTTCATGGTAATCCTGCAGATTAATTTAGATAGCCAGTAAATAAAAAGGCAACACTGATTTTTAAAAAGTGCTGTCTATGGCGTCCTACAGCCTCTAGGGGGAGATGCATGCCTCCTGCTATCAGACTCCTAAGGCAGGCTAAAAATAAAGCAGTGGGAGGAGGGAGGGGTTATAAATAGCAGGGCCTGGCCAGGGCCTCTGGGCCCTCCCCTGGGCTTTCTGGGTCATGCCCCCTGCAGGACTGTCAGCGGCTAACATGGTAAGGTGGCCCGGTGCCCTCCCTTCCTGCTTCAGAGCAGACACCCTTCTCAAGGCAAACCTCCCTCCCCAATAGGCCAAACCAACATCCATGTAAACAAAAAGAATCCTTGCAGCTGAAATATGTCTGGCCTGGCTCACCAGGGCGGGTGAGTACAAGGCAGCGTGGGGTCGAAAATATTAATCCCCGTAATTCAGCCCCATGATAATTCTCCTGGCGACCTCCAACAGACGTAATCTAGGTCTCGGTATGGCAACTATTCGTCAAAACCCCTATCACGTGGCAGAAAGTCAGCGCTGTTAGCAGAGCAATCTAGAAAAAATAAGGGACGCCTGGCCCAGCCTCATTTTTCTGCTTTGTTCTTGCCAAAATAGTACAAGAAAAGTATCCCAAAACGTCAGCTTGGTAGCACAACCAACGCGTGATGCACACTTGGACTATGAGAGCAAGCAGAGCAGCGACTGGGAGTGGGTGAAGGTTCTCTTCTGGGCCTGAGTGGCTCCCCCGGACCAGCCCTGCCAGGGAACATCTATAGCACAGCCACGGTCTGAGGGCACTGCAGGGTCATCAGAAGCAGGGAGATACACTGGAACAACCCTGGGTGCACTTCCTGTGGGGCTGTTACCTTAGGAGCAGGGCCCAGGCTGAGCCACTAGGGCTGCTGAAAGGACTCCAAGAACCAGAACACAGCTCAGGGCTACCTCAGCAGCTGAAGCAGGAAGGAGAAAGCTCAAAGAAGAGAAAGGGGCCCCACGTTCTGTGTACCAACTTGGCCTAAACCCCCGGCTGTCTCCTGAGCCTCACACGCCTGGGACAGACTGCAGGCAGCCCAGCTAAGGAGAAACGGTCCTAATTGAGAGCCATCTGCAGCTGAGAGAGTTTAGTTTGAGTCCATTCAAATGAATTGCCTGTTAGAGCAAGCAGACAAACAACGACTCAACACTTTCAGGACGAATAGAACAGAACCCAGTCTCCACATCAGACCATTCACAGACAACAGAGAATGAATGAGTAAAAGTAAGCAGTCTCATTATTTTTCTGGTTTGCTGCTTTGTCTTTTTTAAGTAACCCAGTTTAGTGGAATTTGACAATGACACTGATGATGACCACAGACTCCGCACAGAGACCAGAGCAAACACACCCTGTAACAGAAGAATTCTAACATCTCGAGGCTTCGTGGCAGCACTCAGCAGTTGAGAAGCACCTGGCCCCCAGATCACTAAGCCATTCTTCTTTCCAATGCATCACGCCTGTGCTGGCAACCCACCAAGCTTTCAAATCAGTGCCTGTTTATAAAAAGTAACAGGGCTGAGCCAAGAGTTCTCCAGTTTCATCCTTAGGTTCTTTCAAAACTCTCGAATGGCTGCAACCGAGACTGGGTAATTCACTACCATTCGGTAATTCACTGAACTTGTCTGCAACGACTCATTACATCCTGATTCCCTGTGAAGTGGACACAGATGCCACTGGGTAATGTAAAAAGGAACAAGGAGCCACAGAGGCTTAGTGCAAAGCCAAGGAGACAAGCTTATAAATGCCTGGAAAGCAAACCATTATGGGAAGTTTCATAAGAGGACAACGTGTCACAAGACCCTGGCAAACTGTGGAGGAGGCAGATCACGTGACAGAGAGAACAAGAGAAAGTCATTAGGTATACCTGTGGATCCCTATCCAGCGGTACTTTAACGTTAGCCTCTGTTGCTTCCTGGTAAGGAAATGTATGCTTCCTACCATTCCTCCTGACTCCACAGACACCCTGTGGCCAGGACAGAGCAGACCTGCAGAGGAGTGCCGCCACCACCTGCAGTCCTCTGCTCCCCGGATGTAACAAGGGCCTTACTGGGTCTAGTCGTTCTCCTACAACTCTCAGCAAAAAACCTGTTCTAATCCCCAGGCTGACCACCACAGGGTCCTGAGTCACTTCAGGAGTAATTCCAAAGCACTCCTGACCATGACTGCTGAATTTCTGAGTGGAGTGGATGGCAGCAGTCAGACCCGGGTGCCCCGCCATTACCGCAAGCCATCCCAACACAAGAATTATCAGAGTGATTTGAAAATGGGGTACAGAAAACAAAACAATGACAATATCAATTTCTTATGCCCCCTGCACGGCCACAGACTCACTCACATGTTACATTATTCCCAAATCTCTTAGAGCCTTACTTCAGCCTATCAGTTGCTCAATTTTTCCTCAAAATTATACAAGACTGGTGCTTTTCTAGAGGAGGAAAGGCACGTGAATCAATGGCTCAACTGGTGTGGAAACATGTTAAACTTTTATTGTGACACATGTCCTGTCCAAATAGAGACTAACCGAAAGAGAAGGAAACCAAACCCACGGCTGTCAAGTCAATTCCAACTCACAGCAACCCTACAGCACAGAGGGAAACGGCCCCCCTAGGATATCCAAGGCTGTCATCTTACTAAAGCAGGCTGCCACATCTTTTACCCACAGAAGGGCTGGCAGGTTCAAACTACTGGCTTTTCTGTTAGCGGTTGAGCACTTAGCCACTGCGCCACCAGGGTGTCTCCCTAACAGAGCCTAAAATAGAAATCCTAACAGTTTTACTATGATAAACCCACTGCCAATGAATCAATTCTGACTCACAGTGGACCCCAATGGATTTCCAAGGCAGTAAATCTTTCTGGAAGTAGATTGCCTCACCTTCCTCCTGTGGGGCGGTTGATGGGTTTGAACTGGTCATGTTCTGGTTAGCAGCCAAATGCCTTACCCACTGCATCAGCAGAGCACCTTTTTACTATGATACTTTTCATTGAATTCATTCACATAAAATAAATGTCACAAAAGTGTTAATTTTGTTTAAATTGTCAACTAAAAAATTTAAAACAGAAAGAAAATGGGAGCTCTGGTAGCATAGTGGCTAAGACACTTGCCTGCTAACCAGACGGCTGGCGGTTCAAACCCACCAGCCACTCCTCGGAAGGAAGGTTGGGCAATCCTACTTCCGTAGTGATACTGCCTCGGAAACCCAAGGAGGGGTCGCTATGAGTCGGGGCTGACTCGACGGCACATAACAACAACAACAAAGGCAGAAATATGAAACTAACCATCAAGTCACAAAGAAACTGAACTTACTATGGTAGTCACCTAATTTCCTTTCCTTTTCTTTTTCTTAAAAAAAAAAAAAACACACCCACTAGCACAGTCTTAGAAAGCACATATAAATACTTAAACTAGATTAAATATATATATTACTGTCAATAAAAAGCAGAAAGAACTCAACCACGAATGTGCCTCAGATCACAAAGGCACATTCTGCTCCATGCCCTAAAGAGTTTTCATTATATAAATAATATTGCATTGTGTATTATGATAACATATTATACACTGTCACATAAACAGTGTGTGACTACACAAAATGTAAACATGAACGGCTTTCTGTGCTAGTCCGGTGATGCTAGATTACACAGCAGACAACACTGCACGCTCCTGCTGTCCTTCTGAGCACGCAGGGATCGGCCAGGATTCATTCCTGAACCACCCAGAACCACCACAAGCCCATGGCGGGCTAAGTGACTGCCCCCTGGCCGTGGACCACTCTGAGAGGTTAACAAGAGCGTGACAGATGCCAGCTTGGACTGAGGCTGCTGGAATCCCAAACCAGACAAGGAGTCAGCAACGGGTTTACTTCAGGGGCCAGAAGGGGTTTGAAACTGCCCCTGGGAGATGGATCTGGGTAAAATGAGAGGACTCAGCAGAAAAAGAGCCTCAAGGGGCAAGGAGCTCAGGAGCACAGAGGTAAGTGGCCCGAGACCAATGAAGAGTAGCGCCCATTTACTGGATGACAAATTTTTTCACTACAAAGAATCTATACTTAACTGTGCAGAAAGGCAAACTGGGCTCTCACTACAATGGCATTTCTCAAGAGGGGGTTTCCCAGAAGTGGAAAAGGCCTTCAGTATCTGCGCTCTGGAACCAAGTCTACAATGAATTTGCTTAATGTGTTCACACGATAACATCTGCCGTTACTGAGATTTTAGTAGTATTGGTTGAATGCAGTTGGGGTTAGAAACCAGATCTTACTGCTGTTCACTAAACATTAAGGTGTGGTTGGTGCTTGATTATTCTTTCCAAGCCCTTTTCTGGCGTGATGTAGCACAAAGAACTGCCTTTTTCTAAAACAATGAAATTTAAATGCTTAATGCTTTTAATATATTCATACAAAAAAATTCAACTCCAAAGTTCCACGTATTATTAATTACCAAAACTGATTTTGTCCTAACCTTTTTGGTTTAACAGAATGTCAACCTGAGGATGAATTTTAAAGCCTTGCTTCCAAATCGCTCAGTTCCTTCAAAAGATACAAATCATGTTGTCCACCTAGCAGATAGCTTTCTCTCTAAATCAGCCATTTCCAAGAGGTTAGGCTTGTTCTATCCCCTGCTTTATCCTAGATAGGAGCTCTGGTGGCGTAGTGTGTAAGGCATTTGACTGATAAACAGAAGGCTGGCGGTTCAAACCCACCAGCCACTCCTCAGAAGAAAAACTGGGCAATCTACTTTTAAGATTCTTCGTAGTGATTCTGCCTCGGAAACCCAAGGAGGGGTCGCTATGAGTCAGATCTGACTCAACAGCAGTGCAGTGCGTTTTTTTTTTGTTGTTGTTTTGTTTTGTTTTTGAATCCTAGATATAAGAAGCTCTGGTGGCACAGTGGGTAAGGCATTTAGCTGCAAACCCACCAGTCGCTCCACAGGAGGAAGATGGGGCAATCTACTTCCATAAAGATCTGCAGCTTTGGAAAGCCTATGGGGATCTCTGTAAGTTGAAATCAACTCGAAGGCAGTGGGTTTTATCCTGGATGAAGCCCTGGAAGTTCATTGGTTAGAGCACTCGGCTACAAACCTCAAGGTTAGCAGTTTGAATCCACCAGCACTCCACAAAAGAAAAGATGTGGTCGTCTGCTGCAGTAAAGACTTCAAACTTGGAAATCCCATGGGGCAGTTCTACTCTGTCCTACAGGGTCACCATGAGTCAGAAGTGGCTCACTGGCAATGGACTTGGGCTGTACCTGGATGTCTAGGACAGAGTGGTCAGTGAACACGGCCGGCCGGGTGAAGACATGAATGAACGGGATCGCACCAAGGACGGACAGTGCTCGCCAGCTTCCCCCGGAGCTCCCACCCAGCACCCCCATGTTCCTGCACTTTCTATTCCAGGTTTGTGAAATAAAACTTGGTGCAGTTTAGCCTTCAATCAGACAGCCACTCCCCCAGCATGGTTTATATTTACAAGAAAAACTAACCCTCTGTCCTAAGAGGAAGTAATTCCACAAGTTATCACCTGACAACAATCTCCTAGCTGGGCCAGTGGTCTGAAGTCTCAGTCCCCATGGTCCACCACGCATCTGCTTTCCACCCTCCGCAGGAGGCTGCTGCACTGCTCTCTGGCTGACAAGTGCCTTTGCAGGTGGTCACCGAGGGCCACGCACTCCTGTGCTTGGTCACTTCCCTGATACCAGCGACCTCAGCACAACAAAACACAGAAAAACAACACTCACGCATTCACTGCCCGGGAGTCCGACCGGACTCAAGCGGCCCCTCCTCGGGTTTCTGAGGCGGTATCACTATGGAAGGAGATTGCCCAACCTTCCTTCCGAGGAGTGGCTGGTGGGTTTGAACGGCCAGCCTCCTAGTTAGCAGTCAAGTGCCTTAGGCTGCGCCACCAGAGCAACCTAAAAATCTTCCTATTTTAGAAAGATGAAAAAGCACCATGGAAATACTCTGACAAAGATCAAAAGCTTTGATGCATCACATTAGCTCAAAAGCATTTTTTTTAACCTAAGTGGTTTTAAAAATAGAGTTGAATAAAGCTTCACATTTCTAAAACTAAAACACAGGTGAGTATTTTTACCCCGTTTTTTTCCCAGGAGTACTGGCAGGTACCAAGCATGAGAAATTTTATATAATGCTCAAATTATACGAGTTAAATGAGAGTTTTAGTCACACTTCTTTTAAAGAAAAAAAAAATTAGTTATTTCCTGATTACAGGAACCGCTTGACGATGTGGACTGGTGGCTTGTTCTGAACTGTCCTCCTCCCTTCCTGCCCCGGGATCTGTCCCCGCGTAAGACACGCTGCGCTAGACACCGTTTTCAAAGGTCTCCTTTGCTGTCAGCTACACTTCAGTATTTACTAAACGGGAAGTCCATCAGCGGGGGAGACTGAGGAAAGAAAAAAAGAACCCTGAAGAGGAAGCCGGTAGCCTAAGAAGTGCGCGTCTTGGTGCTAATTACCTCATTTCACTCATTAGCTTACTTAAGGACCCGCGAGCGCCCCTGAACACAAAGGAGCGGCTGACGAAGCTGGGTACCGTCCCCGCCGCCCGCCCCCTCATGCGCACGCGCACATGGGGGTGACGTCATCCTTGCCCGCCGCCGCAGCCGCCGCCCGACGTTTCCCCGCAGTGCCTGCAGGATCATTCACAGATCCGGGAGGCAGCACCAGGTGGCGCAGGGTGTGTATACCGACGATTTTAGCTGTGTGAGCGTTTAGAGGAGGACTGCGTAGGCAGGAAGCACTTTAACCAGCCTAGATCTTGTGTTTGGGGGGAAATGACACAAGCTTACAAATCGAATAGTGTAACTGTCATAGTTACTCATATTTAAAAAATCAAAACGCAATTCAACGCGTGTATCATTTTACACACACATATAGATTTATACATATAGAACAGCTCACACATCAACGGTGCTGTAAAATGCATACAAAATGATGTATTCATACATGAATATTTACACCACAGATACGGACCCGAACACAGACCACCACACTGGGGCACAGAGGCGTCACACCGCGCCGCTCTTATATTTACTTACAGCCTTTATGGTTGTAACAACTGTCAGGCCGCTTGATTTATTCCTTCACTTTAGGAAGGAACTAACTTTAGAAGCATTAGCCTATAACATCATACCTTTAAGGAAGAAAAAAATCTGCCTAAGTTTGATTCATTCAAGGGAGCTACGGCCATTTCTACTTAAAATAGCTCTGGCTTTTAATGTCTTGAATACCACGCACAGAGGAGAAATCAAAATAACGAAGAAGACCCTACCAAACTTTCTAAATTATCATACATAATTTAATGTAAAGGAAAAAAAATAGAACTTTTAATGTTTTATGGGCGCTCTGGTGGCATAGTGCCTAAGGCATTTTGACTGCTAACCAAAAGGCTGGCAGTTCAAACCCACCAGCCACTCCTTGGAAGGAAGGTTGGGCAATCTCCTTCTGTAGTGATACCACCTTGGAAACCCAAGAAGAGGTCGCTATGAGTCTGATACAACTGTTTGGCAACGGGTTGTTTTTTTTATCACCTTGAAACTCAAGGAGGGGTCACTATGAGTCAGATCCGACTTGAAGGCAGTGTTTCGGGTTTTTTTTTTTTTTTTTTTTTTTTTTTAGATGTTTTATGATTTAATTATGCATCCACTCTACTCTGCAAGCTCATTTAAAAGCATAACTAATAGACCAATGAGCAGGGTGGTTTAGTAGTCAAAACAGTAGAACTGGTGGGGGCTCTGGGCTCTGCCTTCTTACCAGTTACTGTGTACTGCACTGAATTCCCACTCATGGCAACCTCTTACACCCTCAGAAGCCAAAGAAGAACCATGTGAAAAGATGTGTCATTCATTTTTGCACTCCCAGGGATCAGGATGGTGCTTATCACAAACGAAATGTATCCCTATGGCATTTGACTGCTAACCAGAAGGCTGGTGGTTCAAACCCACCAACCACTCCTTGGAAGGAAGTTTGGGCAATCTACTTCCATAGTGATACCGCCTCGGAAACCCAGGGAGGGGTTGCTATGAGTCGGGTCCGACTCGACGGCACATAACATAACAACATCTTTGCCTAAGACAAGAATAAAGAACACAAAGGTCTATCTGTCCATATGCCTGCAAGACTGCGCCTGTAAAGTCTGTCAAGGATGCCTCTGGTGGAAGCTCGCCCAGGAGGTAATCTGTCCCCCTGCTCCTCTTCTACGAGGTACACCCCACTTTAAGCTACATACACACACACAAACAAACACGTAGGCACAGACTATATGCATGTGTGCACAAATACACGGTTCTACGAAGCATGATGACGAGACTCGGGCTGGCTTACTGTGGGCACCTCATCGAGAGAAACCAATCTCCAGACAAAGACATTATGTTTGGTAAAGCAGAGGGTCAGCAAACAGGACAGAAACCCTCCGTGAGGTGGCTCACCAGCCACAACCATGGACTCAAACACACCGACAATGCTGAGGATGGTGCCGGACCAGGCAACGTTATGCTGTTGTTCACAAGGTCACCCTGCATCTGAGCTCACTTGGCAACTAATAAGGATGCTGACCTTCTCCCAAGAAGACTTGGTTACATAAGAAAAAGACTCAGGGAAGCTATGAAGACACTGAGTTTGGATCAAACGAATCACAATGAAATTGCCACCCATGGTGGACTGCTCAAAGGAACCCTGGCTAGTGGTAATATCACTGCAGGCCTCTGAGCCCCCCTACCCTCTATCGACACAGACAGGACACCTCTGACGACTGCCTATACTGCTAAGGCAAGTCAATCCTATTCTGAAAAGGGCTTTAGAAAAAGAACTGTAATTCTCCTTTTCCTTGGTATATTTTCATTGTTGCATTAGAAATAAGAGTGCACAGTGGTTTTCAATTACAGATAAGAGGTACAAACCAGTAATACGAACACTTCTCTCAGAAGTTCTCCTGATGGCAAGAGTAGGGGGGGATAACGGATTGCTCTCGTTGACTGGTATCAGAACTACCTCACGGCAACATCACACGTAACAAAAGGAAACACACCCGATCCTGCACCTCCTCTCCATCGTCGCTGTGTGTGAGCCCATCTTCAGAGCCCTCTGTCATGCTCATGAGGAACCTGTATGTGGATCAACAGGCAGTTACTGTAACAGAACGAGGGGGTGGAGGGGCTTAAAGCCTCAAGTACATGCCAGGGCTCTTGCTAGGGAGGAGTCCCTGGGTGGTGGAAATGGTTAATGCGCTCACTGCTAAAAAAAAACGCTGGCGGTTCAAGTGCACTCAGGTGTCCCAGAGGAAAAGTCTGACAATCTACTTCCAGAAAAGCAGCCCCTGAAAACCCTATGGATCACGGTTCTGACACGCATGGAAATCCACTCAACGGTAACTGTGTGCTGAGGAACTTAGTCTGAAGGGTGTGTACGAGTGACTGGTCATGAGGCTGGACACTCAGTACCGACAAACCAGAACCAGAGGGATCCCAACAGAAGGAGACTTCAGGCAAGAAGTAGGCTCTGTACACAGCCTGGAAGCACAGGCTGCGAGTGAGCAACGTGGAGATGGGCGAGCACTCAGAGCAGAGCGTATTGGTGCCAGCAGAGAGTGCAAACACAGAAACGTCACGGGAGACAGCAGAGAGATGGCACGTGACCCCAGGGAGGAGACCGTGTCACTGCAAGGAGACGCATCAGAAGGGAGTGCATCAGGGTCGTATCCTTTCCCCACACTTATTCAATCAGTACGCTGAGCAAATAATCTGAGAAGCTGGACTATATGAAGAAGTAGGTGGCATCAGAATTGGAGGAAGACTCATTAACAACCTGTGATATGCAGATGATGCAATCTTGCTTGCTGAAAGTGAAGGCGACTTGCAGCACTTAATGATGAAGATTAAACACTACAGTCCGCAGTACGGATTACACCTTAACATAAAGAAAATGAAAATCCTCACAACTGGACCAACTAAGCAACATCACAATAAATGCACAAAAGACTACAAAGATTTCATTTTACTTGGCTGAACAATCAACACCAATGGAAGCAGCAGTCAAGAAATCAGACATCGTATTACACTGGGCAAATCTGCTGCAAAAGTGTTAAAACCTCTTTAAAGTGTTAACGAGCAAAGATGTCTCTTTGAAGACTAAGGAGTGCCTAACCCAAGCCATGGTAAATTTCAATTGCCTCATATGCATGTGAAAGCTGGACAAAGAATAATGAAGATCCAAGAAGAATTGATGCTTTTGAGTTGTGGTATTGGTGAAGAATACTGATAGTACCAAGGACTGCCAGAAAAACTAACAAATCCGTCCTGGAAGAAGTGCAGCCAGAAAGCTCCTTAGAAATGAGAATGGCCAGGCTTCATCTCACCTACTTTGGTCACATCAGAAAAAGGACTGCTTCCTAGAGAAGGGTATCATGCTTAGTAAAGTGGAGGGCCGGTGTGAAAGGGGAAGGCTGCAAGGAAATGGATTGACACAGTGGCTGTACCAATGGGCTCGGGTATATCGAGGATCGTTAGGCTGGCACAGGACCGGGCAGTGTTTTGTTCTGTCATGCATAGGGCCGTTATGAGTCACAGCCAACTCGACACCACCTAACAACAACAGGCAAAGACTACAGTCTCTGGGTGGCACAAATGACTTACACTTGTCTACTAAGCTAAAGGTCACAACTGGACCAACCAGTTCAGACTGGTCCAGCTGTACCACAGAAGAGAGGCCTGGGAACATGCTTCCATAAAAACTACAGCCAAGGCGGCCTGTGGAGCAGTTGTGCTCTGTAACACATGGGGCCGCCGTGAGTCGGAATCCACTTGATGGCAGCTGCTCTGGTTGGTTGGTCACATCCCGAGGCACATAATGCCTCGACCAGCTGAAGCTTTACGTGGCATCTACAATTAGGGTTTTGAACAAATTATCCATTTATTCTGGAGCACTGGCGGCACAGCGGTTAGATACTTGGCTATTAACTGAAGGTCAGTGGTTGCAACCCCACCAGCCACTCTGCGGGAGAAAGCTGAGGCAGTCTGCTTCCTTTAAGTTTTACAGCCTTGGAAACCCTATGGGGCAGTTCCCCTCTCCCACAGGGTTGCTACAAGTTGGAACGGCCTAGAGGGCAGTAGGCATCCACTCCTTCACACGCAGTTAACAAAGCTCGCAGCAGTCACCTTATATACAAAGTCCTTGCGCAGGCTAAAGTGAGCGCGTGAGTCTCTGACGGGATATTCACAGGGATCAGCTTTCCAAAGGTCACGGCCACAGAAAAGCTCTGGAGCACAATTCTACTCCGAAACACACAGGGTTGTCACAAGTCGGAATCCATTCACAGCAGCTGAGTTTTTGGTTTTACATTTTAAAGTTGGAAATGGATTTACTCTGGAATTTTTACAATGCAGTTAAAAAGTTCTTTTCTGTCTCCCCAGCAAAACTGGGGAGGGTTCTGTGAGGGGACGGGCAGGCCGTGCTTCTGAGGGAGAGAGCTCGGAGGCTTTTCCTACCACCCCAACAAGCAGATGTCTGACTTTAGGGAAGTGGAAACACGGGCCTCCCAGCCCTGCTCTCTGCAGTGGGTGGTATTTCCACTCAAGAATGCAGGATTACGCCCAAATGCTTGTATTATGAGTTCCTGTGCACGGACTAGACGTGACAGGGTCAACAAGCCAAGTAAACTCCACAGGATGCAAAACTAAAAGTCTTTTTTGCTTTTCAACCCACACTTTGTCTTAACTCCCTCAGTACCAGAAGGCCCACTCCAACCTGAAGCAGACTCTGGCTGGATACCCTAAAGCCCAAGTGTTTCACCACATTCATTAATGCAAGTTAACCATCCGTGTCACTTACCACAAACAAACATCCCAGAGCATCCACACTATGCACATGCAAAATCCTGCCTTGCACTAACTAACCTTCAGTTGCAAGGACAGACAGGAAGCAAAGACATGCGGCCACAGTTTGCCAGCTAGTCTACAAATTTCCGGAAGACAAAAGGATATACGTTCCATCAATGAACCAAAACTGTGGTTGAAAACTCACTGACTCCAGCTCATCCCCACACCTCCATATCCTGCACAGCAGCCTTACCTCCTGCCTACCCTAAAACGCGAAGGCTCGGATTCTGAACGAGTACTGCCACCTACTAGACAGAATGGAAGAGCGCGAGACCAGGGCAGGTGAGAACACCATCACTGGAGCCACATCCTGGCCGAGGGGCCATCTCCCAGCCCCACTAGCACACCAACAAACGCCTATCAGACCCTTCCTCTTTTCAAGACATTATGCTGATTTCCATCCATGGAA
The DNA here is from genome assembly GCF_000298275.1 of Orycteropus afer afer. Lineage (NCBI taxonomy): Eukaryota > Metazoa > Chordata > Mammalia > Tubulidentata > Orycteropodidae > Orycteropus > Orycteropus afer. The sequence continues at coordinate 744,275 of NW_006922029.1, read as the reverse complement.
AACCCTAAGTCAAGGTTAGGTGTCTTATTAAATTATCAATGACCTCAAGTGACCAGTAATTGTATCTAGATTTAAATAAAGTTATTTAATTGCATACACACACACACACATATATATCAAAGTTTCTCCTGATGTAATCAGCAAAGTTAAGATACTGTAGGTCTATTTTGGCCTCAGAAATCTTCCATTCATTCATTTACCCTCATTAATACATCACAGATGGTAAATGCCACAAAAAAGAATTTTAACTGAAGGACTGAAAAGTTATTTCCATTTAATAAGCATGGATTTAATCCAACATGAAATTCACTAGAACACATTTTTAATAACACTGACAGATTTGTCATAACTTTCTACCAGCCTGTCCCTTAATGAAGCTTAGAATTGTGTTGTTAATCACCTGCACTCATAAAGGACATATTCACATGCTGTCCTATTCTAAAACCCTAGAGATTTCCCCCTAAATGGCATGTTCCTAATGTTAAGAAGCTTATAATCCAAAACAAAGTAAAATAGACATTAGACTCAATAGTGGCCATAACTCTGTGTGTACACTTAGCAAAGTCTAATGGACAAATAATGGGTCTTGCAAAAACCTGCAACATTATTTTTAAAAGAAACGTACAGTATACCGTTGTGATTAATAAGACAAATCATTTAAAAGGGTTCATTTAGGCACTGAGACATTGTCTCAATCACGGCACTAAAAACAACAGAGTAAGCCCTGATATTAAAAAAGGTTCCAGACAGTTGTGAAAGAGTTAGAGCCCCTTGCTGCAGGGATTAAAAGCATGAAACACAGAAGTGAATAATAATATAAACAACATGTTCAAAAATTAATATAGCAAACACCAAACCCACTGCCATTGAGTCACTTCTGACTCGTAGCAACTATGAACTGCCCCTGATGGTTTCCAAGGCCGTAAATCTTTACAGAAGCAGACTGCCTCATCTTTCTCTGGCAGTATGGCTGGCAGTTTGAACTGCTGGCCTTCTGGTTAGCAGACCAATGCTTTGACCACGGTGCCACCAGAACTCTGTCAAAGATTAGTACAGTGATTTTTTAATCATTGTTGTTGTTACGTG
>NW_006922029.1:736957-741284 GCF_000298275.1 Orycteropus afer afer | reverse complement strand
AGAACCAAAGAGATGGCAAAACTTTATGCCCTGTGGGCTGGGAAATCCCATGAACTTTTCCCAGTTCCCTAATTGCTACCCTCCTACAGAGAGCCACCTCAGGATTCCACCCGCTAGGAAGCACGGGGAATATCTGGGCTTTTTGGTCCAAATCAGTTCAGTAAAGGAAAGTCTAATGCAATAAGCAAGTTCAAATTAAGGGGTGTTGTACTCACTCATTCAACAGCTCTGAGTACCTACAGTATGGTACAGCACTCTGCACAGCCACAGACAACACCTGCTGTTCCCAAGCAGAGGAGATGGCACAGGTTACAAACAACTACCTTCCAAGGGAGGGCACGGCAGACAACAGGAGACACCTGGCCTGAGACCCCATGGAGAGGTTGAGGGAGCAGGGGTCTCTCCTTGGTTCAAAGCACGCTGTGAGGGTAGAAAGCCTCAAGTACCTCACCCGAAAGTGACAGTGCCACCACGCAAAACAAAATTGTGTGTGAAGAGGTCACTGAGTGTCCAGTTAGAGCGGAGCTCTGGCTGCTGGAGTCTGCCACCTGCCAGGTGGGAAGCTTTAGGCAGGTACTCAGGCTCCCTGCACCTCCATGTCCACCCCCCTGCCAAATGTCCAGGGTCTTAATTTAACACCTCCCAGGCCACACAATCAACAGTGCCTGGAACACTCGACGCTACCGTTGCTACCGGCATCTGAATAAGCAAGCAGCTTATCCTACTATGTCAGGGGTTGGGTGAGTGCTTTTTGGGAGACTGTGCCTGTTCATCTGCAGTCTGTAAGGACGTGCATCTTTACTTAACAACAAAGAACAGGACTGAGATGTGTAGTTATTGTCCACAGCACCCCCCACCTCCCAAAAAAGACGTATTTTTAAAAATCGACATATGGTAGCTTAAGCCTGTCAAATTCCTTCTGTGACTGATGATAAACAATTTAAGGAACTATGAGGCAATTCAAAAGTCAGCACGTTTCTGTCCAAGAGCTTTCACACTTCATCCCAGTCCCTTTCCCACGCACTCCCACCTGCCCCACCCAAAGGGCCCCCCACTTGCATCTGAAGCTTCCTGGGCCCAGCTTGCCCTGTGAACCCAGACAAGCCAGAACACAAGGCAAACTGAAAAGAGATGAGCGGAAAATGGAAGAGGTGGCTACGTGTTCTTTAATAACCCCAAGGAGTCCTGCTTTTCTGACATCTCTCCATTCCACACCCTCTGCTATTAGGAACAGTTCTTTTGTTGTTGTTGTTATGTGCCGTGGAGTCAGACCCAACTCACAGCGACCCCTCCTTGGGTTGTGAGGCAGGATCACTATGGAAGTAGATTGCCCCATCTTCCTTCTGAGGAGTGGCTGGTGGGTTTGAACAACCAGCCTTCCAATTAGCAGTCAAGTGCCTCAGGCACTACGCTCCCAGGTCTATAGGGCAAGAATTCCTTTTCTGCCCCTTTGGAAGGTGAAGGTGGAAGGTGGAAATGCTGTTACCAGCAGCCTGGCCGCTGGGGGCGTGGTGCCCAGCTCTTGAGCGCTGAATTCGCTGGAGGCACCAGGACCAGCTGGTTTGGTGTCCATGGTGAGGAGGGCGCCTGGCTCCTCCTCCAGGCCCTGCACCCACCTGTACCACCTCTGGGCCAGTCTGTAACCCATTGGAAGGGGTCCATGCCATCTCTTCCCCTAAGGCTGGAAGACACAGACAGGCGTCCATCTTTCCATCTCCGTCTTCCACCTCTGGACTCTCTTTCTAACACACGATCATCCAGCATTTTAGCAGATGTTCAAAAACAAACAGAATTTTCCCATTCGGCCTAGACATGGAGGTGGAAACAGCAAGGACCAGAGAGCTGCATGTGGACAAAGACGCTGGCCGCCCTACATACACTGTCCACAGCGGGCACATCCCCACTTTGGTAGAGGCAGGATTCATTAGAAACTGATTGTTGAAAGCAACGAAAACCACGCTAAGTCTTCCTTTACTCCTCGTAAAAGTGAGAGCAGCTGGTTTCATGGAAGCTCACAGCGTGCCATCCCTTCAGCTCTGCCACCAAATGCTTCACCGCCAAGTGCCAAGCCAGAACCAGGAGAAGGACCGGCAGTGTGCTGATCTTAAAGAACTGCTGAAAGCCCCGAGGGCTTTAAATATCCAATTATTTATTTACTGCTTTCAACGAGAAAAGCATTTCAATCAATTCTTATGACTCTTTCCATTGCTAAAATGAAAGGCTAGCTGAGCAGGCCACCGATCGAGGGCACCCAGGACGGAGCTGTGAGCAGACGTGTGCACACTTAGAGGAGGACGCAGTACGGCACCACTCCATCTAAGAACAACACAGCTGACGCCTTAGAAGGGGCACTAAGCACCTCGCTGACCAGGTCACTCTGATCACAACCAGCAGGCCAACTCTGAGCACAACACACCCTGGCTTTTTCCAGTCATTTCGCCATCACTGCGGGGCACGCTGCTGCACTCCAGCTGTTGTGTGAGTTCTCTGGAAGCATGCCCACATGACCCACACTCTGGGACCAGCCTCAGGAGGGTGACTCCACACTGCACCGCACACCCACCTTCTCCAGGGCCACCCTGCTGCTGCACAGGGCCTCTGTGACAACAGAACATGCTTAGTTATGCGATTGCCTCCCAGTTTTTGCTATTCTAAACGGCACTGCCATGTATCCTGGAACGCACTGCCACAGGTGCAGGGATGTGCCTGGTGAGGGTGCTGCATCGCAGCTTAAGGGCCTTTTCAACTTTACCAGTCGCAACCACATTGCTTTCCCTAATGGTGGTCCCAACATACAGCCCCAGGCACTCCACATCCTCGCTAAAGCTCATGCTGTCAGATGGCCTGTGTGAGTTTTAAAGGAGGCAAACATTTGGTACCTTTCAAAAGAAGTGAGTTGAAGAGGAAAAATAAAAACAGGCAAATTAACAGGCAAGACACAAGTTTGAAATCAATTTTGGTTTCTAAATCCTCTGGGCGAGCAGAACGGTAAACCAGCTTCACATTTAGTTCTAAGGCTTGAGACTGAACCAACAGGATACCCCAGATGTTCCCCTTTTTATTTCTGTCTCATCCAAGTTCCCCTGATAGCTCCTCCCATTGAAGATTCCTTGAAAGTAAGGGCCAGAGAGACTGCTGGGAAGACCTGCACAGCAGCTCAGCCACCAACCTCCAAATGGCCTGCATTCCAAAACTTCATCAGCAAGCGCACTGTTCTTCCATTCCAGGAATGGATCTCCCCAAAGAAACAATGCTATAAACTGCTGTTCAGGTCTCAGGAGGGCCCACTAAAGCCTATTTCATACACCAGAACCCATCTATGCCACCGGTGTGGGTTGGAGAAGCAGGGACCAAAAGTAAAGACGACTCCTGCACTTCTCTGGAGAGGACAGAGCCAGGGCAAGTGGAAAGCAATGTCCTCACCGTCACAGGTCGCCCGCTCTGTGGGTCAGCTTTCCCAGACTTCCTGCATTGGCATTTTACTGGACTGGCCAACCAGATGCACCAAGCACAGCCTCTCACAGTGGTTCTCAAGCATTTTCAACTCAACACCCCAAAGAGCTGAGGTTTCTGTGGGTTCTCTCTATAATCTCTTATCTCTGTCTTAACCATATAACATCTAAATACCTAAATGGATATTTACCACATTAGAAATTAAAGCTGGTAACAAAAAATTTTCAAACAGCAATAGTAAATCCATTGTTACCATAAATATTTATTAAAATAGATCTGTATTTTCCAAAACACAAGAAAATCATAAGGGAAGTGGTATTGTTTTACATTTTTGAAACTCCCTTAAATGTCTGGCTAAATAGAAAATAGCTCAATTATCAGACCTGTTCTGCCTTCAGTCTGTGGTGATGTATCAGGTCATGTAGCGTCCAGAAAACTTCACTACATGTTTTGAGAAAATGAGAGAAAAAGCTCAGACTTTATTTACCTATTGTGAAAACAGCTTTAACTCACAGATGCTCTAAAAAAAATTCTTGGGGAAACCCATGGTATCTCCACTTTGAGAACCAGTGCTCTAAAGCGATGTCTTCAAACGTTTATGATCAGCTTTTTACTGCTGCTGTGCGCCATCAAGCCGATTCTGACTAAGGGCAAACATCCCATCACTAAAAATTTTACCACACACACCCCATTATTAAGTCATACATGTACTACTGGACGAATGACATCATTCATCAATGCTTACCTTCTCCCTGGGTCAACAATCAACACCCACAGAAGAAGCAATCAAGAAACCAAACGATGTATCGCACTGGGTAAATCTGCTGCCAAAGAGTTCTTTAAAGTGTTATCAACAAAGACATCACCGTTAGGC
>NW_006922029.1:726913-735017 GCF_000298275.1 Orycteropus afer afer | reverse complement strand
GACAGCCTCTCAGGGCACCTGAGTCCTGTGGCTGTGCCAAGCATTCCCTGGGCTCCCCAAGCCCTCAACTTCACCTCATCCTCTCACCTGAAAACCCACTTGTTTCTCCAGGAAAAGCCACTGTTGGAAGATGCTAACTCACCTGATTCCCTTCCCTTCCACCTCCAAACACGACTACCACTGCCTTCCCTCTGTGGCTTCCGCCTTCAGAGAAGGAACAAATGGAGTCTTTTCTGGAAAATCCTGGCCTGACTCCATCAAGTCTCCTGGAATCTGCTTTACCGATTAATTAGCCTCCCCTAACATGCCGTGGTTAAGCCCTCGGCTGTAACTGAAAGGTTCCCGGTTCTAACTCACCAGCCACTCTGTGAGAGAAAAAACCAGGCCATCTGCTTCTGTGACAATTACAGCCCAGGAAACCCTAGGGGGCAGTTCTACTCCGTGCCATGGGTTGCTATGAGTCAGAGTCTATTCGACGGCACCAAACAATAATCCCCAGACCGCACGGACGAATTCAAGTCTCCCGCCTTGCACTGTGGGGATGGTCCCCACTTACAGGTCCACCATGAGGACTCAATGAGATCACACAGGTGAAGCATCAGACCAGGACGAAGGCCACAGCAACGGCTCCAGGAACATCCACTCAATAAGGAGAAGCCACCACACTGCCCATCTTCCACCCAGGCCTGTGCCTCCGCTGTCCTAAAGGCCGGCTAGTCACTGACCCCATAAGACCACACCCCACAGGCATCTGAGAAAGTGGGTGAGGGAGGAAACAGACCACTGCCGTGAAGGCCGCAGACAGACAAGAACGAAGGACAGGAACACAGGGCTGCGTGCCTCGCTTCCTGACTTGAGCAGGGAAGCGGGTGCTGGAGCCGGCTAGAGGCATCTGTGTGGAAGGATTCTCCCAGACCTCAGCTGCTAGACTGCGGATCAGCTTAGAGCAGATGGATCCAATACCCAGAAGAATATCCGCGCCCCGAGGTGGAGGTTTCAGCAAGGCGCTCCCTGCTGCGTCTGAGGGTCTAGAGGGGGCTGTGCACCCAGGAGACACGCAGACATTTCTGAACTTCATGATAGAGTAACTGAGGGGCAAGCCTCCTCTTCCTCTCCCTCATCCAGAGGGAAACGGCTCCACAGACTCAGCCAAGATGGAGGGACAGGGACATCGCAAGCAGCTCCACCTCCGTGAGTGTCACGGTCCCCTTGCTTTATTGGTGCTGAAGGCTTTGGGGGGAGTCTACGTACTCAATCTGCTCTATAATTTACTGATTACATTTCAGCACCCAGGCAGGCAAGGGAGCTGCTGTGAGCTGGCTCCTCAGGCCCCCAGAGGGCAGGGCTGGCTCGGTGGGAGAATTCTTGCCATCTACACGGGAACCCTGGGTTCGATTCCCAGCCACTGTACTTCCTATGTGGCTTCACTTCACAGTGTGAACTCTGTGTGTTGCTAATATGCTGAAGAGATTTGAGCAGAGCTTCCGGACTCAGGGCTAGGAAGAAAGGCCTGGAGATCCATTCCCCAAATGCCCGAAGTGGACACCCAATGGCTCACAACAACCCACTGTGGGTGAGGGCACCAAGGCAGCTAAGGGGAGCCTGCTATGTGTGGGGTCACCATGGCAACTAAGAACAAGGCCCCTCCCAACCACCAGGAGAGAAAACCAGCTTGGGTCCTCTGTGGCGCTGAGAGGGGTGGGGTTGACAGTGAGCTCAGTTTGAGATCCACTGTTTGTAAGGCGCCCAGGAAAGGTGGGGACCCAGGAATGCTGCTGGGCAGCCCTCTGCACAATGGGCACGTGGCTGCAGGGCTAACGTCTGCAGGTGAGGCGTGCGCACTTGTGCCATCTGACCTACTCCCAACTACTCAGTCTCCAGATTCTCCCAATGCAAAGGTTCTCTGAGAACCTGGAGCTGTTTCATTATCTAGGAGCTGCTGTGCTGTCTGGGTGCAGCCCACAGGTGCTAATCAACGTAAGCTAATCAACGTAAGTGCTGACGTGACTTAAACAAGGCCACCAGAGGCGTCAGGCCAAAGCCTGTGTCGCTGCATTGTGTTTGAGAGGTCTGTTAAGGCAATGGTGCCAATCCACTTCAGGAATCATAAATCACAGCCGGGAGGAACCCAGTCATCTCTCCCACATTAGCAGGCGGCAGCATCCACCAATTGTGATAACATCACCAAGAATGGTGGCCTCTGTACACAGCCCCCTTGGTACCCATGAGCCTCCATGGCCATGGGCTCACAAACCCAGGGGAACATGGGATCTCTTGAGGAGAAGGAAGGTTCCAGAGCCTAATGTTTCCCTTAAAGAAAAAATAACCAGGGACACAGTTCAGAATGTTCTCTTCGCCTGGCTCTGGCTTCTGTATGGAGCCATTTCTGACACAGAGAAGACTGCACAGAGTGTTTCACGTCTCCTGGCTTTAACGACCGCCTCTAGAGGCCACATCTCTCAGAGACATTCAGTGAGAAAAAAGCACGGAGCACTCAACCTAGAGCCGAACCAATGAGGGCCCAGCCATGCTGACAATGACACAGCTGCGAGTGCCCTAAATCACACAGGATGGGATGGCAGCAGGACGAGGGGACAACAGAAGGCAGCACGGGTGGCAGGGCTCATCCTCAGCTGGAAAGGATGCTCTTATGTAAGGGGCTGGACCTGTTACCATTGTCTGGTCCACCCTCTGGATTGTGTCCGGAGTCAGGTGATCCCCTGGTGGGACTCAAGGAGAGCAGGAGAAGGGCACATCATGCCTCCAACAAGCAGCATGCGGTTACCAATGGCAACAGAGCGTCCCCTCCCCCAGTGTGTAATCTGGGCACACACAGCACTTCTACAGCGTCCTGCAACACGGGGGTCCTCTTGTGCTGTGAAGCCACGTTGGTCCCCTGAACGTGTGTGCAGGGGGAAGGTCCACAGTGGGGAGGAGGACCCAGGCGCGGTGAGGGGAATGCAGTTTAATGACACAGGCACAGTGGCCCGGGGCTGACAGAGCCCTGGCAGCCAGAGGTATCCGTGTGAAGGCAATGACGGTGCACTGGCCACGTAGCCGCAGCTAAAAGGATGACATCACCTCCTTTGTGCACAGACGAACTGCAGGAGAAGAGCGCGTGTACAGCCTTGCTGGGGACGGCGGCAGAGTCTGCTGGGGGCGGTCACCCTTATTTCTCCTTTGTGTCAAAAATAAACCACGCTCCACAAGATGACAGAGTGAAGCAGCATGGATTTCGTTAACAAATTCATAGGCCTCATTTCCCTGCACTTTCTCAAGCACATTCTTTTTTAACTGGGAAAACTGCTAAAACCGCAAAGAAAAAAAAATAGGGAATCTTATGAAAGAGTAAGCAGATCAGCCTAACACTCGTTTTCTTTCCCGGATCTCTGTCCACTCCGTGCGAACAAGTTTATCCGAGGCCAGCTGGTATCCATTTTCTCTCCCACTACAAAGCAAAGCTGCTCCGGGGTGCTGTCAGGCCGAGCACGCAGGTCTTTAAACAAGTCCTTGTGCAGAGACTGCCACTGGGTCTGTGGTTCTGTTCTGCTCATTTTCCAATGAGTCAGTTCTCAATGATGCTATCACCAAGCACTTTCCAGCTCTCTGGCTCTCACCGTCCAGCCTCAGAACAAGGTATTAGTGCCAAGGGGTCCGTCCAGCCACCTGACCTCAACACAGGCAAACTGAACTCAGGGAAGGGACTAAATGAAGCTTCAAGAGCATGCACACATTCTGCACTGGTAATGTCCTCCTCTAAGGCCCAGAAGTGCAGCTGTTTTCAAGCAGAAATAATGAAGAGGGTGTCAGCCCCATCTCACTCCCTCTGTGAAGTAGCATCTGCCTACAGGGACGGTTATCGGCAAATGGGTACGGCTACCACCAGCTGGCTGCCAGTGGGTTCCTAGCGCCGACCTCGGAAACAGCCCCAGGTTGCAGAAGGACGCCTCCTGTTATTAGTGCCACTGAATCGGTTCCCACTCCTGGCGCCCCCGGTGCGGCGGAGCACACCTGCTCCACAGGGCGTTCAAGGCTGCGACCTTTCAGAAGCACATCCCTAGGCCTGTGTTCCGAGGTGCCACTGGGTGAATTTGAACCACCAACCTTTCAGCTAGCAGCCGAGCACTTAATGTTCATACCATCAAGCCACCTGTGGAATGATGCTAAAACCAAGAAATTAACTAAATCAGAAACAGTGTTCGGCCTTACCATTTCCAAGTGTGTTTCACCAACAACACTCCTCTCTACCTCCTTCACATGTCCACCACCTTCTTCCAGAGAAGCACTCAACTACCTCTGAGAGGCAGCAGGCAGACCAGTATGCAGCCAGCCTGTCCTACCTGGCCCTCAAAGTTACCCATCATAACACTATCTGATTAGTCCCGACCTGGGAGTGCCTCCCAAGGCAGGAACCATGCCTCGCTCACCTGGGAGCACCTGTGTTGAGTTTAGTGCCTCCCTCACCTATGCCAGACTTCAGTAAATCTTTCTTTCTTTAATGACTTAAGACAACAAATGTCTATTTATAACTCAAAAGTCTTTTCAAAACTTCTCTCTCAAACCCCATAGGTGGATCTTTTCTGAGTGGGCTCACTGCGGGGACATGGACCACGGTCCACAGGAAGTCGGGCTTGGGATCCAACCCCAGAAGCAGCATTTGCATGGAATAAACTTGAGCCTCCAGGCTGTGGGGCCAGCACATGGGGATAGCAGTCTCTTCTCTGCAGGGCGAACTGAGGATTCAAAGGAAAGTTGGTAAGATACAGAGCAGTGCCTGGGATGCCACCAGGGCCCAGCAAATGACAGCGCTGGTGATGATCAACTGTGACCTGTCAGAGCCCACTACAGCAGTCCCTGATGAGAGAGAGGACAGACCAGACAGGGGTCCCCCGGCCCAGCCCCCACCTCACCAGCAAGAACAAGCGACTCATCCTGAGGGACTGCCTGCATAGGCACAGAGATACCCTGTGTCCTCACTACGGCACACGGTGCCACAACCCTGCCTGGTCCCGTGGTGAAAACACTCCTGAGCAGATTGAACCAACCCAGTTAGCATACAAGTCAGCATTACAAATGGTGCAACTCAATTTATTTGACCTTCCTAATGCACTAATGTCATTTTGAATCGGCAGTGAGCATTGTAACGAGAACACATCCAACACACGTCTCAACAGCAGCTGGCCTAACAAGAGGGTAAAGGCGGAATTTCAGTTACAGGGTCTCTATGAGTCAGAATCGACTCTGGTGCTGGGTTTGGTTTTGGTTGGTTCGATGCCTAAAGAGGCAGCTCTGGTGGCACTGGTTAGGCACTGCACTATCAGCCAAAAGGTTGCCAGCTCAAGCCCACCCAGACTCACTGTGGCAGACAGACCTGGCGATCTACATCTGAAGGGTCCCAGCCTTGAAACCCACACGGACAAGGAGTCTGCACACGTGGGTTGCCAGGAGTCAGCACCGACTTGATGGGAACTAACAACAATGTGCAGGTTGGACAGTTATATCTTTCTGGTTAAAAACATCATGAGAAAGATACTGCATAAATGTACTGATTCCTTCAAACTACACTTTTGATCATTTTAACTTGGTACGTTACCAATTTCTAACCTGTGATTCCATAATGTACTATGAAATAGAAATCCAAATCCATTTCCCAAATTCTACAGGCTACAAACATCCCATTAAAAAGGTGGCACGTACCCATGTGTGTGTATGTGTGTGTATTACTGGCCCCCACTCCCAACGACTCTACAACAGAATGAAACACTGACTGGTCCTGCACCATCCTCACACGCGGCGCTGCATTTGAGGCCACTGCTGCAGCCACCGTGTCAATTCATGCCACTGAGACTTCCTCTTTGACACTGACCCTCTACTTTACCAAACATGATGTCCTTCTCCAGGAACTGGTCCCTCCTAAAAACGTGTCCAACACGTGAAATAAAACCTCACCATCCTACCTTCTAAGGGGCATAGCTACCCTTCTTCCAAGACAGATTTGTTCATTCTTCGTGGTATATCCAGTACTCTTCGCTAACACCATCATTCAAAGGCATCAATTCTTCTTCAGTCTTCCTTATTTGCTGTCCAGCTTTTGCAATGCATAGCAGCTTACTGAAAATACCATGGCTTAGGTCAAGCACACCATAACCCTCAAGGTGACATCTCTGCTTGTTAACACTTGAAAGAGGTCTTCTGCAGCACATTTGCCCAGTGCAATCCCTTCAATATAACTACAATTCCTGAGTTAACCTGTACAAAGTATTTGCTTAGACTTTCCTATTTTGCCACAAAAGAATACAGGAACAAGCCAATAATAACAATATATGTGTTTGTTTTTTTTTTAATGGATGAACATATTGCTACTCTCAAAAAGCACTAAATTGTACATTACTGAAATTTTTCATAACTCACACTCATTTTCCCCATAACCCTGGGGTTTATATCCATACGTCATAACAACGTATCATAGTACCAGCATCCGCATCCCCCACGAAGCAGTAACAGGACGTTCCTGTCATCTTGAACCTGCCTCAGGCCCCAAAGCTGAGGGGGGTCAGGGGAAGCTGCCATGCATTCTAATGACAGACACCAGGCACAGCATTTCTAGGGTTTACAAAGAAGCAACATGACCCAGTACAGCCCTGCTGGCTGCCTTCTGCACCAGCAGGATGAGGAGCCTGGCCAGCTGAAGGAGAGGGCAGTGAGGATGGCAGCCTGCTCCTTCCAGTTTGGGAAAGCACATCAACTGCCCGTGTGGGCGAGGGGACCTCATGGAGGGGACGGAGTGGGCTGCACCTCCAGGGAGATGCTGAAGGGTGTCGTGAAAGGTCATCGGGGTGAGCATCATCAGTATCTAGGAATGCTCCAAGGGTGAGGGGGGCATCTTTGGAGAACCCAAAAAAAGCAGATGCAGAGACAGAAACTGACCAAGTCAAAAAAGATGTCACCCTTTTCCTTGATGCCTCTCCACAGCCCCAACTCAGAGGAGCCAAGAAAAATGGGGTGAGAAGGGAGAATTGCAGTGGGAGTGGAGAGAGAAGAGTTGATGAAAGACGAAACCACCATCCCTTCCCTCTGGCTCATCTGCAGAAATAAGGGCAAGGCAGGGCAGGCCGGCACCAGGGAAGACCAGGGTCTGAGTCAGATGCAAGGCTGAGGTTTTGATCTGCTCTGGTCTGAGCTTAAACACCTACAGCATCACTGTTCTAATTCTCAATGCAACACTAAGGGCTACAGGGCTACTAGCCACAGGACCAAGAAGTAGAGACAGGATGGCGGCAGTGGAGGGAAAGGTGAAGCCGATTCCTGGTTCTACCTTTCCAGGTTCAGACAATTCAACAGAGTGGTTATGTAACTGACAGATTGGGTATTGCACAATATTAACAAAGTGTAATATTAAGTTTCAGGGGCACCTCTACCTCCTTGGAACTTAAGGATATTAAACCTGAGAATTCCTACCCAATTTATCACCCAGCAGATTAAGTGATAAATGTAAGAGACATGAGGTGTCACAACTTTCATATTGTCAGGCTTTTAATTAAATCACATGCTTGAAATTTTCTATATTAAAAATGTATTCTGAACGAATGTTGGTGGGGATGTGCGGCAACAGGAACCCTTGGCCATTGCAGGTGGGGATGTAGAATACTCAGGCCTTGTGGAAAATATTCCAGAGGCCTCAAAAAGCTAAACGTTACGAGTGCAGGTGATCTAGCAATCCCACTCCTAGGTGTATACCTAAGAGAAATGAAAACGGGTATCCACAGAGAAACTGTACATGGATGTTTCCAGCACAATTCATAATAGCCAAAAGGTGTTAAGGACCCCAGTGTCCATCAATGGATGAATGGATGACTATGGTATAGTATATTACCTGGTATGGCAGCTTTTCTAGACATAAGTCTTTGCAAAGTCTGTGGTGGGATGTGCCATGAGCAACTGAGTAGCTCCTGACTGTTAAAGTTATCCACCTGGGGTATCTCTGTTGAGAGCAGCACAAACTAATCTTCTGGGAAGTTCCTTCTCTCTCAGGTGAACAGAATTCTGATGCTGGGATTGGTTAGTTTGGCCACTCTGCCAGGCTCAAAAGGAGCCCTCCCAGAGG
>NW_006922029.1:692751-719323 GCF_000298275.1 Orycteropus afer afer | reverse complement strand
GCTAACCAGAAGGCTGGCAGTTCAAACCCACCAGCCACTCCCCGGAAGGAAGGTTGGGCAATCTACTTCCATAGTGATACCACCTGGAAACCCAAGGAGGGGTTGCTATGAGTTGGGTCTGACTCGACGGCATGTAACAACAACAACACAACAGGCCACTAGACCAAACACTGATTATACAAGGGAAAAACTAATGAAAAATGCATACAATGAAACAAAAGTACCACCAGCACACACAAATCAATTCGGCCTTTTAATGCAACTTATTATTTCATGGCACATTTTCCCTCATAAACATATGAGAAAAGTAAATTCCGGTAAAGGCTAGTGTGGGCTGTATCTTCCCGTGCATACTTTTTTTGTTTTAGTCCTGAATACTACTTTCATTGTAAGACACCGTTTGGTCATGATCATATCTATTTGAAGTATATGGTGCCAAAAATCATTTTCTATGAATTCAAAAGACTCTTCTATTAAAAGGAGCCATTAGAGCAGGCACATGGAAACTTTTTACATAAACATAACAAACGGCACCAACATACAGGAAAATGAGCCAAGGCCTCCATAACCTTGAAACAACAGAGGGGTGCGGGGACCGCTGAGGGGAAATTTAGCTAGCAGAGCTCTGGTAGCATAGTACCTAAAGCACTTGACTGCTAACCAGAAGGCTGGCGGTTCAAACCCACCAGCCACTCCTCGGAAGGAAGGTTGGGCCATCTACTTCCATAGTGATGCTGCCTTGGAAACCCAAGGAGGAGTCGCTATGAGTCGTGGCCGAATCGACGGCAGATAACAACAACAACAAGAAACAGAACTGCTCATCAAAACTGCTTCAACTTTTGAAGCCACCTCACTTCTAAGATATGCACTGAGGACAGAGGAAGGTGAAGTCAGTGAAGGGGAAAGGGGGCGCCTTGGGGCCCTGGAGAAGATAAGGTCTCTAGCCACAGCCACACCTGCTGAAGTGACTGAGGAGGCTGCTGGGAAGCCACTCCCCTCACTCACTAATCACTCGGGGTGTCTGTCTGAAAGTTCCCTTTGCAAGAACAACTGACAAGACCTGTGCGCTTCCCTGTCACTTTCCTCCCCAAATAGAGAGAGAGACTGTAGAGGGTGAGCAGTGTGCTGCCTACTAGCTCTGGTTTCTTCTCCAACAATGCAGGGTAGGTGCGAATTTAAGGATTGACGCAACTAGAGATACAAAGTCCCCCCATACCATCTTTTCCTCATTGTGCTCATTTGTGACAGACTGGACATAAAACTAGAAACTTCTCTAGACATGGCAGACAACACTGTGTTCTTCTTGCCAGAATTCCCAAAGGAGAAACGGTATCAGCTTTAATAGTATTTTTAATCATAAAAATTGGCGACACTACAGATTTGCAGACTAGGTCTCCTGTGTGTTCTGTGTGGACGAACTTTTCTGTCCTCAGATAGGTGGATTAAGAAAAGATAATGATTTAGCATCTCATATACACGGGAAGAGAGAGATTCCTAGTCTGAGGCCATAGTAAAATAATGGAGAAAAAACTTTCTATTAGTCCACTGAAAACAAGGAGAAAAGCATTACTGCCTAGCGGACAGGAGCCCTGCTTGGATTCAAACCTGGGCTTTGCCACTTAGTAGCTGTGTGGCCTTAGATTAGTTCCTTGGCTTGTCTGAGCCTCAGTTTCCTCATCTGTAACAGTGTGTCCCCCTCACGGTGCTCTAGTGAGGGTCAGAGCTCACACAGACCAAGAGCTAGGCCTTCTGCCTGGCACATGGTGACTCCCACTGAATTACTGTAGTTTCCTTTTCATTTCAGTAGAATTATGCACGTTGAGCTTCTTAAACTGCTCCCAAAGTGTTCTGAACTTTCAGTGGGGTGTAATATGTCCCACAGCTTTAGCACTGACATGCTCCCTCCCACTGCTACTATAACTAGGCCCTCTGACATGTAAACTGGAGGCAAATCCCGTTGTGGCATCATCTTGGGGCAGAGAGAAGAAACAGGAACGTTTAGTTAGCAAATACACGTCTCAGTTGCTACTACTTTGCCTTTGCAACACTGTGCCATCTATAATGAAGAGACCAAACGCACAGCAGCTCTGATCAGCCTTTCAGAGCAGATACGGGCTCTGTAGCCACAACATAAAAAGCAGGTCCATCACAGTGTCTGGGAGCACTGAATTTAGTTTAATTTTAGGTAGTGACCACCAGCCAATCCCAGCTCCCCCTCTCAGACTGCTCACTCCCCAGAATCTAATGAAACCACCTCTGCACATTTCCCCCCCCAAAAAAAAAAAAATCCTGATTTAGTAGCTCGTTTTACCATGTACAAATTTTATGATCATACTAAACAATTCCTAAAAGATTGAAAAACTTTTGCATTTCACTAAATCAATATATTTCATTCCCTGTTGTGATAAAAGGCCAATTTATGGTGTTCAGAGGACAGCTGCACCCTGTGAATGTGAATATACATGAGACAGGCCGGAGGGGCCTGTATCTGCAGTTCACGTGAAGGCAGGCTTCTGGAAAATCTCCTCCTTGAATTAAAACCTTCCAGTTGACCAGTCTTCCCCAAAAACAAGCTCAGCAGGGAAGAAAGCTTCCACCCTAACACTGACAGATAACTCCAAAGGGCATCCCGGTGGGATTACGCCTTCTTTCAACTGCCTGAGATTCCCTGAGAAACTACCGTCAGCACTCTGATTGCACTGTGGCGCTAGTGACCCGAGAACTACTCTTAAAAAATTCTAATGTTGCGTAATTCGTGAGAAAAAATATGCACACGTCAAACTTTTACCAAATTCTACCCCAAAACGGGCTTGCCAACAGCTTTGATGAAAGAGAAACCCCAGCCTCTGCTGTAAGAAGGAAAGAATGCCAAAGTCAGAAGACCCGGAGCCCCTCTCCTTTCAGATACAAGCCACAACGCAGGTCTGCAGAGTATCATCAGGACGGGTCACTGGGGCCTTGTCTTTTGTGACTCCGGCCATTTTACCTTCACAGAAACTAAGGATGTTTTCTCCATTGTCTGGGTAAACCAAAGGGCACAGCCACCTCCGGGGAAGAGCCACCTGCTCCTCCTGCCTGTGACCATGCACATCGCATGTGACGAGGTGCACTCCTTGTAGCTGAAGGGGTTTGGAGAGTCTGGCTGGTTAACAGATGCTTGGCTTGGATTTCCTACCAAGTATGTTTTAATGTTGATAATACTTAAAGGCAACAGCCGGGGCACGAGTACGAGGCATGAAAACCGCCTGTTACGTAAAGGAAGGGGGGCAGCCTCGGGATAAAAATTTAGCTTCAGCTAGAAGTTTACAGCGATTTTCACATGCATAAACGACATCCGTCACCCCAACCTTTCCACCAGGAACCCTTTTGCCTTCTTTATCCCCACTGAGCAGCTCATGATCTGAGAGGCATTTAGGAGGTAATACCTGAGCCCATTTTCAGAAATGACCTATCCATCTGTTGGCATAAACCAATGCAATCATACCGCCAACACAATCACACTGTGTTCATAAAAGCAAGTAAACGTCAGGCTTCGCACAGCCTCTTCTCAAGCCTCATCCCAGCAACCCGTATGCTTCCCAAGAACTTTTCATTATTATAGTTATTCTTCCCAGACTGGAGACAAAATCCTGAAAAGAAGGCTAAACTTAGGGAGGGAGCCAGGGAATGAGCGTGGGAAAAAGAGCCAGGAGAAGTGAGGGAATGCTCTAGATTAGAAAGATGGGGTGCCCTCAAACAAGTTCCATGTTGTGCATAAACTGCTTCAGAATCAAGGAAATGGTCCTGCTATGCCAGTCACTGGCTCTTTCCCCATAAAGTGTCCCTCTTTTAAGGGCCATCATCCACGCCCAGGAAACCTTCCCTGGTGCTTGCCAGCAACGGCTCTCCTTCCAGACCCTGTGCAGCTCCCTGGCCCCGCAGTGCAGGCAGAACGGACCTGTGGGTTCTCATTCTGAACCGCCCATCAGTGATGTCCCTGTTATCCCCACCCACCCTCCACCAAACCTGAAGGCAGACCACGGTGGGAACGACTTAAGCTCAGAATTCCGCTCTGCACTGCATTAGCGGGGTGACCGTGGGCAGGGGAGCCCCTCTCCAGCTCAGAGCTGCCCTCTGTAAGATGGGCCAGCAGCACCCAATCCAGTTTCTGGAGACCAGTCCCAGTTGAGCACCCCCATGATCCGAGTCAGAGGCATGCTTACTCATCACCATCTCGAGGTGTGAGAGGAGTGGGGTGGGGACCAACACCCTTTGCCCCAAGCTGCTAGGCCTGCCTGCTTATTCCCTGCCTCTCACCTCCCGTAGAGACCAAGGACTGAGACTTTGGAAAGGTGATGCTGCAGACTGCATCGCTGTGTTTAAACCGTGTTCTGCATGCTTCAGCTAGGGGTGCAAAGAGAAGTAAGCAGCTGTATCCTGAACTCTCGCTATGTTGTTATGTGCCGTCAAGTCGGAGGAAGTGTCTTGCTGACCAGAGCCAGCCTCCTGAGATACTTTTAAGAAAATTACAAAACCATTGTCACACTTTCTATCACAAGCCAATCCATCAGCATAATGTGTCAGAATGACATTTATCTCTTCTGGAATTACTGACCATATGCTAGTATTATACTTTTCAGTTTTGGGTTTTTTTTAATTCTTTTGATTCTACAAAATGCTCTGGGTATTATGCTGTATGTCTCATGTCAATGGCCAAGCAATTTAGATTGTGTGGACACCTTGCCATCCTACATGAAGAACATGGTCAACAACAAGGCACCCACCCTGCAGGACATCCACATCCACACGCTTCCCTCCCATCCGCCCTGCAGGACCACCACGTCCACACCATCCCTCACACCTGCCCTACAGGACCACCATGTGCATGTGTCCATACCTTCCCTCCCACCCGCCCTGCAGGACCACCGTGTCCACACCTTCTCTCACACCTGCTCTCCAGGACTGAGGGGGGGGTGGTACATGGAGGCCACATGGGCTGGCAGAACTCTAAGTGCTGACAAGGAGAGTCACAAAGATGGGACAACAGATGTAAGGCTTCCATTTCTATTTAACATGACAGCAAGCAGAGGGCAGAGACCCTATCAGTGACATCATGCTTTCAAGTAATGAGCCAAAGAATGAACAAGTTCAAATGGCCTTCAAGGAAAATACTGAAATGCTCATTTCAGCACCTTCCTGGGCTCACCTCCAGTGTCCTCCATACCCCTCGGTAAGCCAAATCCTTGTGCACTTTTCTCTGAATTTCACTTCTATTCACATCTTCTATATGCCTCCCATTTCAAGAAACTTAACAGATGTAAATTTCACTATCTGGGACTTCATCTCAACATTCTAAACCCTTTAATTCACAAATACAAAAGGAGACCATGCTTCTGGACGCTCTTCCCAGCAGGGTTACAGTCAGGCAGGAGGGAGGCAGTGATTGCTTGGCGTGATACTGTTGCAGGCGCATGGCCCACAGCGCGAACGCTAGGAGAAAGAAGGCAGGGAGCCGAGCCATGAATTCCACCTCAAATCGTTGTCAGCTGCCTTCCAGCGCGGCCCCGACTCACGGCGACCCCACACACAACGTGACAAAACACGGCTGCGCCCGCTTGTGACCCACACGGTTCTCACAGCTGGTTTTCAGAAGCAGACCACCAGGCCTTTCGTCCCAGTTCTTCTCTGTCTGGAAGCGCCGCTGAAACCTGGTCGGCATCAGAGCAACACCCAAGTCTCCACCGACAGACGCATGGGTCTGTGCACGGGGTGCCGCGGGCAGGGACCGGACCCGGGGCTCCAGCATGACAGACGAGAAGTGTTCCGGTGCACTTCCAGTGCCCTACCTCAAACTACAGCAACCAAACCAGAACTAGGCAAACAGCTTCGGGCTCCACTTGTAACCAGCTTCCTTTTAACCAGTAACCAATTTCCCTTTCAATCCTTCGCTATCCAATCCTGAACGATATTACTGGCCTACTGACTACTAGGGAGCTCTGGTAGCATGTGCCTAAAGCACTTGACTGCTAACCAGAAGGCTGGCAGTTCAAAACCACCAGCCACTCCTCGGAAGGAAAGCTGGGCAATCTACGTCCATAGTGATACTGCCTTGGCAACCCAAGGAGGGGTCACTATGAGTCTGGTCCGACTCAACGGCACATAACAACACAGCAACAACTGACTACTAAGGAACCCAAAGACCTATTTGGATGTGGATCCTTCAGGTACTAGTTGCACAGCAGGCTGGTCAGTGAATCCAAGGACCACCCAGCGAGTTCTATGTACCCATGTCCCCTTCCATCTGTGTCAGGGCTGCAACTGTGGATTTCCACCCAACAGCTGCTGGTACCAACAGGTGTGCGGGCACCCTGTGTGTGCAGCGTAGAACATGGTGGACAAGGGTCTGCATATCCTCATCCACTCAGTAACTATTTCTCGTACATCTTCCCTGTGCCACGTGCCATACCACGCCATGACGGCAGACGGTTCCTGCCCCCCTGGAGCTCACAGTCCAGGAAAACACCACAAATAAACAACAAACACCAAAGACACAACCTAGTTAAAGGGCATGTGCTGCAGAGGGAGCTGGAGCCGGGCTTGTTGCCGTTGTTGGGTGCCACTGAGACCATTCAGACCCACAGCCACCCTACAGGGCAGGGCAGCGCTGCCCCACAGGGTTTCCCAGGCTACGGAAGCCAGGAGGGCAAGAGTCTGTCTCACGTACTTGGGTCACGCTTTCAGAAGGGGCCATCCCTGGGGGAGGGTATCACACTTGGTAAAGCAGAGGCTCGTCGAAAAAATAGGAAGCCCCTCAACAAGATGAACCGCCACGGTGGCTTCAACAATGAGCTCAAACATCGCAATGACTGTGCGGACGGCATAGGACCGGGCAGGGTTCTGTTCTGCTGTTCATGGGGTCGCTGGGTCCGAACCGACTCAACGGCACCCAACAACAACCTTTAAGGGAGTAGACTGCCAGGTCTTTTTCCCCAGGGAGCCACTGGGCGGCTTCGAATGACCAGTATCTTGGTTGGCAGCCGACACTTAACCACCGCATGACCAGGGCTCCTTTGGAGTCAGGAAACGCCTGTCTACAAAGCTAAGACCCAAGATGAAACTTAAGTGATGAGCAGAACTTAACAGGGCTGGGAGGGGAGCGCCTGGTACGGAAGGGGTGTTCACTGAAGCCAGAAGGTGCAGGGGCCTACACCCAAGGGAGCCAGCTGTGTTCAAGGCACAGAGAGCAGGCCGGGATGGCAGAAACTTGTCATCAAGAGGGACACGGGTAAAAACAAGCTCTGCCCTTCCAGCCATGTGACCTCGGGCATCTTCACCCTCTGAACGTCCAGTGAAGATAACGAGCTCTAAGGGTCAAAATGACGTAACATACACAGTGCTCTCGTCACAGGGGCTCGAGGCCACTGCCGCTATCGCTGTCAAAATTAAGGCCTGACATTCTCTCCTAGACGTCAGCAGCCACGGGCCAGAACCTGACACATCTTGCACAGGTACACTCTCAACAGATATTCCCCTTAGGGGGGAAAAGAACTCATTTTTCCCCCAAAAAGTCCTATGCTAATATGAGAAAATGATCTGTAACTGGTTAATGCCTGTACAAGACTGCCAGAGTACGAGGAGGCCCCAGGATTGGAAAGCACTCGCTGTCAGGAGTCCACAGTGAAAACCAGGTTTTTCTGTAACTGTCGTGATAGACATTTGACATAACAGAGACACGGTCACACATCTCATCCACACACGCTTGCTGCTCCAGCCATGTTACTACGTTAACCCCCTAAGAGTGGGGAAAGATTAGTAGGTAGCTCCAGACCCTGACCACTGGGAGGAAGAGGAGGTGCCTAGAAAGAGGGCAACCTGGTCTGGGAGGGTGTGTTAACAAGAGACTGTCAACTTTACCCCAAAGGGAGGTTTTCCCCTACACTGACAGCCCGGACGGTCCATGAACAAAGTGTATGTCACCCCTTGTGGGAGACAATTACAATGATTACAAGTTATTACTGCTCACCAGTGAAATCCCTAAAGGTCAATGGCAGCATTGCTGAAAACAGCCAAAACTGCTTCATAAAATAGAACCTAACCCCTGTTTCAGACTCCACAGTAGTAATACCACCCCTTTCTAACACAGGCTTTACAACAGTCCAGCCTGCAGGGCAAGACTGAAACGCAGGAGCAATAATTTAAAACAGGAATTGTTCATTCAATACTTAGTGTAACAGTTCACAAACTGAGTGACAGACTCATTGCAGCAAAGAAAATTTCCAGTCAAACCTGGGCAGTCAATGTGAAAGGCACACTGGTGAGTCTCCATCATCTGCTAAGATGTGTAGAAAATCGTTTCTCAGCGGCAGTTTTTACAGCGTGGACCTCTGCAACGTTCTTTTTAAGCACAGATTCAAGATCAGCTTACGAGTACCACTCACTTGCCTCTTACATATATAAAACAGACATCAGGTAAGAAACTCTTCCCCCGAGGACAATAAAAAAAGGGGAATGACTGGATCGAATGGGGCGATCCTGGGGTGGGAGGAGGCAGAAAGGAAAGGGGGACACCTGCAGGAGAGCTCAGAAGCTGTGAGAAGCTTAAGGAGAGCAGAGGCAATCACCGCGCCCTGCCGCTCTTCTGTGCCAGGAGGACACAGGAAGGGACCCACGCTGGGCGCTCCTCACAGACCCTCACCTGCACACTCCCATGTTCCGCTTTACAGTTGGGAAACCCGGGCATGTGCAGTTCTCACCAGGATGGAGGCCGTACTGGCACTTGGAGGACCCGGGCCAGGCCTGCCAGGCAGATCTGCACGGCATGACAGGCCACACATACACACAAACGCTTAGGCTTCCTGCCTTACTTTCTAAATGTCTCACCAGACATTCAGGTAAGTGGAACATTTTCATTATCCTAGCCTGGACCTTCACTCCATTTTAGGTATCAAGAGAAACAATCTTTCAGCACGTTTTTTATATGCCACTTTTTTCCGAGAGCACATACTACGCGGAGCCCCGCTGGTCCAATGGTTAAGCACTCGGCAGCTAACCAAAAGGTCGCGGTTCGAACCCACCATCAGCTCCACAGGAGAAAAAAAGTGGCAATCTGCTCTCATGAAGACTGCAGCTTAGGACACCCTAGGGGGCAGTTATACCCCATCCTGTAGGGTCGGTTTCTAGGAGTCGGAATCACCTCAGCGGCTCAAAACAACATAACTACCAGGAAAAGGCAGGAAGTCTCTACTTTGACTGAAAACATACCGAACTGTCCAGCACCACATAAGAGGTCACCGAGAGCAGCCGATCAAGATACTCAACCCACCAATACAACACAGGGTAGCCCCGGCCTCCACGGGCCTCAAGTTCCCACAGGTTCTACGCACAGGTACAAGCGTCTGAAAATGCCAGTCCATCTCCCAGAGCAGAACTCCACAGTGCGATCCTCGGGCTGGCCACAGGCCCACAAAATCATTAGTACCTTTCCACACCAGGAGAAGGAGTCTGCACCTCCTGAGTTCTGCTGACTGTTTTCTCTCACAGAAGACTCTCTCGATGAAGGGAGCTGTTGAGCGATTTGCAGCACTTCCGGTGTGTGTTCCAGTGTACAGCCATGTTTGAATAAATGTTTGATACACTGCACCCCTTTCCTTCGTTCTCTGTTAAAGCATTGCTTCGACTCTGTGCTAACTGTGTTTCAGGATAGTACATGAAGCATCGTCACGTTATAAAAAGGGGCACTGCACCTCACGGAGCTGAGAACTACTTATGGAAAGCAAGGGAAGAACCAGCTGGATCCGACCTTGAAAGCTGTCTTTGCAAAGGTTATCGGGGAAACTTAATCCAGGGGCTTCATGATCTGGGCTGTTCTATGGTGGTCAGAATTACATCAGTCTAAACCTAAACTCCTGAAACACATTCTAGACTCTGTTCACCAACGTCCTACGGTTTCATCTCAGTCAGAAGCAGGAGAAAAAAAGACAGAGCTCCTCTCCTGCCAAGCCTGAAAACGTATCATGACAAAAGGTGGGCAAACGAGGGCTTGCTTGGCCAGTTTTTGAAATAAAGTTTTATGGGAACATAGTAATGCTCATTCTTTATGTACAGTCTATGGCTGCCTTCACACTACAACGGTCGGGTTGAATGGCTGCCACAGAGACTGGACGGCTGGCAAAGCTAAAATATTTATTATCTGGCCCATTATGTAAGAAGTTTGCCAACTCTTCTATGTTTCATTTTCATCTTAAACCTATTTTATTTTAAATATAAACATATGAGTTTATGTTTTAAATATATCTATATTTTAAACATAATCACGATAGAATATAATCACATAATGCAGTTATCTATACATCAATGTTACAGATTGAACCTATGATCGAAGTCTTAGGTAGAATAAATAGCTCTGATCCCTTTCAATTATGAACACACTCCCTTGTCCCGATTTTTGTTTTCCACAGCCTACAATTAGAATGGCTTGACATCATCAATTTATGATTTCATATGTTCTACCAAGGAAACTCCTCTAAAGCCAAAACCTTTCTGTAAGCGTAACCAGTAATAAAGCAGCTATAAACCTCACCCTAAAGAGCTCCGTCAAGATGACGTGGTTTGTGCCACGCAAATCACCTCCTGCGATCCACATGCAACTGCCTCCACGCAACCTGTGCACCCAGAAGTCCAGGGACTGCCACTGACGAGATGGGCCCCCGTGGGCTTTCTGCAGTCCTCACCACCTCTGGGCCCGGGAGGCCCCAGCGGGTGCCGCTGCAGTTATGCAGTGCACTCTCTCAGACATTCCCAAGCCATTTGTCCTCTAGCTCCCAATACCCACCCAGAAACGCCTGACATACTTTTGTCAATCAAGGCTCACACACCCCCGGCTGCAGAGGATCGTTCTGTCTGCTTCAAAAATAGCTCAGGCGTACCATGTGGTGTGCAACTATGGGAAAGCCAGAAAGGAAATAAAGTCGCCAATGCTATAGTTTCCTCATTGTCACGGCTCTCAAGAAGGGATTTCTACCCCTGATGCGCCCGCACAAAACATTAGAATTAAAATTCTGGGTGCAAATACAGCATTAAAACACAAGTACAATTCCTCCCTCCCAAACCTACCAGGCATATTGGAAATAAGCCTTTTCTCTTCTTTTCTCTTAATGGGAATGGTTGGGGGTGGGGCTTTCTTGTCCACACTCCTAGGGACCCGCTATGAGCCCCCAGGTTCCCTCCAGGAGGGAGTGGCCATCAGAAACCCTGAGTGGCCCCAGTCCCCACCCAAACCCTCTCCACACAGGCCCTCCCCTCCCCTGAACGCTGAGAAAGTACAGGTGCAAACACTTAGGGACCTCCACGGCAGCATCACGAACATTCTGCTAAATATTAGTGATGGACTGCACTGATAATTTTAAACATAACAAACATATTAGTAAAACTACATTGAATTTTATCCATAACGGACTTTCCAATTACACAGAAAAACAAACTTTATTCGTACACCAGAAGCTCTTAATTCAGACTGAAGAACAAAGCAGAGTTGTTTCCCTAGATTTCATATCTAAATTAATAAACAATTTAAGCGCTTAAATGCTTAAATCCTCTTGATACAACCGTACCTTATTAAATACAGCATAATCTGCTTACATGCACTTAGTGAAAAACAATACGGTGCTCTGGGCATCTCTCACACACCGTCTTCCTTACTAACCAGATGCCTCAAAGGGTGGTTACCTTTTATCTGCCCTTTCCTATGGAGCTCAGCAGGACATGGTCCAAGGCATATAACAGATCTTCAAAAAGTACTTCCTGGTTTGATGAGATACAAATGCAGGGGGGCAATATGCCACTTAGCAAGATAGGCCTTCGCTTCTAAAACGGCAGAGGAGCAGCCCAGTGGACCCTTCATTCATTCTGTAGGGCACAAATGCATGTCCCTGCCTTCAAATGTCAAGTGTGTGCACTGTCTTCACATTCTCCTGTTGGCATTTCTAGCATGCACCCTTACTTTCACTAGCGACTGGCAGTCTCAGCGCCATTTCCTCTAATGTACAACACAGTCTGCGGGCAGCACTGCACCTTCTGAAGACTGTAAAGAGTGGGGTGACCAACATGTGAGGTACCACAACTACTGAAGAGTTTAGAATGTACTAGTCTGGCAGGAGAACTGGGTTCTTAAAATGATACCGTATTTCCACAGTTTCCTCAAAGCTGCCTCATGTTGCTTCAACTCTTCCAATCATAAGACACAGTGAGTTATTTTTCTCTCCATTTTTCTGTTTTGAAGGTACTTTTCTTTGCCTTAAGGACCCTGGGGGTGCCAACAGTTAATCGCTCAACTGTTAACTGAAAGGTTGACACTTTGACCCCACCGAGCAACTCCACAGGAGAAGGACCTAAAGCTTATAGCCAAGAAAGCCCTACGGGATGTTTTACTCTGTTGCATGGGGTTACTATGAGTTGCAGTTGATGCGACAGCAATCAACAACAAAATCTTTGCCACAGGAACCTCTGAGCAGTGCAAAGAGTTAAGTGTGCAGCACGGAACAAACAGTTGGCGGTTCAAACCTACCCAGAGGCACCGAGGAGCAAAGGCCTGGCAGCCTGCTTCTGAAAGTCACCGTCCTGAAAACCTCACAGAGCACACCCAGCTCTGCTCTGCAATGCACACGAGCTGGAATCAACTCAGGCAACCCGGCCTCCTTTCCTTTTGTTTGTATCTTTCCGTTGCATTCCCTCCTCCCTGACTCCTAGCACTAAGCACCTGGTGAGACAAATGCCAGGCGGGAGGAGAGCTACAGAGGCCACCGTCCTCCTGAGTCTTCTTTCTTCCAGAGCCACTGACGGAAATCTCTGCCTAGACAACGTAAACTGTGTTAATCTGAAGATGATGTAGGGTTTTGGCTGCATATACTTTCTGAAAATCAAGCAGTAGTTCTCCTTCCACAAACAAAATCAAAACATGGAAAATGGACAAATATGTTAATACTAAACAAAATTAAAGATGTAACTTCTCAAAACAAAGATAGTATTCAGTGGGACAGTCAAAGGGTATGGCTGCAACTGGTGCTTAAAGAAAGCAACACGTACTTCCATCAGTACTAGTTTCAGGCCCAACGCGGGCCGTGCCTCAGCAACCAGCTGCAGGCCAGTGGATTCCGACTCCAAAGGAGAACTGGGCTCCACAGAGTCTCCGACGGCTGATTTTTCAGAAGCAGAACTCCAGCCCTTTCTTCCACAGAGCGTCTGGGTGGACTGGAACCTGCAATCATGTCTGTTAACAGCCAAGCCTATCAACTACCTGCACCACCCAGGGAACCTTCTTCTGTCCATGTACCCTGTAGGATGTCAACAGAAAAACTAAGATATGTAATCACTTACAGGTCCAAATGAAGGGCTCGGGGTCACTAAGCCCTGAGGGTCTATAAGGTGCTACAGGATGCTGAGGACATGCACCTCTATGATCCAATTCAGATTAAGACGAAAATCAGGCAAGAGTTTAAGCATAAAACGTTATGTAATTAAAAAAGAAAAGAAGCACGTGCCAGATGGAGACAGGAAGGGAGACTGCAACCTTCAAATTAAAAATAAACTGCCTCGTTAGGGCCACACAATGCACAGCTGCCCGGGGCCAGCGCCACTTCCCTCATTGCCAAGGAAACATGACGATTTTCCTCTCTCTCTCTCTCTCAAGAATCCCACCGGATAGAACTTTCCACCTACATGCTATCAGAAGGGTTTGCCTGCTTTTGAAAGCAAATTTTCTCTCTTTGTATAATGAAACTACCTTGTGGCTGGGCGGTCTTAGAGTGGTCTAAGCTAGTTCCTCTACCTCCTTGTTTCAAACCTTTCCCTGGGTAGAAATGGCTACAATGCCAAAATGAGCCTGTTCCTAAAGTGCGCGTC
The DNA here is from genome assembly GCF_000298275.1 of Orycteropus afer afer. Classification (NCBI taxonomy): domain Eukaryota; kingdom Metazoa; phylum Chordata; class Mammalia; order Tubulidentata; family Orycteropodidae; genus Orycteropus; species Orycteropus afer. Next base: position 705,448 of record NW_006922029.1, on the reverse strand, counting down.
TGAGACCTGGGGTCCCACAGAGAGTCTGGACAGAAGGGTAATGTGAGTACCTCCAGCTTCCCAGGGAAGCAGAATGACTGACCTGCATTTTGTTTGGCCAGTTACCTCTGCAAGTCGTGCAAACAAAGTAAGGGGGCACAGCATGGTTCGAAACCAGGAAAGGTGTGTGTCACAGTTGTGTTCTTTCCCTATACTAACTCAGCCTGAATGCTGACCAAATAATGTGAGAAGCCGGACTACATGAAAAAGATTGTGGCATCAGGATTGGAGGAAGACTCATTAACAACCTGCAATACGCAGATGACACAATCTTACTTGGTAAAAGTGAAGATAACTTGTATCACTTACTGATGAAGATCAGAGACTACAGTCTTCAGTATACATTACACCTCAATATAAAGAAAATGAAAAGCAAATCCTCACAACTGGACCAATAAGCAACATCACGATAAATGGAGGAAAGACTTAAGTTGTCAATAACTTTATTTGACTGGAATTCGCAATCAACGCCCATGGAAGCAGCACTCAAGAAATCAGACATCCTATTGCACTGGGCAAATGTGCTGCAAAAGACTTCTTTAAAGGGTTAAAAAGCAAAGATGTCACTTTGAGGACAGAGGTACCCCTGATCCAAGCCATGGTATTTTCAATCTTCTCATGTGAGTGCATGCAAAACCTGGACAACGCTTATGGAAGAGCAAAGTAAAGCTGATGCATAGGAACTGTGGTGCTGGCGAGGAATATTCAAAGTACCATGGACTACCAGAAGAGTGAGCACATCTGTCCTAGAAGAAGCACAGGAGGAACGTTTCTAAGAAATAGCATGGAGAGACTTGCCTCTCGCACTTTGGTCATGGTATCACAGAGGACCAGTCCCTGGAGAAAGATATCATGGCTGGTAAAGTAGAGGGTCAGCAAAACACAGGAAGACCTCAACGAGATACAGTGGCTGCAACGATGAGTGCCAGCATGGCAACAACCGTGAGGATGCGCACGGGACAGGGCAGTGTCCGTTCTGTTGTATGCAGGGTCGCTGTGACGCACCACCACCTAACAACCACCATCTCTGTCAAGGTAGGGGTAGGATGACCCTTAGTTCTCCAGATGATAAAAATCACAGAATTTGAAATCTGGAGAGCTCTTACAGATAAAACCAAAACCAAACCCACCACCAGTGAGCTGATTCCAACTCATAGCATCTCTACAGGACAGAGTAAAACTGCTCGGTAGAGTTTCAAAGCCTGTACACTTTTACCGAGGCAGACTGTCCCATCTTTCTCTGCAGAGCAGCTGGTGGGTTCGAACTAGCAACCTTTTGGGGAGCAGCCATGGGCTTAACAACTCAGTCCTTCCAACAGCCTCCCCAGCCAGTTCAGTTCCCACCTGAGGCACAGAGCAACCATGTGTCACACAGCAGGGAGCTGGGGCCCAGATCAACCCCAAGCAGCCAGTCCCCACTCACGTACACCCTTGACCCACCACATGTCAAGTCTAAAGAAAAACACCAGTCGGCCCTGACGCAGGCCTTGGGCCACACCTGGGTGGTCAATTAGGTGACCCTCATGGCACAGTAAGTGCCCAGACTTTTCACACACATCAGTTTGTTTAATCATCATAACTTTGTGAGTAAGTACTTTTACTTCACCTATTTCCCTGCAGAAGGACACTCCAGTGCAGCACAATTAATGCCTGTGACTCTGGGCCGAGCTGGACTCAAAACTCAGGAGTCTGGACTCCAAGCCCCACACTCCCTCAAACACCTCTTGTCCAGTAGCGCAAGCGTGATCTCCACATCACTGTTTGTAAGGCTTCCTTAGTAAGTGCATGTTCTGATATCTCATCATGACAAGATTTTTAGCAGGAAAGCGGAGTGACGTTAGGAACACACTCTCAAATGAGTCAGGAAACAAAATGCATATATCCCTATATGTGTGTGTATGTATATATGTATATGTATGTGTGTGTGTGTAGGAGCTCTAGTAGCATAGCAGAAGGCATTTGGACTGCTAACCAGAAGGCGTGGTTCAAACCCACCAGTCACTCCTTGGAAGGAAGACTGGGCAATCCACTTCCATAGAGATACTACCTCAGAAACCCAAGGAGGGGTCACTATGAGTCAAATATATATACACACACACGTATCTCATGTGTATATTTGCACACACCTATGATTTTTTTGTACTATGACTCCAACTTTTCTGTAAATGTGAAATTATGTCAAACTAAAGTTTCTTTAAAAGAAGATTGTTTTCAGCTTACATACTTTCATTTCAGAAACTGCTTCCTTTCAAACATCACTTCACGCCCTGAACCGACTGGTTCTCTTCGTGGTGCAGAGCCCTCCGCTCTGCCGTCTGTGACTTCGATGCTGTGCTGCACCAGTGGAGGCCGGCCCACCAGCGCCGACTGGGCACCGGGCCAGAGCACAGGAGGGTCCCTCCCTCCTCTGCCCGCTCTTCCGCTTTTCCCCACATCTTAACTTGCATAAGGAGCTCTGGAGGCATAGAGTTTAAGCCATATGGTTGCTAAACAGAGGGTTGGCAGTTCAAATCCACCAGCCACACTCTGTGGGAAGAAGATGAGACAATCTACTTCTGTAAAGGTTTACAGCTTTGGAAACCCAAGTGGGGGTCACTAGGAGTTGGAAAGGACTCAATGGCAGTGGGTTTTTGGTTTTTGGTCAAAATGCCAACTACCCTTTCTGAAACCACTACACTCATGGACCACTGATTTTCTTACTGGAGCCAGTCATGGCGTATAGGAGCGGAAGAAAACAGACCCCTCTGGATGAGTTTTACTAACTTTTCAAAAGCTACACTTTAAAACCTAAACTGTTTCTTCACTGTCCACTTAAAAATGATTAAAATGGCCAAAGTTTTGTTACATATATTTTACCACAATAAAACATTTTAAAATCTAACCTGTTTTAAAAAAGTGAATTAGTGAGTCTGTGTCTCATGACACCAATATATTAAAGTCAGCTGATGAAAAACACATCTCCCTTTCATAAAAAGGCAGAGTCGGTTCCAAAAACTTAGTGTATTAGTTCTTAAATGCTTGATTTCAAACTTATAAAAGATAGTCATTAAGTGTTTTCCAAAATCTTAGACTGTTTAACATTTCCATTAATAATATAAAAACAAAAAGACAATATTTTATACCTATTGTATACAACAGGAGGCCTGATGGTGCACTGCTTAAAGTGCTCAGCTGCCAACCAAAAGGTCAGCTTGAACCCAACAGCTGCTCTGCGGGAGAAAGAAGTGGCTGGCAGTCAGCTTCGGTAATGGTGTGTTTACGGCCTTGGAAACCCCATGGAGCAGCTGTCGGTCCTGCAGGGTGGCTCTGAGTCAGAAGTAACACAATGATTGGGTTGGGTTTGGTACTGCATGTAACACTCTCTTCACGCTCATGTCCCCGCCAGAAATGCCCACCCATGCAGCCCTGCCCTGGTGTGGCCACTGCACACCCGTGCCTGAGCAGACACGGCTGCTGCCATGGGGGCTCCCACCCACATCGCCCTCACTCCTGTAATGCTGGCCACACCTGGTTTACCCTTCCCTGCCTCACTAAGTCTATCATGTATTTGTCTGTCAACTTTGACAAAATAAACAATTTTACCGTAAATTTGGGACCTAATGTGGATAGCTGAGTGTGAGTGTGACTGAGTAAACTTACTGCTTCATCTTCCTCCTGCAGCTGAAAGGTTTGAACCACTGACCTACTGGTTTGTTTTTTTTTTTTAACAAACCAAGAATAAAACATTTTATTCCTCTCCAGATTATGATTATTACACAGCATATAATACACATATTTAGATAATATATGAAACAAAAAACACTGTAGAAGGAAATATTGGTCTGAAACTGTCTTCCGGGAATCTTTCATTCTGTACGTCCATGGTCAAACTAATTCCCCATGCCCTGTGGCAGGCAGCGGGGGAAACTCCAGCACTCATCTATCACTCAGAGGACGGCCCATCCCCCACTGTACTACAAGGCAAGTATGGAGTCATGGCATGGTCACTGGGGTCCATGACAAGGGATACCAAGTGGGAGATAGAAGAACCACAGCCCAGTGAACTAGTATCAGTATTTCTGCTTTTTGCATTGTCCTGCAGACACTTTCCTTTCTAAATGAAGAGTCACACCGAGGGTTCATCCCTCGAGCTGCATTCCAGTTATCGCGTGGCCTTGCTCTGAACTGAGCTATAGTTTGAACTCTGCTGCCAGTTCATCCTCTGAGCAGAGTCTGTCTGAGAAGTAAACCCGTCAGACGTGACAGTCTGCATGGCTCTGCACGGACAGAGTCTCAATGTAATTTGCACCATATGCCCGCCAGGTGAAGTCGGACAGGTTGAACTGAATCTGGTTCCAGGTGAAGGGCTTGACCTGGGCAGTGCTCTGGTAGTTACCTGCCCAAAACTGCCGAGGCAGGTTCTTGTCATCTAGCACCTGTACTTCACACGTGAAATATTTCTTTAGGTTTTTGATAAGGTTTTTGCCTTATCAACTACACCACCAGAGCACCTTTGGGATCATTTAATTACAAACCCTTCATTCGATGGATGGAAACCAAATCCAGAGAAGCTGAATAATCTCCTCAGGTCACGTATAAAGAACCTGGTTTAAATAAAGTGAAGCAGGGGAATGAGCGAAGGCTCCACCACATTCACTAGTGAAATACAAAATTATCACAAAGGAAAACATGCTTCCAGATCAGTCATGCTCGGTCATGAACTAACAAGGACTAGCAGGCTCTCAGCAAACACTAGTAACAAGATTCTCACGAAGGCAATGGTGGAAAGCAGTGTTACCATTCAGCAATCTCTTAATTAACGACACATAAGAAAGATACATACCTTCCAGTGTAGTGCCTAAAGCACTTGACTACTAACTAGAAGGCTGGCGGTTCAAACCCACCAGCCACTCCTCTGAAGGAAAATGGGACAATCTACTTCCGTAGTGATACTGCCTCAGAAACCCAAGGAGGGGTCGCTATGAGTCGGGTCCGACTCGACGGCACATAACAGCAACAACAGTGCAATCTGTTACAGTATTTTTTACCTAAGATAGTTATCAAGAGGATTTTGGACCCAAAAATTCAAAGTTATCAAGGCAGAAATCCCAAATCATCCTTTTAAATGCGGAATTGCAAAAAAACCAGGCTGTTTTATTTCTCTAAATTCATTTCTCCATTCTTGTTAAAAAACTGAGCATTCCAGCTTCTTTCTTTAATTACATAGGGTAAAAATCAAATATATACAAGATTAGTTTCATCAAAAATAAGTTTATCATTTTACATTATTCCTTTAAGTCAAGTTTTTTAAGTCATTATTATGTACCAAAATCCAGAGATCTCTATTTGTGCCTATTCCAAAGAAAGGTGATCCAATATAATGTGGAAATGATCAAACCATATCATCAATATCACATGCCAAGTAAAATTTTGCTCAAGAAAACAACATTTTTTTGCTGAAGATAATCCAAAAGTGGTTGTAGCTGTACATTAATAGGAAACTCCCAAAAATTCAAGATGGATTCAGAAAAAACATGGGACAAGGGATAACATTGCTGATGTCAGATGGACCCTGGCCAAAAGCAAAGAAACCAGAAAGCTGTTTACGGGCGTTTTACTGACTATGCAAAGGCATGTGACTGTGTGGATCATAATAAATTATGGATAACTTGCAAAGAATGGGAATTCCGGAACAATTAATTGTGCTCATGAGGAACCTGTACACAAACCAAGAAGCAGTCATTCGAACAGAACAAGGAGATACGACATGGTTTAAAATCAAGAAGGGAGTGTGCCAGGATTATATCCTTCCCCCATAATTATTCAATCTGTATGCTGAGAAAATTACCCAAGAAGCTGAACTATATGGAGAAGAACGCAGCATAATGACTGGAGTAAGACTCGTGAACAAGCTACAATACACAGATAACATAACCCTGCTTGCTGAAAGTGAAGAGGAACTGAAGCATTTGCTGATGAAGATCAAAGACTACAGCCTTCAGCATGGAGTACACCTCAACACAGAGAAAATAAAAATCCTCACAACTGGACCAATAAGCAACATCACAATAAATGGAGAGAAGACTGACGTTGTCAAAAATTTCATTTTACTTAGATCTAATCAATGCCTACAGACGCAGCTGTCAAGAAATCTGACAACAAATTGCACTGGGCAAATCTGCTGTAAAAGACTTCTTTAAAATCTTAAAAAGCCAAGATGTCACTTTGAGGATGAAGATATGCCTGATCCAACCCATGGTATTTTAAAAATTGTGTCATACGCATGCAAACGCTGGACAATAAACAAGAAGACTGCCGAACACTTGCTGTATTTGAATCGTGGTGTTGACAAGAATATTGAAAATACCATGGACTTCCAGAACAAACAAAATGGTCTTAGAAGAAGTGCAGCCAGAATGCTTCTTAGAAGTGAGAATGGCCAAACTTCATCTCACATGCTTTGGTTGTGTGCTCAGAAGGGACCAGTCCCTAGAGAAGGGTATCATGCTTGGTAAAGAAGAGGGTCAGTGAAAAAGGGTGAGACCCTCAGTGAGACGGACTGACACCGTGGCTGCAATGATGGCTTGAGCACAGCGAGGACTGGGAGTGTGGTGCAGGACTGCACAGTGTTTCATCCGTTGCAGAAAGGGTCGCTGTGAGTCGGAACCAACTTGATGGTACCTAACAACAACATGTGCCAAAATATTTTTTAACTGTAAAAGGGAAAAAGAAAAAAATCATTACAACTACTGATTTGAAGGGAGCTCTGGTAGCATAATGCCTAAGGCACTGGACTGCTAACCAGAGGGTTGGCGATTCAAATCCACCAGCCACTCCTCGGAAGGAAGATGGGGCAATCTACTTCAGTAGTGATACTGCCTCGGAAACCCAAGGAGGGGTCGCTATGAGTCGGATTCGACTCCACGGTACATAACAACAACAACAACAACAACACTGATTTGAAATCAACGACTGAGACGAAACAATGTAAGACAGACTGTTTCATCACCTAAGGTGTTTCCTTCACTTTGTTCAAAAATACATCGAATATGCCGTCGTTTGTACACGTACACTGATGGATGCTACAGGCTAATTAGTGAGTCCTACATCATGAAACAGAAATATAACACACTTTATTCATCCATTAAAAAATAATTAAATGAAATTGATTTCTGAGTTTAAGATAATAGGTTTTCATCCCTTCTTCTGTGTTCTCACAACTTTTCTGGTGAGTTATGACGGATGTAGGATTTAAATAAAAGATTTCTCCTAACCTTTGCAGAAAATTGCTGGTGCAGATTAACCTTATTTCCAAACTGAGATTATCCCTTGCCCTTTCGGAAAGCAGGAGCTAAGGCTCTGTCTACTGGACTGGCAGTGAGAAGTGTGAGTCTGTTAGCTTGGCCAAACAGCCGGACACTGCCCGCCTCCGTTTCCTGGTCTGGGAAATATGGTCGCACTGGAACCTGCGGTCTCTCGAGTTGCTGACTACATGCTCTTCCTGAGGCCTGGAGGTGTGTCACTGAGCCTAAGCACACAGCTTTCTGCTCGGACATTTAGGGAGAGGACCCCTCACACCACCATGTCATTTCCAGTGTCTGGGACTGCCGGTCCAATCAGTCCTTCTCTAGTTTTTTTTTTTTACATATTTGTCATTTAAGGAACAAAGAATCAACTAACTGGCAATAGAAGCCACAGCAAATTCTAATGCCACAGCGTGTGTCTGATGGCACAAAGCCCTCTCACCTACAAGGGATGGCTCATCGGAAAGTTAGAAAAGTTACAGTCCGAAGGTCAGAAAACAGCATGACTGTGATTTTTTGTCCTCAGTTCTAAGGAATCCTCTGAAGTTCTGCCTACAAGTCTTCATTCAATCTTAGAAAACCAAAGTTTTTCTCAGAAAACCAAACTTACCTGTAATGGAAAAACTGATTTAGATTAAAAAAAAAAAAAAAAAAATCTGTTAATGTATCGATCGCACTCCCTTGCACTGTGTGTGTGTGTGTTTATGTATGTATGCTTTGGCCTAAGACTTCAATGAGATATGCAGCAGCAGGTATGATTAACACAGGCATTGTCTGCTACAAAAAGTCCAGCCAGTGCACAAGAAAGCTGTAACAGGGGAAACGACTACTGTGAAGAACTAACCAGAAAAGAAAAAGGCCTATTTCAGAAGAAGAAGATGTGCTTCACGATCCTTGTGTCACTCTTAAAGCATCTACAATCTCAATCATCCTGAAAATAAAGCCCGGGGGAGGGAGGAATTCCCTTAATGGGACACCTGGAAAGGGCCACAAGTTGAGTGATCCCAAGAATGTCAAGGGAACACATGGAGATTTTGACCAGAGGGCGCAAGACAGACAGACATGCAAGGGCAGGAGTGGGGAGAAGAGATGGAGGTGGGGAGAGAGGGAGGAGAGGGGAGGGCAAGGAGGAAAGAGGAGACAGGATGAGGTCCGGGAAGAACGGTTAACGGGAGGAGGACAAGGTAGGAGCGGGTGGACTTGTGCAGGGTTTGTCCCTTGATGCCCCCTCACTTTTGCTGAATTCAAATTCTGATTTTAATCTAATTTACTGGACAATAAATAAGGCTCAAGAGACTACACAGCCACTTTCAAATCACAGTACCCTAACTACTGAAGAGAAAATAAGAGGGACTTCCACGATTCACATTGAAATAAAACTCTGACTACTTCCATGGTTTTTCCTCAATTATTAAATAAGAAAACATTGCTTCAAAAAAAGCTTAAGATGTGATTTTAAAGAAATCAATACTGCCAAATAACCTCCTCGAAACAGTCTCCACAGATCTGGGAACAAGCCCCTTCAGTGGCTCTGATACACGCTGGTGTGAGTTCAAGGACGTTAGACAGCACTTAACGCTAAACATAGGCAGCTAAGTAACTGGTCCACATGGGTTCAACTATGAGTGGAAAACCCCCTGGACAGCACACCAAGCAACCACCACCAAACAGGTCCAGCAAGGAGGTCCAGGGCAGGGGTAGACCAAGGAAACCAGGGCACACCCAGGTTCTGGGTTCAGCTCAATTCCCTGTGTGGCCTCAGGTAACCACAGCCTCCCTGGACCCAGTTTCTCTACCTGTAAATGAGGAAGTGAGACAAATAGCATACTGACAAGTTATATATGGCTTCTTTCTATGACTATGCCATTCCAGGGTTCCACCTTCTCCACAGAAGGCCCTCTCTCAGCCAACTCAACCCTAATAGTCCTTCAATTTCCACTAAGTAACCAAGAACCCTCTTCCCAGTGTCTAAACAGCCCCCACATACCCTGTTCTTGCCTGCCCCTCAGGACTCCTCCGCAGACACCGGGTGCTAACTGCTGGTCCTGACACACAGGGTGCTCCTTGTGTGGATAAGGAGAGGAAAACTGGCACCCTCCAGCCCATCTGTGTAGTTCTTGTTATGTGCTGTGGAGTCGGACCCAACTCACAGCGACCCCTCCTGGGGTTTCCAAGGCGGTATCACTACGGAAGTAGATTGCCCAGTCTTGCTTCCATGGAGTGGCTGGTGGGTTTGAACTGTCAGCCTTCTGGTTAGCAGTCAAGTGTGTTAGGCACTATGCCACCAGAGCTCCTAGCCCCCTGTCTGGGTGCTGACAATGTTCTCACACACACCTCTCCTCTCAAACTTCCTGCAAGCCTGACTGCCTTGGATACTGACAAGACCTTCTTTTTAAGGGTCTCGCCTTTTATAAAGCCTGGCTCATAAGACACTTAAACTCAATGAAGAGGTGAGCAAAAAGAGCCAGGTATCCACTGACTTTATGCTAACGGTGCTGAGTAATTTGGAAAAGAATAACAGTAATGGCTGTCCAACCTGAAGAATGCAATGAAACTCACCGAATGGCATACATGTAGGAATGGCTGAATCAGTGAATGGTCTGTATAGCTTCCCCACAACTAAAAAAAAAGAAAAATGTGATCCCCCTCACCCCAAAAGGAGACCAGGCACAATGGCACAATTACCAATAACGTCTTTGTTTCCAAGGAACAAACTATAAAATGACGACATAAAGAGGAACAGTTGGTTATTTCACCATGCACACGTTCTTACACAGGCGAGACCACGTACGGGCTACTCCCGCCATGACCTCTGTTAAGGTTACTGTTTTATAGTGCATTCTCAAGCATAACCCAACACAGCTCTGCTACACAAAACCTCACACAAGACATGCCGTGGACCTCAGTGTAAAAACGGCTGCCTGCAGGGCACACAGTTTGAGAGCAGGTGTTCAAAACAGTCCCTGTCAGAGGGGTCCGCGGGACTCCACCTGAAGGACCAGTGGTCAAGGACAGGTTTAACGTACGGTGGTATGAACAGTGAGCTATGTGTAAATATAGCACTACTGCGCTAGGTATTTACAGAAAAAACGACAGAGCTGTTTGAGACAAATTACTTGCTTCAGAGTCAGCAAGGAGTAAAGACCAGGAGAAAACATGACAGCCCGAGGTAATCATGGGCGCTAAGTGATGAGCTCAGGGTCGTCATCACCAATACTCCCCACTTTGATGTATGTACAAAATGTTCCATTGTATTTTGTAAGAAATGACAACAAATACAGTTCCTGGCATGGAAAGGTGCTCAAACAATGTTCTTAAAAGAAAACAAAAATACTTCACTGAGGCGTGATTTACATGCCATAACATTCACCCATTTTAAACTGACTTCAATGACTGTCAATAAATTTATGGTTGACCAACTCTTACTACAGTCTCACTTTAGAACACATGTATCACGCCAAAATGTGTCCCCATACCCATCCCCACTAGATTCCCTCTCCTACCCCCAGTCCCAGGCACCCACTGATCCACAGCTTTCTTTTTCTACAGTTTTGCCTTCTCTAGAAATTTGATTTAAATTACAATATATGCTTCAACCTAATGTTCTTCGAGTTGAGCCACATTGTAGCATGTATCAAAAAGTTAATGCTTTTTATTGCTGAATAGTATTCCACCGTATGGAAAAATCCTATCTTGTTTATCCATTTATAAGCTGATAGATATCTGGATTATTTCCAACTTAGGGCTAGTATGAATAGTGCTGCTGTATACTGTAAACTAGTCTTTGTGCACACGTTTCCATCTGTGTGTGTGTGTGTGTACGCACACGCACACACTAAGTTACATTCACCATGTTGTATAACCATCACCACTATTCGTTTCCACATTTTTCCAGCACCCTTACCAGAAGTTCAGTGCCTCAAGTCATTTTCATGAGCCAGATACCTAAAAGGAGAGATGCAGATTCACAGGGTCAGGGTATGTTTAACTGGTTAAGAAATTGCAAACTGTTCTCCAAAGTATCTGAGTCATTATCTATTTCCACCAGCAACTGATGAGGGCTCTCATTTCTCTACATCCTAATCAACCCATTATATTGTAAACCTTTATTTTTATCATCATTCTAGTACGTATGTGCTTTATTTCACTGTAGTTTTAATTTGCATTCCCCTAATGACCCAGGCCAGACGGCTGGCAGTTCAAACCCACCAGCCACTCCTCGGAAGGAAGGTTGGGCAATCCTACTTCCGTAGTGATACTGCCTCGGAAACCCAAGGAGGGGTCGCTATGAGTCAGGTTTGACTCGACAGCACATAACAACAACAACAACAACAATGACTCAGGCATGTAGCATAGTGCCTAAGGCACTTGATTGCTAATCAGAAGGCTGGTGGTTCAAACCCACCAGCCACTACTCGGAAGGAAGCTGGGCAATCTACTTCCGTAGTGATACTACCTCGGAAACCCAAGGAGGGGTCACTATGTGTCACGCCGACTCAATGGCACATAACAACAACAACAACTCAGGCATAGTACCTAAGACATTTGATTGCTAACCAGAAGGCCAGCGGTTCAAACCCACCATCCATTCCTCTAAAGGAAGCTTGGGTAATCTACTTGCAGAGAGACACTGCCTTAGAAACCCAAGGAGGGGTCCTTATGAGTTGGGATCAACTCAACAACAGTGAGTTTGAGGGTTTTTTTTTTGGGGGGGGGTGAATTACTCAGGTCGGAAGGCACTCAAAATATGACTGGGGAAGCGCTGCCTCCTCAAAGTAGAGTCAACCTTAATGACACGGATGGAGTAAAGCTTTCGGGACCTCCATCTGCTGATATGGCATGACTCAACATGGGAAGAAACAGCTGCAAACATTCATTAATAACCAGAACATGGAACATACAAAGTATGAATCAAGGAAAATTAGAAGTTGTCACAAATGATAAGGAATGCATAAAGTTCAATATCCTAGGCATTAGTGAACTAAAATGAACTAGTATTGGCCATGGTGAATCAGGCAATTATATTGTCTACTATGATGCGAATGACAAATTAGAGGAATGGCACTGCATTCATCATCAAAACGAACATTTCACCCCTAGCCACCCTTCAGGTCTGCAACTGAACTCACTCCTGTGGCTTCCAGCCAAACAACAGACAGGTATATGGACTGAACATTTACATCAGATAGACATACTCTTTGGAGCGATCAATCATGGGAGAACAGAAGGGCAGTGTTCACACAGAGAGATAGCTTGGAGGGTGGGAGTGCGTGGAAGAGAAGGACACAGGGAAGAGGTAAGGTGAGGAAGTGGGAAGAGAGCTGTTACACTGTAGGGAATTGCAGTCAACGTCATGAGACAAAATGTGTATGAAC
>NW_006922029.1:689442-691896 GCF_000298275.1 Orycteropus afer afer | reverse complement strand
GAAAACTAGACGGATTGTGGGATGACATCAAGAGCATCATCCACGAAGAAAGCAAGACAGGAAAGGAAGAAAAGACCAAAATTGATGTCAGAAGAGACTCTGAAACTTGCCCTTGAATGGAGAGGAGCTAAAGCAAATGGGAGAAATGACAAGATAAAAGAGGTGAACTTCAAAGAGCAGCTCAAGAAGACAAAGCCAATTACGATAATGAAATGTCCAAAGACATGGAGTAAGAAAACCAAAGAGAAGAACACACTCAGCATTTCTCAAGCTGAAAGAACTGAAGAAAAAAAAGTCAAGCCTCAAGTTGCAATACTGAAATATTGAGTGATACAAGAAACATCAAAAGAAGATGGAAGGAATATACAGATACACTGTACCAAAAAGAATCAAAGTTCATCCATTTCAGGAGGTGGCATGTGATCAACAACCAATGGTATTGAAGCAGAAGCAGCACTGATGGAATTGGCAAAAACCAAGGCTCCAGGAATTGACAGAATTCCCACCAAGATGTTTCAAAAATCGGGTGCCGCTCTGGAGGCACTCACTCCTCTATGCCAAGATATCTGGAAGACAACTGACCAACTGACTGGAAAAGATCCTTATTTGTACCCATTCCAAGGAAAGGTGATCCCAAAGAATGTGGAAATTATCAAACAATATCACTGATGTCACACTCAAGTAAAATCTTACTGAACATAATAATACAAAAATGTTTGTAGCAGTATACTGACAGGGACCTTCCAGAAACGCAAGCTGGATTCAGAGGGGGGTATGGAACAAGCGATACCATTGCTGATGTCAGCCATCTTGGCTAAAAGCAAAGAATACCAGAAAGATGTTTACTTGTGTTTTATTGACTATGCAAAAGAATTTGATTGTGTGGATAACAAATTACAGATAACACTGGGAAGAATGGGAATTCCTGAACACTTAATTGTACTCATGAGGAACCTGAACACAGACCAGGAGGCCGTCGTTTGAACAGAACAAGGGGATACTACATGGTTTAAAATCAGGAAGGGAGTGCATCCAGGTTGTATCTTTTCACCATACTTATTCAATCTGTATGCTGAGCAAATAATCTGAGAAGCTGGACTGTATGAAGAAGAACGCCACACCAGGTTTGGAGGAAGACTCGTTAACAACCTGCGATATGCAGACGATACAACTTTGCTTGCTGAAGGTGAAGATGACTTGAAGGACTCACTGATGAAGATTGCAGACTACAGTCTGCAGTATGGATCACACCTCAACATTTAAATAAATAAATAAATAAATCCTTACGACTGGACCAGTAAGCAGCATCACGGTAAATGGAGAAAATATTGAAGTTGTCGGAGTTCCTATCACTTGGTTCCAGAATCAGTACCAATGGATGCACCAGTGAAGACATCAGATGGCATACCACACTGGGCAAATATGCTGCCAAAGACCTCTTTCAAGTGCTCGAGAACAAAGACGTCCCTTTGAGAACTAAAGTGCACCTGACCCAAACCATGGTATTCTCAGTCACCTCATATTCATGTGAATGCTGGACAATGAATGAGGAAGATTGAAGAAGAGCTGATGCTTCTGAGTTGTGGTGTTGGGGAAGAATGCTGAAAGTGCCATGGGCTGCCAGAAGAACTAACAGATCTGTTCTGGAAGAAGTGCAGCCCAAATGCTCCTCAGAAGCAAGAATAGCCAGACTTCACCTCACCCACTTTGGTCATGCTGTCAGAAGGGACCATCCCTGGAGAGGGATGTCATGCTTGGTAAGGTGGAGGGTCAGAGAAAAAGCCGAAGGCCCTCAACACGATGGACTGACACAATGGCTGCAACGATGGGCTCAGGTATAGCAGGGATTGTGAAGCCGACACAGGACCAGCCAGTTTCGTTCTGCGGTAGAGTTGCTATGAGTCGAAATCGACTCAATGGCACCTAATCACCTAACCCAGGGTCATAATGATTGTCTTCTACGCTTTTTTTTTTTTTTAACAAATTTTATAGTTTCAGTATTTACATTTAAGTTTGTGATCTATTTCTACATATGTCTCTTAAGGTGGAGGGAAAAAAATGGCTTATGAAGCCATATGATAAAAAATGGTCCCTTTTAAAAACATGTAACATATGGTTGTATGTGCTGACATGTTGATGCATGCATAAAATCAGACCAAACCCACCTCCCTTTAGTGGATTCTGACTCAGAGCAGAACTGCCCCACAGGGTTTCCAGGGTTGTAATTTTTCTGGAAGCAGACTACCATATCCTTCTCCCAAGGAGCAGCTGGTGGATTCAACCACCGACTTTTCACTTAGCAGCTGAGCACTTAACCACTGCACTATCAGGCCTCCTTGCACAGGAACACAAATATACAGAGAGAAGCCAAAACAAACACATACAAAAACAATGGATACGTACTGATGTTTTAGAAAGTTTATGTTCTTCCTTCTTTGGCAATAAGCAGACACA
>NW_006922029.1:674552-688847 GCF_000298275.1 Orycteropus afer afer | reverse complement strand
TCTTTCTCCCATGATTGTTCTCTCCAAGGAGTGCATCTACCTCAGGTAAATGTTCAACTCATATGCCTGTCTTCTGTTTGGCTGGAAACCACAGATGTGGATTCAATTCCAGATCTGAAGGGCAGCTAGGGGCCACTGTCTCAGTGGTTCCACCAGGCTCTAGAGCACATTTTAAAAGGAAGAACTGGCTTCTTCTAAGGTACTAATAATTCTTATGTGTTGTGTTTTTTAGGGCAAGAGAAAAAGTTAACACAATTATATGATAATCATATTATAGGTACATAATAAACATGAATGTGGTACTCAATTTTTACATGAATTAAATTTAATTGTAACACAACTGGAAGCCTCCTGTTTTTGCCAGAGGTTTTCTCCTTCTGTCCTTAGCCAATGAAACGTAGACACAAACGAGATTCTCATCTTAAGCCAAATGTAATGAACGGCACAGACTTCATGGAACGGTGAGGTCTAGCACGTTCACTGCCATGGGCACTTCCCAGGGAGCAGTTAGCTGCTGCCATGTGTCAATGAATTCTAAATTCCTCTCTCTCCGTATCACCCGTTCCATTTCCCCAAAATTCCCAATCCACCAAAAAGGCAGCCAGGGAAGCACGAGGTGTGTGCTCACTCAAGGCCTCCTACTCCTCTCAGTGCGGGGCACAGACACTTCCTGTGGCTGCAGCCGCACACCCACGTGCTCTGGGCTGTTCCAGCAACAGCCGACGGCTGGGAAAGCACAAACTTGCACTCTCCTGAATCCTACTTGCCTTCGCACCACACATACCAACATCCGCCTCTACCGCAACCACAGTTATAACAGGGAGCAGAGAAGCAGCTCAGAGGCGGAGCATGCAAAGAAGGACACCACAGCCATTAATATTCTAGCAGGTCCAATAAATACCCTGGCGAAGAGGAGCCCTGGTGGTGTAGTGTCTAAGGCATTAGACTGCTAACCAGGAGGCTGGTGGTACAAACCCACCAGACTCCTCAGAAGGAAAATGGGACAATCTTCTTCCCCAGTGACCCCTCCTCGGAAACCCGAGGAGGGGTCACTATGAGTCGGATCCAACTCCACGGCAGTGAGCTTGTTTTTGTTTTTAACATTGCATTACAAATAAAACACATACAGCGCTTATTGTTTTTGTTTTTAACATTGCATTACAAATAAAACACATACAGCGCTTACATGGCATCAGGGCTGCTCTAGGCACTGTGAAAATGTTAGCTCACTGACTCGCTGTAGAAAACCTCCAGGTGAGTCCTCCCATTACATTACCGCTCCCACGTTACAGTGAGGAGACAGGCAAAGAGAGAAGTGACTGGCCCAGGTCACAACCAGCACTCTAGACCAGCACGCTGGGTGGGCTCTCCATGTTATCTGGCACCCGTTAACTTACCTGTGTACCTAAAAACCGGATGACATTTTAGTGGGGGACAAGGTTCCTGACTTCACAGAATGGCACGCAACATCTTCCCACATCTCTGGTTTGAAATGGCCACTCTACACACCATGCATTTCTCCACCATATGAAATATTTTTCACTGTATCTGGGTGAGTGTTCCCATGTGACACGTCACCCTCCAGGGACCACACACTTCCTCCCACAGAGGTGCCCTGCCTCCAGCTAAGACCCAACAGATCATCAGGAAAGGGACAACTGGGCAAGAGGAGTAAGGTCACACCCCCTCCCCCTCCATGCCCCCCACAAGAAGAAAGTGGCTCCCCTTTCTCGGTGTGCCCCTCACAAGGCTGGCAACACAGGGTCCTCCCACCCTCCTCCCAAGTGACCTGTGCAGCAGAAGACAGGCTGCTGGCTTCAAGACCAAGATCTTGCAGTGTGAGGTCAAAGGGAAATGAAGTCGTGGCACATCACAGATGACATTTTTAGGCTCAAAACAAGGCACACGTGCCAAAAACGCATTCTGCGCAAAACACGAGGCATAAACACCTATTGAAACTCTATGGTGACTGACAGTTTCACTACTTTTATTGAAGTCTAGAGACAGGCACACAACAAGGAGAACAGATACTGAAGGCACCTCTGCAGACCTAGAAAGACACAGCAGTTCTTCCTACATCTGCCCCTTTGCCTAAAAGCACTAGACATTTTCTAGGTACAATTTAACAACAAAACAACATAGAAAAACCTATGTGTCTGGCTGTCCGTTCGCTAGTGCTCCTGTCACTTTTTCCTGTGTTTCTCTATTAAGCGAGCCCACAGCCTCTCACCCTACCAGCCTGCTGAGAAAATTACTAGCCTCTGGAAACCCTCCGCAACAAGATTATATAGAACAGGCCCCCCTGCCCAGAATGGAGAACAGGCCCTGGCCAGAGGCACCGTGTCCACAGGGAAGGGAGCAGGCTGCTCCTGCCCCCTGGACCCACCACAGAAGTCCATCCATCACTCGAGTCACATTCCTGAGGACGCTGACAGCCATACAGTACAGTTAACCACACAGACATATGAGACTGTTTCTTAGTATTTGCTACTTGGACCCTGTAAAAAGAAAGTTTAACTAAAACTCACAGACTAACTTAAGATCTTTGTCTTAATAAGTTTATTCCATTATTAAGAACAAAACACAGAAATAATCTGACCAGAACATGTTTTGCAAAATATCCCCTTCCTACCTGATTCTGAGGAATGCTTTGGAATAAACAAGATTTTGCAAGGCACTAGGGGTAGGGGCGATGTTTCTGGGAACAAGGAATAAAGCTGGCTTTTTGTTTTTTAACAAAGTTACCAAAATGATTACTCTGTCTTGGTTAACTCCAAGTCCTCACCTTGGGATGCCGAAGACTTAATCCAGCATGCACTACAGAGATGCTGCCAGCACTCAAAGCCACCTGAAGGCACTCGTTTTAAACTGCCTACTGCAACCAGTCGAACGCCTTCTGGAAAGTTCCAAATGCAGCAAGCCTTTATCCTTTGAGAACAGGTTAGAATTTGGGAACTCAGGAAGATTATGCAGGGTCAGGTACAGACGAACAGAATAAGCAAGCTTGATTACTTCATTTAAAAGAAACTTCTGAACACAGCTGGTTTATTAGGTGCACTACAGGTTACTGCATAACACACTACACAACATCCAGTGCTCCAAACTCAACGATTTATTATTATTTCTACTCTGCGAGTTGTCTGGGGGCTTCCTCAGCTGGTCTCATGGAGCTCTCTCCCAGGGCTGTGATCAGAAGACCCCCAGCTGGTGGGAGGGTCTAGGATGGTCTCACTCCGAGTCCAGGGCCTTAGTGCTGGCTAGCAGCTGTCCCCACCCCTTCCATGTGCTCATTCATCATCTAGGGGCTTATGATAAAAGTGGTGATACTTGAAAGGCTAATTGAATTAACACTGCTATTTAATTGACTTAATTAAATTTCCTGACTGCCTATATAGAAGACACCTTGCAAGATAGAAAATATTGCTTCTGGCCCTTGATGACTTCAGACTATAATGGGGGTGACAAGACAATATGAACAGACAGAATGGATGCACCAAATGAACAGTCCAGAAAGAGAGCTGTCACTGAGAATGGGTGATTCCTTGTGATGACCAATCGTCCCTGCCAGGACTCAAGCGTGAGGGAGTGAAAAAGGGCACTGAAAAATTATACACCTACTGCTCACTGCTTGGAAGGAAGACAGGGCAACCTACTTTCGTAGTGATACTGCCTCAGAAACCCAAGGAGGGGTCGTTATGAGTTGGGTCCAACTTGACAGCACATAACAACAATAACACTGCTCACTGATCCCCTATTTCATTACCCAACATAGCTCATTCATGACAACAGTAAGAACACCTGTTGTTGTTGTTGTTGTTTTTGTTAGGTGCTGTCAACTCGTTTCTGACTCATAGCGACCCCATGCACAGCAGAACGAAACACTGCCTGATCCCACGCCAGCCTCACAATCCCTGCTATACTTGAGCCCATCATCGCAGGCACCATGTCAATCCATCTCGTTGAAGGCCTCCCCCTCTTTCATCAACCCTCCACCCTACCAAGCATGACATCCTTCTCCAAGGAATGGTCCCTTCTGACAACATGACCAAAATAGGTGAGACGAAGTCTGGCCATTCTCGCTTCCAAGGAGCATTTCGGGTATACTTCCTCCAGGACAGATCTGTTAGTTCTTTCAGCAGTCCATGCTACTTTCAGCATTCTCCACCAGCACCACAACTCAAAAGCATCAACTCTTCTTCAGTCTTCCTTATTCACTGTCCTGCTCTCACATGCATACAAGGCGATCAGAAATATCATGGCTTCTGTCAGGCGCACCTTAGTCCTCAAGGAGACATCCTTGCTCCTCAGCATTTGAAACAGTTCCTTCGTGGTTGTCTTTCCCAATACTACACATCGTCTAATGTCCTGACTGCTGAAGAACACCTACTACCAACTATTTTGCACATTAATGACTTAAATCCAGCAGCAACAAACACCAGGGTGCTAGGTGAGAATAAAAGCGGCTGTGACAGTTAAGGTTATGTGTCAACTTGGCTGGGCCATGATTCTCCATGGTTTAGCAGTTACATAATGATGTCATTTGGCAGTTATGCATGATGTCATTTGGCAGGTATGTAATGATGCAGTCATCCACCATGTTGTGATCTGACATGGCCATCCTCCATTTTCATGATGACTTGGTGCAGTGTAGTAAATTACTTAGTGTGGCTTTTCTACCCATAAGTCTTTGTAAACTCCAAGGTGGGAATTGCTATGAGCAATAGAGGAGATCCTGATTTTAAAGTCACCCACCTGGGTTATTTCTGTTGGGCGTGGCACAATACAATGTTCTGGGAGTCTCCCACTCTCTCTCACGTGCTTCGAGTTCTGATGCTATTAATTGGCTAGTTTGACCACCCTTCTGGGCTCAAAAGGAGGCCTCCTAGAGGCAGAACTCTCTCTGACTGCTGGTTGAGGAAGACATGCTGCTGAAAGAGACACGTGCTATTGAAAGAGACACATGCTGCTGGGAAAGAGATGCAAGAGACACGCGTTGCTGAGTAAGATACCGAGGGACATGCACTGCTGGGGGAGAGACTGAGAGACTTGGCTTAGAGACGGTGAGCTGGGAGAGAGACTGAGCATTTTTTCCTGAACTTGAATTGTAGCCTGGTGCTTCCCTAATAAACCCCGTAATCTGTGAGTTCTGGGTGGCCACTGCAGCGAATTATCAAACCCAGAGGAGAGGTAGTAGGTGCTTTGGGAGGAACGGTTGGAGAAAGGGCTGGAGGGAGGCAGGAATAGGCCTTGGGTTACTGCTGGTAATCCTGCCTTTCTCTTGTGGGATTAGAGGAGGTCAGAACATGTGGCCTCCTTGCCCTTTTTGCACCTGGTCTTAGGAACCTAATCACATCAATGAGGAGTGGGTGTAAGGGGTTAGAATGGAGGTACTGGTCTTCGCAAGAGGAGTCACAGTATTGAAAATGACTTCAACTTAAGTACACGTACGCGGACTAGCCTCAACATGGTGGGCTGGCTATGTGGCACTTCACAGAATGGTAAAAGGACTTTTATTTTTACTTTTCCTTCTGAAAACTGTCAGAGCAAAATAAATGTGCCTGCCGTTTACCTGTACCTCTCGGCGAGGAGCTCTGGTGGCGTAGTGCCTAAGGCACTTGACTGCTAACCAGAAGGCTGGCGGTTCAAACCCACCAGCCACTCCTCGGAAGGAAGGCTGGGCAATCTACTTCTGTAGTGACACCACTTCAGAATCCCAAGGAGGGGTCATTGTGAGTTGGATCCAACTAGAAGGCAGTGAGTGACTTTATACCTCTCAGCCCAGATTTTCAATCACTTCTATGTGTTTCCTTTTATTTCACTCTAAGTCTTATGCTTATACAAAATGAGCCATTTGTTCAGATTTAATGAAGTAGCAGAAGTAATTCATTAATATTTTCAAAGTAAATCTGAGTAAATGAGGCAACCAAAAAACACAACCTCTCCCTTTGTCCAGGGAAAGGTATCATCTTTCAACTGTGGCTCCTCCTATCCACCAGAGGAAGGCTCTGTCATCACAGTTTATTTAAAAAAAAAAAAAACCCTCGATGCCATCAACTCAATTCTGACTCACAGCAACCCCCACTGGGTTCCCAAGGCTGTAAATCTTTACAGAAGCAGACTGAGCAGTTGGTAAGTTCAAATCACCAAATCTCTGCCAAGCAGCCAAGTGCCTTAACACTACACCACCAAAACTCCTTTTTCTTATCAGAGTAGCTAACTGTAATCCTCACCATTAAATGCTGCAAGGATTAAATGCTGCCAAAAGTCTCTAAAAACCACAGGACGTAACCTGAGCGAACTATACACTTCAAATGCAAGGGACTCATCTGTGATCAACTAAGTAGGAGAAATCCTATTTAAAAAGTGTTTTAATTAAAAAGGGAAACTGCTACTCGTTCAGACATAATTTTAATTCCTATGGTACTTTTGTTGTAAGGTAAAACAAGCAGCAGAATCTTCTTAAATTACTTTAAAAAGTAAACATCAGAATTGAAGTTTGGTGTTCTAGAGTGTGATATTTAAAGGTGTCAGCTTGACCGGGCCATGACTCTCAGTGGTTAGCAGTCATGATGTCGTCACCCCCCATGACAAGATCTGATGTCATATAATCACCTCCATGATGACGTCCACTTGAACAGCCAATCAGTTGAAATGGAGTTTCCTTCAGGGTGTGGCCTGCTTCCAATACGTAAGGAAAGGCTCTGAGAAAGGTCTCGGCCATTGTGCTCATCACCTGGTCTGGAACCAGCGGCCTGACAAGCTGCCTGCTGATCCTGGGATTGCTGCCTTTGCAGCCTGTGAACCCACAGCATGCCAGTTTACCTGCCGATCTTGGAGTCGTCAGTCCCTGCAGCTACACGAGTCAGGAGATGCCTCCAGCTTGATGCTTGACCCACGGACTTGGAACTTGCTCACCTCTATGACTGTATGAGCCATCTCACTGAGAGAAATTTCTCCCTTACCCTCCCTCTCTCTTTCTCCCCCACTATATGTACACACACATCTTACACACACACACACACACACACAGAGTCAAGTAGTTGTTAAGGCATTTGGCCGCCCCAAAAAGTCAGTGGTTCAAACCCATCAACTACTCCACAAAGATGAGGCAGTCTGCTTCTGTAAAAATGTACCCCTTTGGAAATCCTGTGGGGTCACTATGAGTCAGGACTGACTCAGTGGCAGTGAGTTTGGTTTGGTTTTTTACAAGGTTCACTGGTTTTACTTCTTTAGAGAACCCAGCCTAAGATGTACGCTACTAGTGTTTAAGAATTCTACTGTCTAAAGCATTGGAACATGGAAATGGAAACAACAGCTAACTTCCACAAAAGCAGAAATTCAGCCACTTAACAAATGAGAAAACAAATTAACCCAAGAAAAGGGTGACTGGTTCATACACTGGGACTGAAAACACACCCAAGCAGAAGCAGAGCATAGTATCACTTGAACGAGTATGTACAATGAACAAAAAAGCCTGCAAATATCATTCAATTAAGAGGCCGCTCCATCCTGTACTTCTGTCTGCCTCCCCCAGCAATCCTACTCCTTTAGGTCCTTTAATCTCTACCTGCATGCCCACCCGCCAACTTCCAGGTCAATCTAAATGCAGTGCACCATTCATTCCACAAATAAGTACTGAACAGTTACCAGGCCCCATCCTGCATTAGGCTCTGAGAGCCCAGATGGAGTAACATTTAGTCCCTGTCCCAAGAAGCACATCTGTCTCATAGGAGGACTGAAATTAAACACATGATCAACACAGGAAGCATTCAACTGAAGCGACAAGAGCAATTAAAGGTGAGGGACGGAAAACTGTGAGATGTCTAATAGCAGGACACCTAAGGTGAGGGGTCTGGAAACTCTTCTCCCAGCAAGCGGCCAACACCTGAGCCAGGACCTAGGGACAGGGAAGGGCAATGTTCTCTTCAGTTATAATATCTCAGATGGAAACAGGGCCAACACATTTTCAGTTGTACCTATGTCAGTTGTATGATGTTAGGCACAAGTATGACCTGGTAATTGTCTGTATTTAGAGATGATGTAGAATCTAAGGGGAGGAGGACCAGAGAAGGGCAGGAGCATCCTTCATAAGCAAAATGAAGGCAAGGGTGGACCCCTTTAAGGAGAGGAGGCACTGGGGGTTCACATGACTCAATAACCAAATATGCAAAGCCCCGAGTATGATGTCTGGCCCCAGAAGACTTTGTCGGGGCTGGTGCTCCCACACTACACAGGGGCTGACTCCCTGGCTGGCAGCTGGGTTCCTGCCATCAGGGCTCAGCTCTAGTCAGTGCAGAATCACACTGTAACCACTGGCTGACGCTCCTTCAAGGGGGTTTCTTAATGGCAATCATTTACCTTGGACATTTGGTCCTCTTCAAGCCTGTCTTGACCCATTCCAGCTCCAACCCTCCTCCCTAGTCAGCACTACAGCCAACCTAAGAAAATAAAGTCTAACATAAAAAAAAATTTTAAAAAAAACATTGCCGTGGAGTTGGATCCAACTCACAGCGACCCCTCCTTGGGTTTCTGAGGCTGTATTATTACGGAAGTAGATTGCCTAACCTTCCTTCCAAGGAGTGGCTGGTGGGTTTGAACCACCAACCTTCTGGTTAGCAGTCAAATGCCTTAGGCACTAAGCCACCAGAGCTCCTAAAGTCTAACATAAGCAGTAGTTAAACCAAAGGGAACACACGCTTCAAGATGTCAACTGGAACCAAAAAGAGAGAGAGAGATGAGACTACAGAATGTCACAACTCCAACAAGCTCCCAGGAATCTTCTCCATGAAATCCAGAGAACAGAATGATGTCAGGAGCAGAACCCACCCTCAGCAACAGCAAGCAGTCTTCTCTAGTAAAAGAAGCCAGAACTGGCTGTACTATTTGAAGGCAGCACCTCATTATAATTTTCCAAGAACTAAAAGCTGCAGTCATTGAACAAAAAGTAGTATTTTCTTGAAAGCTTTGTATCTTTCAAAATCTAATAGTACTGAATTAAAAAAATAATAATAAAAACCAAGATAAATGCTATTAATATAAATACCTCAACAACTGCCTTTAACGGAACATAGAAATATGAAAACTTGAGTTGCAGGTTTAGGGAGCTGCTTTTCTGGAAGATTTTTCAATAGATTTTAATAAATTGAAAGAAAGCCCAGATCTAGAATGAACTACCTTAGCTACTATTCATAAAGACTTCAGTCTGACTGGAAGAATCATTTCTGAATTGGGCAAGTACTTCCCAACACTCTGTGCCATTTGGTCCCTAAACAACCAGTCTGGTTCCAAGCAGCTTTGAGGTTACAGGTCTCAGTGAAAGTGACCCGTGGAGTTCAGCCACTACATCAACATGGACTTGGCTGGGAAAGATGAAGGGGTGGCCAGCAAGGCAAGATCAAGGGGGTCAGAGGTTCTAACAACCAGACTCCAGGCTTATGCACAGCCTCACGCAAAAGCTTCCCTCCTTCGGTACACTGCTAGGGCCAGAGTCACTGACCAATGCCGTTAACCCGCCAACCTCTTACAATGCCAAAAATTCCAACCATTGCAGTTCCACATTAAGATTATGTTCCTGTATCCAGAAGATCCCAACAAAATGTCATTATGTTAAATGAGAGTTAACACTTTAAATGAGAGGGCTGGACCAGAGGATGTAAAATCTCTTCAGTCTCTAAAACTGTGATTCTATAATTAGTATGATGAAGTGCTAGGCAGAGAACAGGCCCCATGGGGATGAAGATTGGGCCAAGATGCTTCCCCATGACGAGAAGAATAAAGGGTGCAGGGAGAGGAAAACGGACGCAACAGAGTGTGAAGTGGAAAAATCAAGTGACACGGCAGAACATGCACTACTATTTAACTTTTAAAGAAATACATTATGTACACACACATTCACACTTACAGAGGTAAGACAGTAAAACTGCCTATGTCCAAACTTTACCAGTAGGTATCGCACAGTGGAAGGACTGCAGTGATGCGTTTTCTTCCTTTGTTTTGTATTTCCACAGTGCATACTGCTGGGACACAATTCTTCACAGGTCTCCTGCAGTTCCGCACAACATCCAAGCAGAGGCACTGGCTGTATTTGTCTGGCCTACCAACACAAGGATATTTTTAGAGCAAACAGAAGACAGCGATCATCTCTTCTTCCACGGCAAAGGGCAGTTTGCTTGCACTCTTGGAAGGTAAAAGAGAGTGTCTCTCTTCAGAACAATGAGCAGGCGCACACACAAGTTCAGTAAAGAAGATTCCGGGACCCTCGATCCAGGGTTTCACGTTTGTGCAGGTATAAACCGACCCTCTGTGCATCACTCACGAGACCTGACACCTAAGGACTGGTGACAGATGCTGACAGCCACAACTGTTATGACTGAGAGTAATAACCTCCGTCTCTAACCCTGGAACCCTGTGCCTTCTGCCAGCATCTAGCAAACTGTGGCAGGCTAACTTTTTCGCTTGCAGGTAGGCTAAGAAGCTCACACCCTTTATGGTTTGTGACAAATAAATCCTCTTGTTAACATTTGTGAAGCTTATAATTGGCTGGAGATAGTTTCTATTACCTGCAACAAAAAGACCTGATGAATCAGATCTTTAAATATTCTTTTCTTCAATAAAAAAAAAAAAAAAAGGAAGGAAGGAGGGATCAAGGGGAGCCCCAGCTGTACCAGGTATCAATGAACTAGATGAAGGACATCTCACTTAATGCACTCCAGCTGTAGCAAATGCTGTGCCCAGAACTGAGGAAAGACTAGGGACAAGACAGACAAAAAGCCCCTCAACACATGTCATTGTTGTTAAACTCTAAGCGCCATCAAGTCAGATCGACTCACAGTGACCCCTCCTTGGGTTTCCGAGGCAGTATCACTATGGAAGTAGATTGCCCAACCTTCCTTCCAAGGAGTGGCTGGTGGGTTTGAACCGCCAGCCTTTTGGTTAGCAGTCGAGTGCCTTAGGCACTGTTAGGCACCGTCAAGTTGGTTCAGATGCGTGGTGAGTCATAAGCAACAGAATGAAACACTGCCCGTTCCGACAATATTCCCACGGTCACTGCTGCATCTGAGACCCCCGCTGCAGCACTGTGTCAACCCACCTCACTGAGTGGCTTCCTCTTTTCCACTGACCCTCTACTTAAGCAAGCATGACGTGTCTCCAGGGACGGTCCCTCAACACACACATCCATGTAATTACTGCAGGGTAAGTGCAATGAACAAGGCACTCCCAGTGCGCAGGACAGGAGCATCTGGGGTTCAGGACGGCTTCCTGGACGTTGTGTGCGTGTCCCTTAGCAGCTCACAAGCAGACTCTTATCCTAGCGGGTAAGACGCTAAGTCTTCATTCCACAGAAACAACCAAGTTGTTTACCAACCTCTGTTCTTTCAATCCAACCACATTCTTACAAATACAGAGTAACAGCACGATCACAGGCTGAGCACTCAGCAGTAGCTGATCAGCATTTCATGACTACAGTCTAAGAAATCAAAAAGAACCCTTTGAAGTTGGTTATTATTAACCACAGACAAATAGGGACTTTGATAACTTTGAGATACCAAGTGTGGGGATACTATTCAACGAACCGCATAAACAACTTTAAGCTCATGGCTCTCCAACACTTCTACACAGTGCTGGTAGTTAGAAAGACATTTTAACCAAGAAAAACAAGGTGTGTGAAGGGTGTCTAAGAACCCTGGACTCGGGGCCCCGTCTGCTCAGTTTACTCCCTCTGATTCTGAGTAAGTCACTTGACCTCATCAGAGGTCTCATCCATCCAAACAAAGGGTTAGACACGTCTTAATTTCTGATGCTAGGATAATGATTTCAAGCCATTTAGTCCAGCATTTAAAGGCAAGGCTCATGCACACATAATGTGTCCTAACAAACATGGCAGCTCACTCACAGGTGCGCAGCCAGCTCCCAATGACAGGAATAAAATGCACAGTGATTCTAATGACAGGAATAAAATGCACAGTGATTCTAGTAGGGCTTAGAAGCATGTGCTTTCCAATCACAGCAAATCTTCTCCGTGCTTAAAGTCGTTCGGTTGTTAGGTGCCGTCGAATTGGTCCTGACTCGCAGGGACCCTGCGTATGACACAACAACACACTACCGGTCCTGGACCATTCTCACAACCGCTGCCACGCTTGAGCCCAACACCGCAGGCCCTGTGTCAGTCAGTACAGCCAGAACGCTCCTCAGGAGCCCGGATGACCAGACGTCGACTCTGCTGCCTGTCGAGTTGTCCGAAGGGACCAGCCCCTGGAGAAAGATACTACGCTTAGTAAAGTGGAGGTCGGCAAAAAAGGGGAAGACCTTCAACAAGATGCACTGACACAGTGGTTGCGTCTCAAAGGACAAAAAGCCTTGTTTCTCCTGCTGTAAGAAACATACATACTGTACTAGCAGACTGTGCTTCAAGAAAAATAATCAATAAGCCCACAACAAAGGCAACTTTCACCAAGATTTTAATACATGCTCATTAGAGTTTTTAAAATTTGCACAGGAACAGATATGTAGATTAGTTTAGACAAAATACAATGGGAGAGGATGCTATGCCCTCAACTAAAATGAGAACAGACGAGAAAGAAAGAAGTGCTGAGAAAATGAGGAGGGGAGAAGCAGATCTCAACTTGAACAGTCTCCTACTGGCCAAGCTAGAACAATTTCAGCAAGAAAATATATGACAATTACAAGACATTATAACCAACGCAATAAAATAAGGATCCACGAATCAATTCTGACATAAATACGTAGGTAAGTAAATGAGAAAGGTCTTTCTCAGCACAGGATTCCAAGCAACAGAAGTAAAATAATGAAATCATTTGGGGGATTACAGCTATCGTCAAGAAATAAAAAACGTATAAGTTGTTGAATGGAAACTAAGTTGTTCTGTAAACTTTCACCCAGAACCACAATTTTAAAGAATGAAAGAAATGAAGAGAATCATTTCACAATGACCACAGTAATAACTGTTTCCAGCAAGAGTCACCAATGGGTGTATAGTTAATGGGTGAAAGTATGATGAGAGGAGGTATTCACACATTCTCAGAGAAAATCCCCAAGATATACATTAATTACAAAGAGAAAAATCACTAACTTGACAGTGGAGACTGGCACACATCCTGTCTTAACAAGTAATGAAGTCAGTATCATCAGGGATAGACGTATGGACATTGCGGGACCCCTGATAACATGCACAGAAACCACCACCACTTCTTAGCGTGCCCACCAACAGTGCACAGGAGAATCCAATCAGTCACAAGCGGAGCTCTCACCACAGCCAATGAGGCACAAGCTACAAATTAACCAGCTGCTGTTCTAAACTGCCATGTTGCGAGATCCATGACAACTAAATGCAATGCGTGATCCTGGAACGGGTCCTGCTCCAGGTGAAATGCACTGCTAAGACTGTTTGCAAGATGTGGATAAGGTCTGTAAACTACATGATCCTAATGAATCAATGTTATTTTCCTGAGTTTGGATTACTGTGCTGGGGTATGTGGGAGAATGTCCTTGGCTAAGAAAAGCACACTGATGGGGAGGTAACATGATGTCTGCAACTTAATCACAAATGTTTCAGGGAAAAACTACATCAAGATGGTAACAGACACATAACTGGAACAGAAGGGAGGAGAAAGAAGGCTGCAAGAGTGGTAAAATACTAAGATCTGGGGAACATGGGAGAAAGGTACACAGGAAGGCTTTGTACTCTGTTTGCAACTTTCTTGTAAGTCTAAAGTTATTTCAAATTACAAAAGTAAGCGTGCCTTTTACATATGCTTTAACTACTGCGTCACCAGAGCTCCTTCTATGAATATTCCATAAGTTACTGAATATTGCCAATTTGTCAATGACGACGCCTAAACATTCAAGCATACACCTGTGTATATTGTTTACTTCAACAGAATTCTCAAAATAATGTCCCTACCTTGAAACACGGATTTCACTACATTTATAAGGGGCTCTGGTGGCACAGCGGTTAAAGCTTTTGGCAGCAAAGCCAAAGATTAGTGGTTTGAAACCACCACCCACTCTATGGGACAAAGATGGGGCCAGTCTGCTTCCTTAAAGATATACAGCCTTGGAAACCCCATGGGCAGTTCTACTCTGTTGTATAAGGTCACTATGAGTCAGAATTGACTCAATGGCAGTGGGTTGGATTTGGTGTTCAAGGACCTAACATTTAACTTAAAAATCCATCAAGTCATATGCACGCCGATGTTCATCGCAGCACTATTTACAATAGCCAAAACTTGGAAACAACCTAGATGTCCAACAACTGAGGAATGGATAACCAAACTT
>NW_006922029.1:667181-674082 GCF_000298275.1 Orycteropus afer afer | reverse complement strand
CGAAGGAAACCCTCAATGAGAGGGATTGACCCAGTAGCCTCAACAGTGGGCTCAAACATATCATATCATGGAGAGTCGCCATGAGAGTTGAAGCCAACTTGAAAGCAGCTAACAACAACAAAATCTGTTCAAACTCCTGGAAAATCAAGTTTTTGTTTTTGTAATCTACACCTTTTTATTAACTAGTTATACACAGTTAAAAAAAAAAAAAAAAAATCCATCAAGTCCTTGAAGCATTACCCTTCTCCAATTCTGCAGTTCATGGAAGAGCACCTGTAAAACAATGGAGAACGAATAATAACCATTACAAAACCTGTCTCTAGCTGCCAACAAGAGATCTCATAATTGTGCCTCACACTTTGCTTCCACTGACAGACTATAAAGGGACAGACATTGGTGAAAGAGAGAAATACAAGGGGCAACAGACTACCCTCACTTGCTTATACACACTGACAGACATCACACTACATGCAGAACAGTGTGAATCACATCAACTCACAGAAGCACTGCCATGAAGTGAAAAGACTGTCCGTACTTTCATGACACTTCGAGAGCTGAAAAGGAACCCCGCAAGGCAGGGCTGCTCCAGGTCTGAATGGCGAGAAGCTACACTTATTTCCCTAACCCAGCTACGACTCAGGAGCCCTGATGGCACAACGGTTAACTGCTCGGCCGCTAACCAAAAAGTAGGTAGCTTGGACCCACCCAGTGGCTCCATGGGAGAAAGACCCGCCTATCTGCTCCCATAAAGATGACAGCCTGCAAAACTGGATAGGGGCAAGCCTTCACAGTCCCACAGGTCACTGTGAGTTGGAATTGACTCAACAGCACGCAACGAGAAAAGGGATAGCTCACTGGACCAGAGACAGCCAGCCAGGAGAACTGCTAATTCAACAAATTTTCCTGCACAGAAGCCATGAGGAAGATGAGGGTATTGAGTCCGGAGAAGGAGAAGGTAAGGATGGAGTCAGAGTCTGCACCAGGCGCATCATAATGAAAAAGCACAGAGTAAACGGCTGCTAATGTTTCCTTGTGACCAGCATCCTCATCGCCATCCAGCGTAGGATCCGGGAGGCTGTAAGGTGGCTGTGAGGATGAACTCTTTGTCTCTAGCTCTGACCGTGAAAACAAGATGACAGCGAATGAGTCTCTATCATTTGAAAATGCTATCTTGAATGGAATGAATTAACGCGCCTCCAAATGCTGTTGCTGCTGTTAGGTACTGTCGGCTCTGACTCACGGCGACCTCATGCACGTTAACAGAGCACAACGTTGCTCAGTCCTGCGTCTTCCTCACGACAGCAGGCGTGCCTGGGCCCACTGCCGCAGCTTCAGAACACACCACCGATTTTATAAAAGAATGGTTGACTTTGATGTTTTCATATTTCAAAAATATACATGAACAAAACACCTGGTCACTTTAGCACCAGAAAAAATAAATGTAAGCAAGTTAAATTTAGGATATATCCTTCTAGTATTTATCTCTACATATGTGTGTCTGTAAGGAGCTATGGTGGTGCAGTGCCTAAGGCATCTGACTGCTAACCAGAAGGCTGGCAGTTCAAACCCACCAGCCACTCCACAGAAGGAAGACTGGGCAACTGAAGTTATTTACCACCTTGGAAACCCAAGGAGGGGTCGCTGTAAGTCAGAATCAACTCAATGGCAGTGGGTTTTTTAGTGGTGGGTTATGTGTGCTTGTGGGTATATTTTTCCTGAAACAAAATAATATTGTTTTGTAGATCGCCTAATTCACTAGTATAGTAAACACGAGCACTCTGTGTCTTTACACAGTAATAATACAGAATTAAAGATGCCACCTTGAGGATGAAGGTAAATGCCAGACTCAAGCTGTGGTATTTTCAATCACCTCATATGCATGTAGAAGCTGAACAACGAATACGAAGACTGAAGAACTGATACCTTTGGATCACTGTGTTGGCAAAGAATAATCAATATCCAGTCAGCCCTCCCTCCTTATCTCATGGTTGCACACCCACGAATTCAACCAACCATGGATAGAGCTCTGGTAGCATAGTGGCTAAGGCACTTGACTGCTAACCAGAAGGCTGGTGGTTCAAACCCACCAGCCACTCCTCAGAAGGAAGATGGGGCAATCTACTTCCTTAGTGATACTGCTTCAGAAACCCAAGGAGGGGTCGCTATGAGTCAGATCTGACTCGATGGCACACAACAACAACAACAACAACAACAGCATGGATAGAGAATACTGGGGGTGGGGTTCCTAAAAAGCAATTATGCAGCCAAAGCCGTCCCTCAAAGGCTAAGTGGAAGCATAAAGTGCCATGTACACAACACTGGCGTTGTATAGGTATTTTAAGTCATCTACAGCCAACTGAAAGTATACAGTGTGTAGGTTATATGCAAATAATATGACATTTTATATAAAGGAGTTGAACATTCAAGGATATGGGTACCTATGGTGGTTGGGGGAGGATCCTGGAACACATCCCCAGCTGACACTGAGGGATGACTCTACCATGGACGGCCAGACAAGGAACAAATCTGTCCTGGAAGGAGTTTACCCAGAATGCTCCTTCAGGATGAGAACGGTCAGACTTCGTGTCATGTACTTTAGACGTGTTATCAAGAGGGACCAGTCACTGGAGAAGGACATCATGCTTGGTAAAGTGGAGGGTCAGTGAAAAACAAGAAGCCCCTCAATGAGATGGAAGCTCCTCGATGGGATGGAAACCCCTCGACGGGATGGAAGCCCCTCAGTGGGATGGAAGCCCCTCGATGAGACGGACTGACACAGTGGCACTGACGACGGACTCTAACACGACAACAATTGAGGACGGTGCAGGCACAGGCAGTGTTTCACCCTGTTGTACACTGGGTCACAATGACTGGGAATCAACTCAACCGTACCTAACACCACTCTACTGTCCACATCATTTTAATGACCACATGACAACTACTTTAATCAAAAATAGATATCATACAATAAACATTCATTTAAACTTGTCACTAATAAAGGCTGCATGGCAATGTAGTTTTTCAGATAAAGTTTCCAAATCTGAACTCTCTTAATTAGAGCAATTATGGGCACAAATTTCTGCGTTACCTCCCAGCAGGGTCTCCATTTCATTCCCACCACCAGCAGAATGCTTTCCAAAATACTCAGAGTTCTCCTAATCAGACTCACTGTTAGAGAAGAGCAACTGCACAGCAGGCATCATTTCTTAACTATAATAATTCCTGTATCTTCAAAGGGAACTATGCCCTGCCAAGTAATCGTTTTAACTTGGGCCACCACAAATACAGCAAAAACCATACTAAAGAGTTAAGAACTTTGATTTTTTTGTAACATCAAAATAATCCGTGTAATTTGCTGAAATCAATACATGTTTAAATTGGTATACCATGTCAGCCACTCCTCGGAAGGAAGGCTGGGCAATCTACTTCCCTAGAGATACTACCTGGGAAATCCAAGGAGGGGTCACTAGGATTCGAATCGATTAGACGGCAGTGAGTTTGGTTTTGGTTTGGAGTAGCAGATTGCCATTCAAACACACAATTTAGTAACATTTGCCTGTTGGGTCTCGGAATTGTATCTGACTCACAGGCTTGGCCTTTTTTTGTTTATCTTCAGTACAGACATGCGTCTGTATTGTCTACAAGGCAGGAACGTGCACCCTTCTCTTGTAGTGAATGCATATGTACTGATTTAATTGTGTTCAATTCTTACTTGTCCTTGATGACTACAGCAGGGCAGGTGTGCATTCACACACATTCGGCATTTACACACTTGTCCAGAGGCATATCGATCACGGAAGTAACACAAGTGGTGGATTTGTCTCTACCAGGTCACCACAGCTCTCGCCCCTAATGAACATGGGTCCCCAGTTTCAAGAAGGCTCACCAATCTGTTTCATCCACAGTGGCCTCACCTTTTCCCGTTATTCCCTGTTCTGGTATTAGCTCCAACTCATGACAGTCATCAAGGGTCCAAACAAGAGGATGACGGGGCTGCTACAAAAGGCCTGTCTCAAAGCAGGCTTCACAGACGCTCTTAACACCGTCCAGGAAATGGCCGAGGAGACAGAAGGCGCAGTCTGCCCTTGTGATGGCCCCGGGGCCACCCCAGCCACCTGGAGGAAGGATGGGCCAGGTGACTGTATGGACAGCCATGGAGAAACCACAGCCTGAGACCACAGGGAATGTGAAACCAGCGTATGACATGGGGTCAGCACACGAAGCCTGTCCTGGACCCACACAGTGCTGCCTCAGCTGCGTGCCAGGACGGATAACACACATCTCACACTGCTGTGTTCCCTCATCTCACCTTCAGACATCTCTCAGAGGTGGTCACCATCACCCATTTTAACAAGTAAGGAAACACACTCAGAGAGACCTCAAGTCGCACAGCCAGAAAGAAGCACGACTGTCATCTGAACCCACAGCCGCCACCTTCAATGTCTGTCCCCCTTCCAGGGCAGCCTTGTTATACCTGGAAGGTCAGATGTACCTCCTTCTGAAGTCCTTTCGTTTTCACATCTCTGATATACCTAGAGGAGCTCTGGAGGCGTAGTGCCTAAGGGATTAGTCTGCTAACCAGAAAGCTGGAAGTTCAAACCCACCAGCCACTCCTCAGAAGGAAGCTTGGGTAACCTACTTCCGTAGCAATATCACCTTGGAAACCTAAGGAGGGGTCACACTGTGAGTCAGGTCCGACTTGATGGCAGCGAGTTTGTTTGTTTGTTTGAGATACCTAGAGAGGAGCTCTGGTGGTGCTGTGGTTAAAGCACATAGTTACCAAAAGATCAGCAGTTCAAACCCACTAGCAGCACCACGGGAGAAAGATGAGGCCGTCTGCTTCCACAAAGATTTACAGCTTTGGAATCCCTATGGGCAGTTCTGCTCTATCCTCTCAAGAGTTACAACAGATCAATAGTGGTGGGTTTGATTTGGGCTTTGGTTCTGTAAGACTGACAGCCTTGGAAAGTCTGTGGGGCATTTCTACTCTGTTCTAAGGGATCACTGTGAGTCAGAGCCAAGTGGATGGCAGTGGGTTTGATATACCTACTGTTAGTTTTTCTCGAGCCAATTCCAACACATGATGACCTCATGTAGATAAGATTAGAACAGCACCATAGAGTTTTAAGGCTGAGCTCTTTCAGAAGGAAACCACCAGGACTTTCTTCCTTGTCTTGGTCCAGAAGCGCCACTAACACCTGTTCAGCATCACAACACGCAAGCCTCCACTGACAGGCAAGCAGGTGGGCGCTGCCTGCTCCACAGCTCAAGAGGCACTCTGGCCGGAAACGAACCCACCTCTCCCTCACGGAAGCCAAGAATTCGGCCACCAAAGCCCCGCTACCCCCACGCACAATAGCCAGCTTCCGACTGATTCCTAGAAAAATCATTTAAACGTTTGTGAACCTAGAGTGCAACACCCATACAGATCGACAAGTTCAAAGTGGCTTTTCTGATGGCTCTACCCTGAATACTAATACATCAGCTTCAACCCATTAATCTCCAATCTGGGACCCGGACCAACGGCTGGTAAACATGCCAAGCGCCCACCCAGGAGAACACACTCGGCTGGTCAATTAATTACATACACAGCCATCTCAGGAGAAGCACACTATTACCTAATACTTGAGATAAATCCTAGAAGTGCTTGGGTGGATACAAACCGATAGCATTACTGCAACAGTGTTCTCTGGTTTGGTTTGGTTTGGTTTGGTTTGAAATCAGCCACACATGTCCCATGGAAGTGTGTGTATAAAAATCGTTCCTGAGATACTTCTGGGTAGAGACCGGGCCACCCTGTTCACTTCCTTTTGAGGTGAAATTTTTAAAGACGAGAAAATGAATGGAGTTCTTCTTAAGGTAAGGGAGCCAGATGTTTGCAAATGATCAGAAATAAGTCATTGCTCCAGCAGCTGAACAGGGTCTCCCAGTGAGGAAACGAGGGGCAGGCAGAGGGGCCAATGAAAGAAATCCTTACACTGACATCACACGTGTCTGAGTCACTCAGACACAGAGGAACTGAGGAACTGCGATACCTCAGCCTGGGGAAGAGCACGTGTCTATGGGGAGCCGACCCAGCCCTCCCCTCAGATCAACTCTGACTTCTTACAAGAGGGACTGTCTTACATGCACGTATTTTTTAAAGGATCTTGTAAGTACACCAAAACTGTTTTTTCAGTGTGTGTCTAATGGTTGATTTCATAGATATTTCTCCTCTCTTTTTGAGGATGTCTAAACTTGATGGCCCTCAGTGAGATGGACCATCACAGGGTCTGCAACAATGAGCAACAACCTAGCCCACAACTGTGAGGCTGGCACAGTGGGCACTGTCCATGCTGTTGTACGTCAGAGCTACTTGATGGCCCCTAACACCACCACCACCAAATTTGTTGATTTTCTGCCACTATCCAGCCTCTCCTTACTCAGAGAGAGCAGTGCTCATCCCCCCACTTCCAGGAAGGTCAGGGGGGTCAGTCCTCACTCTTCCCAGCACCTCCCGAGAAATAAGGGGTGTGTGCTTAACTCTGGACAGGTGTTTGCCCTGTATTCAAAATTAAAGTCGTCCGTATCAGATTACACCTAGAGCCTTCTCTCTCCACAGGCCCACTCACTGGCAACCATGTAAACTAGCTCTGTCAACCAAACAACAAAAAAGCAGCTCTGGTGGCACAGTGGTTAAGCACTTGGCTGCCAACCACATGTCTGGTGGTTTGAACCCACCAGCCACTCTGTGAAAGAGCGCTGTCATAGTCTGCGTCCATAAAGACTGAAGCCTTGGGAAGCCTATGGAGCAGTTCTACTCAGTCCTGTTGTTATGTGCTGTCGAGTAGGCCCCGACTCATAGCGACCCCTCCTTGGGTTTCCGAGGCGGTATCACTACGGAAGTAGGATTGCCCAACCT
>NW_006922029.1:631295-649239 GCF_000298275.1 Orycteropus afer afer | reverse complement strand
CTGCGAAGGAACTCTTTCAGGTGCTGAGGAGCAAGGATGTCTCCTTGAGGACTAAGGTGTGCCTGACACAGGCCATGATATTTCCAATTGCCTCATATGCATGTGAGAGCTGGACAATGAATAAGGAAGACCGAAGAGTTGATGCTTTTGAATTGTGGTGCTGGCAAAGAATGCTGAAGGTACCATGGACTGCCAAAAGAACTAACAGATCTGTCCTGGAAGAAGTGCAGCCAAGATGGTCCTTGGAAGCGAAATGGCCAGACTTCATCTCACCTACTTTGGTCATGTTGCCAGAGGGGACCATTCCCTAGAGAAGTATGTCATGCTTGGTAAGGTGGAGAGTCAACGAAAGAGGGGAAGGCCTTCGACTAGATGGACTGACACAGTGGCTGTGACAATGTGCTCAAGTATAACAAGGATTATGGAGCTGGCGCGGGATCGGGCGATGCTTCGTTCTGCTGTGCACGGGGTCGCTATGAGTCAGAAGTGACTCGATGGCACCTAACAACAACAAACATGGCTATACAGGTGGACAGATGGGTGGACAGGCTGAACTATTAGGTATGTCTATGCAGGGGGGAGTGTGCCCAAGAACATATATAGGGTTGGCAGACAATGGTTCTACAAGAGTATTTGTATATTCTGTAAGAATTCCCAGGTGTACAATAGAGCTGACAAGGGACAAGGCTGTAGTCACTTCTTGGCCACAGCCAGTTAGAGCGAGTAGTTATATCTGTGGGCTCGGGACCATAGTAGCAGGAGACATCAAGCTCAATTGGCATAACACACTACAAAAAAACATTGTTCCACCTCCTACTTTGGCAAGTAGCAACTGGGTTCTCAAAAGCTTGCAGTCATCTAGATGCAACGATAGGTCTCTGCTCATCCAGAGCAAAGAAGAATGAAGAAAACCAAAGAGTCGTGGAAATAGTTAGTCTAAGCCGACTGGTACACCATGTGATCCTCAGCCTATATGACTATGAGACCAGAAGAACTAGATGGTGCCTGGCTACCATTGTCAACCACTTAGAGGGGGATTTACTTAGGAGATCCTGGATAGAGTGGGAGAACGATGTGGAACAAAACTCAAAATCATTTGGAAAAAAAAAAAGAGGGACCAGGTTTGCTGGTCTGACAGAGCCAGATGGAACCACTGAGACTGTGGCCCCTAGCTGCCCTTCAGGTCTGGAATTGAACCCACATCTGTGGCTTCTAGCCAAACAAAAGACAGGCATATGAGCTTAACATTTACCAGAGGTAGATACACTCCTTGGAGAGAACAATCATGGGTGAATAGAAGGGCTGTGTATGCACAGGGATATAGCTTAGGGGGCAGAAGTGCATGGAGGGATGGACACAGGGAGGAGGTAACTACAGGGAAGAAGTGGGAGAGGAACTGTTGCACTGTGGTCAACTGTAGTCAATGTCATGAGACAAAGTGTATGTGAACTGCTATATGGAAAGTGAATTTGCTCTGTAAACTTTCACGGAAATCACAAAAAAAAAAAAAATCATCTCACAACCTCATAAGGTGTCTTAATATTCATTAAAACATCATTAAATTTGAAGAAAAGAAAGAAAAGAAACAGGCAAGTAAGAAGCTGCTACATTGTGTGTGACACGCTCATCATTTTTAAAGCAATGTGACTGACTATTCTCCTTGAAAACCTGGCTATTTCAGCAGGCTCTAGCAACAGTTCCCATCACTGAGACAGACGTCTGTCCAAAGCTGCAGCATCTCGATCAAGCAGGCAGTGTACCAGGGGACCAAGCAGCTGTCTCTTTTTCAGTAAAGATGGCACCAGTAGAGGTGCGAGGGCCCAATGGCTGGACGGGTGTTCACTTCGCAGTGACAGGGAGGGTCATGGAGACAGCAACCAGAACAAGCGCTCTGCTCTCCTCGGCGCTTCACTAGCCCTGACTCAGATGACAAGACAGAGAAGTCCCGTTTAGCCAACCCTGGGACCACGCAGAGCTGAGAGAAAGCACCACCATGCTGGGTGAAAAGGAAAATACTCTGCAAAGATCTCTGCAAAGAAGTAATACGGAATTCAAAGATATGTGCAAAGGCACATCTGGGGTGACATTACTTCCTTTTAAAAAAGTCAGAAAGGACATGAGAAAAAACGGTAAATGGCACGGGGAAGAAGTGAGAAGTCTGGGCATTCTAGAGAGTTCTATGAGCAGGTGATGTGACAGGTGAGAGCAGCAAGTGCTCCACAAGGGTCACAAACGTCAGGCCTGGAACTGCGTCCCCACGTCTGCGACCTGCACCCCACGTCCATGCCATGCGAGGAAGCCCACTAGAGGAGCAGCAGGCACAAATGCAGAGCTTAGAGGCAGAGCTGAAGGCCAGGAGGGACGAGGCTATTGTCTTCAAGGGCTCGGCTCAGCAGGCAGAAATGCCTGCAAGTCTGAAACGTGGGCACCAACGGACAAAACTGGAAGAAAGCGAAGACATTTTACAGCTAGATTTCAACTTCTCTGGAGTGTTGACTGAGGTAGAGGATTAAGGACAAAAGAGAACTAAAAATAATGGGCAAAGTGACTGAAGAATGAAAGTGTATGCTGACAGGAATGTCTTCAAGCCTGACGTGTCTCTGGCCTGTGGCAGCCATTCCTAATATGGGGTGACAATTTCAAATACTGCCCCAGAAAATGTGCCCAAACACCATTTCTGCATCAGATTTCAGGGGGAGAGACAGATGCCACAACCTCATCCACGGATCTCAAGTTGGACCTCAGTTCTAGGCAGAGAGAGCCCCGCTTCAGTCACAGAAATGGTCCCCACAGTTACCTCTATTAACCCTCTCTGTGCCCACTCACAAGAAACCTCCCAAGGCCTTTGTCAGGAAAACCCTGCTCAGATGTCCACATTTCCAGACACTTAAACACTGTTACAGCCCTCAAAAACTGCTGAGGACACAACTGCAAAGAGGAAACCACATCATTTCTTGAAAATGAAGCCAAAATTGGATAACATTCCCTAAAAGGCTGTAACTATAAAAATGTATACACAATCCAAAGTTCACGGACCAAACTATTTACACTTCTGGCAAAACTGGACACTACAGAGACACGTCAGGAATAACGTCAACCCCAAAAAGGGGTTCACGCTCGTCCACCTCTGGGCCGTGGTGTCGGTCTCTCAGAACCTGCTTTGTGTGATGCTGACCACACTCACCTCTGTGTCCCTCAGTAAGCACACACACGACATGGTCGCCGGGGACATCCACCGACGGGGGACGACGGGGGACCGGCACCGTGTGTGGACTTCCCGTGTCCCCGCCCCGAGGCCAGTGCCGCCGGCCAGGAAGGAAGCCCAGCCCCAGGGTCCGGAGCAGCCGGGCCTGAGTTCTGCTGGATTCCGAGTCACATTCCGGACAGGGAGACCCTGCACCCCACGTCCAGGGCCGGCTTCCATCACCAGGCAAAGGCACTGCTCTCCTATCACCGAGCTGAACCCTCACACTTGAACTGCAGCCCAGCACCAAGAACCTCCTCCTGCTGGTGCTATATTAACTCTTTGTTCAGGACTACATGCCCCCAGAAACACACCCTGTCCACGCTTACTCACTCTTTGTTCTCCATGCAAAGATCTCAACTCTGTCCACACACGCCTTGACGGCAAGCTCGGCTGGGAGAGGCACTAAAATGCAGGGAAGGCGACACAGCGTGGCAAGAAGAACACAGTGTGCTTCGGGGTCAGCTCGCCCCAGGTCAGATCTCAGACTGCAATGTCGCTACAGTCCCCTACATGTGGCCCTGAGCAGATTCGCACGTCTGTGAGCCTGTTTCCTCATCTGTGAAACGGGGAGAACAGCGGTGTCTACACATCAGAGGACACTGGCCAGATCGAGTAACATTATCTATGTGAGAGGATTCCACACAGATGAGAACTCAGCAGAGTGTGTGCACAGTCAGCAGTGACACCCCTCAGCACAGGCCCCAGGTGGTGCAAACAGCTACCATACTTGCTCAGCTGCCACCAGAAAGGCTGGAGGTTGGCGTCCACTCAGAGTGTCTCCAAAGAAAGGCCTGGAGATCTCCATTCAAAGGCAGCCCCTGAAAACCCAGTGGAGTCCAGTCCCAACACACGGTCGCCTGGGCCGGCACGCTCCCAACAATCAGCTCAGTTTGTTTCCTATCATGCTGACGAGACACACAGGAGCTCTGGTGGTGCGGTGCCTAAGGCACTTGACTGCTAACCAGAAGGCTGGCGGTTCAAACCCACCAGCCACTCCTCGGAAGGAAGATGGGGCAATCTACTTCCGGAGTGACACTGCCTCGGAAACCCAAGGAGGGGTCGCCCAAGGAGGGGTCACTATGAGTCGGGTCTGACTTGACGGCACATAACAACAACAACAAAGTCAGTCACCACCTTTTGCCCCACCTCTTCGAAAATAATCTTATTTTCAAACCCCATCAGAATGGGAATCTCCAGACCGTACAGAATGATCAGTTCAGAAATTCAGGCCATTCGGGAAGAGATGAGAAGGAAAACAGCAGGCTGCAAACGCTTTCTATCTAGGTTCTTTCAAGAGGCTGTACTGGAAAACCACGCAATATAACGCAGTCCCGACTAGGACTGATTACAGCAAATGGTTAATTCACCCGGTGCAACCAGTGCCCTGGTAAATTGGGTGAATTTAAAATACGTAGAAAGATGTGTGTAAAAAGTCCAGAGTGTAAGAAAAAGATGCGTTTCCACACATGTTGCTATTTATTTAAATGCTTATACTACTGAAGAATTCCATCTGAGGGCGGAATAAGTAAAAGAATACATGTTTATTTTGGACGGCTTTTAAATTGCCACCTAGCGCTACAGAACAATCAAGAGCAAATGGCGAACAATTAACAATTCCTCCACTGCACGGTAAAGAGGCTACCCTGGGTTTTCCTCAAGGCATCTAACTACTGAAGGGGGCTTCTTCCTTACGGGACAAAGGATTGTCCTGAGGGAATGGGGGGTCCAGGTGGGCATGTGACATGCTGTCCAGGAGGACCAGAGGCAGGCGGGGGAGGGAGAGCCTGAGCCAGGGGACGCTGTCCCAAATAACTCCTCACACTCACTCTTAGGGGAAAGCGTGTCAAAAGACTTTTTCACCCCCTTTTCTGTGGTGGGGGATAGGAGGGGGAAGGGAATAGTACAAAGACCCCCTTCTGAGTCCCTGTAAAGAAGGTTAGGACCCACGCCAGGGCCCTGGTGCTGACAAGTCCTGATTCACGGCTCGAGTCACACTCAGCTTACTCATAAACGAGCGATTCAACCACCGGAGGAGCTAAGGGGAGGCGACGGCCTCCAAATGTACCGCAGGTCTGTCTCTCAACAGAACGCTATTGACCAGGGTTCTCTGACTCAGCGTCATCTCTTCTGGCCACTCGTCGGGCCAACTGTCAAGGTCTTTATGTGTCCAGTACTAAGTCAACATCACTTTCTCCAAGTCAGGAATGAGCCACAAAATTATCAGAGTCACAAGTACCTTAGCGTGACGCTGACCCGTGTCAGGAACCTAGAAAACTGGAGTCAGTGAGTCGAGGGCCCATTCCTGCTTTGACAGGGTCAGTCCCAGTTCCCACCTACTGCTCCATTATAGCTATGAACAGCTTGCTCTCTCAAAAGCACTCTGTTCAGACAGTACGTTACACGGACAGTCCATCAACCAAGAAGGTCAAGTAATGGAGTGCCAACATCTGAAGGCAAAGCACCACCTGTCCCCTCTGAAACGCCTAACAGAAGGGTTCTTAACACACGGCCAGGGGACAGCTAACAGAGCTTGTAAACCTCAATCTTGGCAAATGTCTCCACATCACTGAACGAGCATCCTTCATCGTCTTCTACCCTCTAAGTGACAGCATTCCTGTGTAGACAACATCGCCTAAAAACAACCTCCTTTTTTATCTCTGGCACCCAGAGAAAGCTCTGCCTGCATGGCCTTAGCACCACACACACAACGTGGCTGCCACAAGGACTAAATGAAATCTATGCCCAAAGAGAGGTATCTTTAGGGAAGATGGTTAAAAGGAGTAGAGAGATGAAGAATTACTCTATGAATTAAGAGAATTAATGGAGAGGAAGAAGAGTAATTATATAAACAAACCAAACCAAAACCTAACTCACTGCTGTTGAGTCACATCCAACTCACAGCGACCCCTCCTTGGGTTTCTGAGACAGTATCACTATGGAAGTAGATTGCCCAACCTTCCTTCCGAGGAGGGGTTAGTGGGTTTGAACTGCCAGCCTTCTAGTTGGCAGTCAAATGCCTTAGAGTACAAAAAAAAAAAAAAAAACACCGCACATAATGTTGTTGTTGTTGTTATATGCCGTCGAGTCGGACCCGACTCATAGCAACCCTTCCTTGGGTTTCCAAGGCAGTATCACTAAGGAAGTAGATTGCCCCATCTTCCTTCCAAGGAGTGGCTGGTGGGTTTGAACTGCCAGGCTTCTGGTTAGCAGTCAAGTACCTTTAGGCACTATGCTACCAGAGCTCCCATAATACAAACAGTAATCTACAATATTAAATGGTAAGTAATAAATACGAAAGTCACCAACCCATCTGTGATGCCTGGCATGTTGCTATGATGCAGAAGCTATGCCAAGAATATTTCAAACACCAGCAGAGACCCCCGTGGTGGACAGGTTTCAGCAGAGCTTCCAGACTGAGACAGACCAGGAAGAAAGGCCTGGTGATCTCCTTCTGAGAATTAGTCACTGAGAGCCCCAAAGATCAGCACAGAATACGGTCCAGCTGGACTCCAATATGCCAACAATCATGAAACAGCCCAGGGCCCAGCAATGCCACAGGCGATAAAACACGGCTGGGAGCTGGCTTAACAGCAGCTAGCAACAGCCACTGCAGATAATCTGACAACCAAAGAAAACAGACAGAGCGGACAATTCTAATGAAGTATTTGCAGTAGGTTAGAAACAGAGCCAATCACAGCATAGCCAGGGCGGCTTTTGTTTTGTTTTCTATAATGCGCAATAATGGGCCTTATGGAAATTCCAGAGAAAACCTGACATCTACATAAGGAGGGATCTGTCACTGAAGAAGAATATCATGTTTGGTAAAGTGGAGAGTCCGCAAAAAAGGGAAGCCCCTCAATGAGAGGGTCTGACACAGCGACTGCAACAACGGGCTCAGACACAGTGATGATTATGAGGACAGTGCGGGACCAGGCAGTGTTTCACCCTGTTGTACACAGGGTCACTATGAGTCAGAATCAACTCAACGGCACCTAACCACGACGACGACATGCTTCAAAGAAGATGAACTGTATGTTTTGGCTACCTGTAATTATTTGGCAGGAGCTCTGGTAGCTTAGTGCCTAAGGCACTTGACTGGTAACAAGAAGGCTGACAGTTCAAATCCAGCAGCCACTCCTCGGAAGGAAGGTTGGGCAATCTACTTCCGTAGTGATACTGCCTTGGAAACCCAAGGAGGGGTTGCTGTGAGTTGGATCCGACTCAACGGCACATAATAACAACAACAACAATTATTTGGCATTAAGCAAAAATGTTCCTTTTGAAAGTACAATATAACTAAGTCAAAATAATCTTTAAAAACATGAACTGGAATTTTTAAGCCCTGATTATAAAGGATTGGTATAGAACGTATTTTCAAATGAAAACCATGCTTGATCATTGTTACTCCACAATGAATGACCCTCCAGACAGTCTTCACAAATCAGCACTTGTATCTCCCAGGCAGAGAGAGACGCCCTTTCACTGTAACAAGACAATCTGTGAACGCTGCTTTCATAAGGCATGTCTCCCATCCTGCACACAGTAGTTAGCCTATTCTGTGTATTTTCACAACCAATAGATTCAGCTGAGCTCTCACTAAATAGTCTACAGTAAGAATAGGCTACTGTACCATACAGGGCCTTTCCAAATTATTCATGTCATTTTCTTTGTGATAAAATTAGTTTTATTTGAAATGCCCAGGTGGATTTCAGTGAGCTTTCATCAGTTTCAAGCTTGTTAACTTTGAGAGACCCAGGCTTGCAGAAATCTTG
Organism: Orycteropus afer afer; assembly: GCF_000298275.1. NCBI lineage: Eukaryota > Metazoa > Chordata > Mammalia > Tubulidentata > Orycteropodidae > Orycteropus > Orycteropus afer. The sequence goes on along the minus strand of NW_006922029.1, from coordinate 641,220 downwards.
TCTTCTAATCTTGAGGTTATGCTCCAAGATCCAGTTTCATGCTGCTACATCTCTAACCTTTAACCCTGTAATAACAGAATCTGCAGCTCCAAAAGATATACAATTTATATCAAAGGACAAACAAAACATGGAATACCTTACCAGATACTAACAGATAAAAGGAAGCAGCAACTATAGAAAAGGAAAGAGAGTGGGGAAACTTGGGAGGAAAGTTCAACACTCCTTCGAGACAACACCTGAATCCGGACAGCTGTAAATAAAAGACTGTCGTCTCAATTCCAACTCACCATCTTTTCCGGAGCAACGTACGTACTTCTACCAGTGACTGGGAAGCCCAGCTGCTGTTCTCAAAGTTCCGCAGATGGACATAAAGGGGAGCGGCAAGGACACAGTGCACTGCAGGAAGAGGCACATTCCACAGGAGCTCAGACCTTCAACCTGCCCACCTCCAGTGGGCGCAGTGGCTTGAACTCATTGCATTTCTAAAATTCTACCATTTGACATCGTCTAGACAGTGTTTCTTAAAGGCAAGAATGTCTGCCAAAGTTAAGCAGGGGTGGTTGCAAAGGTCTTTGTCTTGTCTGTTTTCACTCTCCCCAGAACGCAGAGACACACGGTTCAGTGCTGGAGATGGAGGCCACGGTCCTTCACAGCCTGGGCTCCTACTGCAACACAAGAAATGGTCAAACAAACCAGAGCGCCATTAGCTTCTTATCATGTGGTGTTCCTCCTACAAGACCTCCTTTGGAACAAGTACTTATTGAGTGGCTCCTTGGTGCCAGGTACGATGCTAAAGACTGACACAGAAACAAAGTCCATACCCAACACACAGTCAACTCCATGGTACACACCAATTTTTCTGAACAATCCTGCAAGAGTCTGACAATATCAGTTACCTTTCACCAGGCAGACCTGGCACTGTCTCCTGCAGAAGCAAAATTCTGCCAACAAGCCATTCAAATGTAAACCTGGGATAACCCAACAGTCTTCTGCAGAAAGAAGATAATTAAGGTATCTACACTGTAAGCTAAGCTGCAAGTTATTACCAAAATCTCTGTATCATAAAATACCAGAACCAGACTTTATGAACAGTGGTATCAATTCAGATCATCACAATCAAACAGATTACAAGAAGCACATGGTAAGAAAGCCGCCTCCTCAGTGTGACCCTCCAGACAGTAAAGAAACCGACCCCTGCCGCCACCACTGAGTGCATGAGGACCCTTCGCAAGGACATTCCAGGAGCTCCTGAGAAATGAGGCACTTCCAGACCCGCGCCTCTGGTGAAGTGTCTTCTACAGCAATGCTTTCAACTCTTCACTGAGCCAGAACTGATGGTCCCCAGCCTGGTAGCACACACAGGGCCTCTGCCTACAGAACACCTTTCTTTTCGATTGCTCCATCCCACATAGATGCTAACTCTGTCCAAGTGCTACTAAGCACAGCTTGCAGTGAGAATTTCAGGCCTAATGCTGTCAACACACCATCTCAGCTGGCGGACCTCACATCTTCACTGACAATCGAGTGAAGACCCTGAAGAGTTCCTGTTTATTTGCGTTAATCTGTCAATATTTATTGTACTAGAAATTTAAAAGAAAAAAAAAGGTCTTTACTATCTGGCTTAATAGGAGGCAGCCGGACTCTCTCATCTGCTCCTACATTCACTCTGTCCCTACGTGATCTTTTGGCTGAAGTAGACGGAGAAAAGCGGGCCTCGTACAGCTAGGCAGTGGAAAAGGGAAGAGCATTTCAATAACCATTTGAGATCATTTTGGCCAATTCTTCTTAAAAGTAACCAAAGTTTGGCAAATGGCAGCTTCTTAAAGGTGAGTGCACCGTGCACTCTGACACCTCATCAGTAAGAGTAAGCCCTTCATCTTCATATCTTAAGACCCACTCACACCCATCAGGATGCCATAACACCACACGCTGGTTATTTGGAAAATACCGGTTTACTGAGTGATGAAGATTATACAAAATCAAAAAGCCCTATTTGACGTATATACTTTTAAATCACAATGTAATATAATATAACGCTCCTATCACTTCTGGTGTTCAAAGTCTTTAAGTACTGGGAAACTGCTGAGCTCACAGAGACAGATACTAAGTTTTCCCAAAATCCTAATTTTCACCAGAAAGATCACCTTTTATTATTGACAACAAGTATTGTCAGTTGTTTTTCCTTGAAGTAACAGGCTGACTTTGTTCATTCTGAAGAAACTATCTGTCAGATACCCAAGTCTAAATAACCACAGTTTGCCCAACAACCAATCTTTCCAGTAAAAATGGTGTTCCACAAGCAGAGTGGCCAGTTCAGCTCATTGCTGCATCCCCCAGAGCCCTTGCTCCAGGCAACTGTCCCACTGCAGCACGCAGCAAGGGGACCAAGAGCTGGTGAACATTAGAGTCAAGTGAAGCACCTGCGATGAGTGTGTCAGGGCGTTACACAATCCACCCAGACCTCCTGAGGGCTGGGGCAGGGGAGGCATCATCACTGCCATGGCCCCCTGTAACAGCTCTGACAGCAACCTGTGTGCTCCACGGTCAGTGCTACCCTAGACACAAGCGTTTGAAGAAAGGGTTTTGCTCCAGATGCTACCTGCGGTGTAGTAAATTACATAGTGTGGTTTTTCTAGCCGTAAGTGTTTATAAACTCCACGGTAGAATTGGCTGTGAGCAACTGAGTAGCTCCTGATTGTTAAAGTTGCCCACCTGGGGTATTTCTGTTGGGAGCAACTCGCTCGCTCGCTCTCTCACTCGCTCTCCCTCTCTCTCACTCTCTCTCTCTCTCTCTCTCTCTCTCAGGTGTATAGAATTCTGATGTTGGGATTGGTTAGTCTGACCACTCTGCCTGGCTCAAAAGGAGCCCTCTTAGAGGCAGAAGGAATCTCTCATTGCTAGCTGGGAGATGTGAGAGACATGCACTGCTGGGAGAGAGACACCAAGAGACATGCACTGCTGGGAGAGAGACTGAAAGAGACTGTCAGCTGAGAGATGGCAGGCTGAGAGAGACTGAGCATGTTCCTGAACTTGAATTGTAACCTGATGCTTCCCTAATAAGCCCCATAATCTGTGACTTCTGTGTGGCCACTGTAGAAGAATTATCGAACCCAGTAGAGAGGTGGTAGGTGCTACGGGAGGAACAGTTGATGTCAGGGTTGGTGAAAGGGCTGGAGGGAGGCGGCATGTCTGGCCTCACAGGGACAGGCCTTGGGCTGTTGATGGTGATTCTGTCTTCCTCTTGTGGGGTTAGAGGAGGTCAGAAGATGGAGCCTCCCTGCCCCTTTGGTACTACCCATACCAGCAGGGCCACCTGTGCTGAACAGGCTTCAGTGGCCCTTCCAAACTAAAATAGACTAGGAAGCAGGGCCTGGCAATCTACTTCTGAAAATCAGCCAACAAACCCCTGTAGATCACAACTCTTTTCATATTGTATTGGAAGATGAGAGCCCCCAGGGTTGAAAGGCACTCAGAATACACAGTGGCCACACAATGAACTTGAGCATACCAAGGTTATGAAGACGGCGCAGGACCAGGAAATGTTTCATTCCACTGTGCGTGGGGTCGCCATGAGTCAGAGCTGACTCAATGGTAACTAGCAGCAGATGGGCTGCCGTGGGTGCCCCGAACCTCTTTATACTCTATGTTGCTGCTTCAAGTGCCTTTCTGTTTCACCACTGATCTTTCAAGACCCCACTCGAAGGCCAGCTCCTCCACAGCCTTGAGGATGGGGCACACACCTCCACGTAACACTCACCTCTCACTGTTGTTTGTCATCATCTGCTGTATCTATTCTTCTACCCACAAAATCTATGCTCCTGAAGGGTGGACTCTTCCTGTCCCTCAACTTACTCCAGGTTAAGACCAGCAGGTGAAAAGCATGGGACAGTCTTTAAAGCTCACACAGTGGCTCTCTGAAGTGCTTCACCTCTGACTGCATTTCACGGTGAAGTCAACCATCTGGTTGAGTTCTTCCCTCTGTTCACCATGACCTCCCGCAGTTCTCCCTGGGTCACACTTGTGCCTTGGCTTCATCAATTTGGCTGTTACATCCTACTCAATTAAACCAGTCCTATGGTACAACAGAGGAGCTCTTGTAGCATAGTGGCTAAAGCACTTGACTGCTAACCAGAAGGCTGGCGGTTCAAACCCACCAGCCACTCCTCGGAAGGAAGGCTGGGCAATCCTACTTCCGTAGTGATACTGCCTCAGAAACCCAAGGAGGGGTCGCTATGAGTTGGGGTCGACTCGACAGCACATAACAACAACAACATGGTACAACAGACTCTATTCTGAGAGCCTAGTTAGGACTCAAAATGAGGAGAAACAGCTGCAAACATTCACTAATAATTGGAACATGGAATGTACAAAGTGTGAATCTAGGAGAATTGGAAGTTGTCAAAAATTAATGCAGTACATAAAGATCGATATCCTAGGCATCAAAGAGCTGAAATGGACTAGTACCGGCATTCTGAATTAGACAATCATATGGTCTTCTATGCTGGTAACGGCAAATTAAAGAGGAATGGCATCGTAAAAATGAGTATTTCAAGATCCACCCTGAAGTACAATGCTGTCAGTGAAAGGATAATATCCACACGCCTACAAGGAAAACCAATTAATACTACTACTATTCAAATTTAAACAGCAACCAGTAAGGCCAAAGATGAGGAAACTGAAGATTTTACCCACTTCTGCAGTCTGAAATTGACCAAACATGCAATCAAGATGTGTTGGTAAGGACGGGTGACGGGAACGCACAAGTTGGAAACAAAGCAGCAGCACTGGGAGTTGGAAAACATGGCCTTAGTGAAAGAAATGACATCAGAGACCGCAAGATAGAATTTTGCAAATACAACAGTTTATTCATTGCAAACATCTTTTTTCAACAATATAAAACGTCAACTATAAAGTGGACTTCACCAGATGGAATACAAAGAAATCAAATCAACTACATCTGCAGAAAGAGGCCATGGAGAATCTCAGTGTCATCAGTCAGAATGAGGCCAGGGTCCAGGGTTCAACTGCGGAACAGACCATCAATGGGTCATCTGCCAACTGAAGCTGAAAAAGATTAACACAAGTCAACGAGAGCAAAATACGACCTTGATTATAGCCCACATGAATTTAGAAACCATCTGAAAAACAGATTTGATGCACTGAACACCAACAACTAAAGACCAGATGAGTTCTGGGATGACATCAAGAACATCATACATGAAGAAAGCATAAGATTACCAAAACCCTAGGGAGAGGCACTGTTTAATCAACCATGAGACATCAGAAGGGCAGCATTCACAGAGGAAAAACTGGACAGCCCGGAATGCACACGTAAGAAGGGCACAAGGAAGAGGTAGTCATAGGGAGGAGAGCTTTTCAGGGCTGGGGATTATAACTGGGCCCGTGAATCAAATGCACATGAACCGCTGAGAGTAAAACAAATCTGCTCTGCACATCTGTACCCAAATCACAATTTAAAAAATTAAAGAAAGAAAGAAGTTTGTTTAAATTAAAAAAAGAAAGAAAGCAAAAGGAAATTTAAAAGACGGGAAAGAAAGAAAAGACCAAAATGGATGTCAGAAGCGACTCTGAAACTTGCCAGAGAGGAGAGTAGCTAAAGCAAATGGAAGAAACGACAAAATAAAAGAGCTGAACAGAAGATTTCAAAGAGCAGCTCCAGCAGACAAAGTCAATTAGAATGAAATGGACAAAAGACCTAGACTTAGGAAACCAAAAGGGAAGAACAAGCTCAGCATTTCTCAAGCTGAAAGATTGATGAAAAAAGTTCAGCCTCAAGCTGCAATACTGAAAGCTTCTATGGGCAAAATATTGAATGATGCAGGAAGCATCAAAAGAAGATGGAAGGAATACAGAGTCACTGTACCAAAAAGACTTGTCGATCACCCATTTCAAGAGATGGCATATGATCAAGTACCAATGGTATTGAAGGAGGAAGTCGAAGCTGCACTGAAGGAACTGGTGAGAAACAAGGTTCCAGGAACTGACAGAATACCCACTGAGATGTTTCAACAAATGGATGCCTCGCTGGAGGCACTTACTCATCTATGCCAAGAAATCTGGAAAAAGGCTACCCAGCCAACTGACTGGAAGAGATCTGTATGTGTTCCCATTCCAAAGAAAAGTTATCCCACAGAATGTGGAAATTATCCAACAATATCATTAACATCACACGCAAGTAAAATCTTACTGAAGGTAATTCAAAAACAGTTGCAGCAGTGTATCAACAGGGAACTGCCCAAAATGCAAGCTGGATTCAGAAGAAGACATGGAAGGAGGGATATCACCTCCATCTCTTGATTCCAGATGGATCTTGGCTGAAAGCAGAGAATACCAGAAAGATGTTTACCTGTGTTTTGTTGACTAGGCAAAGGCATTTTTAATTGTGTGGATCATAACACATTATGGATAACACTGCAAAGAATAGGAATTCCAGAACACTTAATTTTCCTCATGTGGAACCTGAACATAGACTAAGTGTCTGCCGTTAGAACAAAGCAAGGGGATACTGCATGGTTTAAAACCAGGAAAGGTGTGTATCAGAGTTGTATCCTATCACCATACTTACTCAATCTGTATCCTGGGCAAATAATTTCAGAAACTGGACTACAAAAGGAAGACTACAATCCATCAGGATTGGAGGAAGACTCATTAATAACTTGCCATATGGAGCTGACACAACCCTGCTTGCTGAAAGTGACGAAGACTTGAAGCACTTACTGATGAAGATCAAAGACTATGGCCTTCAGTACAGATTACACCTCGACATAAAGAAAACAAAAATCCTCACAATAAGCAACGTCATGATACTTGTGGAAAAGACTGAAGTTGTCAGGGATTTCATTTTACTTGGATCCATAATCAACACCCACAGAATCAGCAATCAAGAAAACAGATAATGTATTGCACTGGGCAAATTTACTGTAAAAAATCTCTTTGAAGTGTTAAAAGAGCAAAGGTATCACTTTGAAGACTAAGGTGTGCCTAACCCAAGCCACGGGAGCTCTGGTAGCGTAGTGCCTAAGGCATGTGACCGCTAACCAGAAAGCTGGCAGTTCAAACCCACCAGCAACTCCTCAGAAGGAAGGTTGGGCAATCTACTTCCGTAGTGATACCTCCTTGGAACCCAAGGAGGGGTCACTATGAGTCAGGTCTGACTCAACGGCACATAACAACAGCATCAACCCAAGCCATGGTATTTTCAATTGCCTCAAATGCATGTGAAAGCTGGACACTGAATAAGGACGACCGAAGAATAACTGATCCATATGAGCTGTGGTGTTGGCCAAGAACACAAAACACCATGGAGGGCCAGAAGAAGGAACAAATGCGTCTTAGACGAAGTACTGCCAGAATAACCCTAAGAAGCAAGAATGGCCAGACTTCACCTCACGTACCTTGGTTATGCTGGCCGAAAGGACCAGTGCCTGAGGTCATCATGCCTGGTGAAGGAGAGGATCAAGGAAAAAGAGGAAGACCCTCAGGGAGCCGGACCGGCGCAGTGGCCCCAGGACGGGCTCAAGCACAGCAGGGTGGTGAGGGCGGCCCAGAACGGCGAAGTGTTGTGTTCTCTGGACGCAGAGTCCCTGTGGGTTGGAACCAACTCAACGGCACCTCACAACAATCAGGACTCTGGCTGCTGCAACAGGGTAAACGTCACCAGGAGACAGAGCTCATCCTTCCACCATGACAGCTTCTGCCTGGCACTTCCTGCAACACTGTTTATGTCCTTGGGAACTTTATTCGATTTAAACCAAGATACTAGGTTTGTCAGCGAACTTCCACATTCTTTTTATTTCCTACTCCTCACGGGCGAACAATTGCTGGCTATTCATTTAAAATCTCTACGTTATTGTTGTTGTTAGATGACGGCAAGTCGGTTCCTACTCTCAACGACCCTACGTACAACTTGGCCCACACGCTGCCTGGCCGCACCATCTCCACAACCACTGCTCTGCTCGAGCCCGATGTCTGCAGCCAGCGCATCAATCCATGTTGTTAGATGACAGCAAGTCGGTTCCTACTCTCAACGACCCTACGTACAACGTGACCCACACGCTGCCTGGGCCGCACCATCTCCACAACCACTGCTCTGTTCGAGCCCAACGTCTGCAGCCAGCGCATCAATCCATCTTGCTGAGGGCCTTCCCCTTTTTGCTGACCCTCTACTTCACCAATCTCTACACACAGAGGTATTTTTAAAGCCCAAAACCTACGCACATGATAAACAGAAACAAAAATACAGAAGATCCTTGACGGGATGGGCCTGGCCCTCACTTGAAGCAAACCATACCCAGGCAATGGTGCAATGGTTATCACTGTCCTGATGGGAGAGAGACTGCGTACACAGGAGCGGCCAGAGCGGCCAGCGGTAACAGTGGTGAAACTAAATGGTGGCTGCATGAGTGTTCACCGTAATATTCTTCCAACTTTTCTCTACGTTGTTGTTGTTATATGCCGTCAAGTCAGACCCGACTCATAGCAACCCCTCCCTGGGTTTCTGAGGCAGTATCACTATGGAAGTCGATTGCCCCACCTTCCTTCCGAGGAGTGGCTGGTGGGTTTGAACCGCCAGCCTTCTGGTTAGTAGTCAAGTGCCTTAGGCACTATGCTACCAGAGCTCCTACTTTTCGCTATAGGATTCTTTTTCCAAAATACAAGTTTGGGAAAATAGTTGTTATACCTTGCTGGCAAGAAAATCCTCCCCCCACACACAACTTTTACAAAATGGAAAGTAGAGTACGTACAAGTAGGTGCAACTCCAGAACGTGACCATGAAAAGTGACCAGTATTTCACAAACCAAACTGGCTGAACTGCCCCCATCAATCTTACTCTGCTTTCTAACCTCACACCCAAGGAAAAAGATGAAGACTGAAACAGGCATCTAACTAGTCTTGAATCTGGTAGGTTTCAAAAACACTATTACCTGATGGTGGCGCCCTGGTGGCATAACTGGTGAAGCACTCGACTACCTGGAGAAAGGCTGGTAGCTCACACCCACCCAGTGGTGCCATGGAAGGCAGGCCAGGCAATCTGCTCTGAAAGGTCAAGCCTTGGAAACCATACGGCGCAGTCCATTCTGCACACGTGGAACACCATGAGTTGGAATGGACTTATGGCAACTACGAGCAACGACATTACTAACAAGTCACCAACCAGCCACCTCTCCCATCTCTGCGGGTGACTGCCACCTGCACCCTACCACACGGTGAGCCAGCTGAGGGAGAATGCACAGTCCCCTCTCCTCTCTCAAATACAGCAATCTGCTACCTGAGAGCAATTTCACTTGGTAAAACATCCAGTAAGAGCAGCTACCGAGTAAATTCTGCTTTTATTCTTCATTATCCCAAATAATTTTGAACTGTCTCAATTCTGACCAAAGCCCCTGGTAGCACAGTGGTTAGTTAAATAACTCGGCTGCTAACCAATAGGTCGGCGGTTCGAATCCACCAGCTGCTCCACTGGAGAAAGATAGGGCAGTCTGCTTCCGTAAGGATTAAGTCTTAGAAAACCTATGCGGCAGCTCCTACACTGTCCTCTAGGGGCGCTGTGCATCAGAACTGACTTGAAGGCAGTAGGCTGGGTTAGGTTTCATGCTCAGATAATTCTGAAGTGCCACCTTGCAAACCCCCTGATTTGCTGTGGTTTCCGTATCTCTCCAATATCACACTGCTACCAGTGTAGAGGACTTAGAGGAATAAGGTGCACCTGACACAGGCCATGATATTTCCAATCGCCTCGTATGCGTGTGATCTGTCCTGGAGGAAGTGCAGCCAGAAAACTCCTAGGAAGCAAGAATGGCCAGACTTCCTCTCACCTATTTTGGTCATGTTGTAAGAAGGGACCATTCCCTGGAGAAGGATGTCATGCTTGGTAGGGTGGAGGGTCGACGAAAGAGGTGGAGGC
>NW_006922029.1:615899-627195 GCF_000298275.1 Orycteropus afer afer | reverse complement strand
TAAAGATGATATGCTGGCAGCCAACAAACACATGAGGAATTGTTCACAATCATTAGCCATTAGAGAAATGCAAATAAAAACAACAATGAGATATCATCTCACCCCAGCAATAATAGCAAAGCTCAACAAGGCAGAAAATAACACATGCTGGCGAGGATGCGGAGAGATTGGGACTCTCATACACTGCTGATGGGACTGTAAAATAGTACAACCATTGTGGAAATGGTATGTTGTTTCCTTAAAAAACTGAAAAAATAAATACCATTAGAACCAGCAGTTCCATTACTAGGAATATATCCTAAAGAAGTGAGAGACTGGACATAAACAGACGTATGCACACCCATGTTCACCGCAGCACAGTTCACTACAGCAAAGAGATGGAAACAACCTAAACACCCATCAACAGAAGAATGGATAAACAAATTATGGTACATTCACACAATGGAATATTATGCAACATTAAAGAACAATGAAGAATGTGTGAATCATTTCACAACGTGGATAAACCAGAAAGACATTATGCCAAGTGAATATGTCAATCACTGAAGAACAAATATTACATGAGCCCATTACTGTAAAAAGTCAAGGAAGGGTTTGCTTAGGGAAGGGAACTCACTTTGTAGGTTATGGGGAATGGGAAGGAAGAGGAGGGGGAAATTTCAGACTAGTTGGGGGCTACATGCTGAGTTGGGTAAGGGGAGGGACAGTAAGGAAATAGTCTGTGACTAGCATGGTAAATTGGGGAAAGGAAGGACACCAAATTGTGCACAAAAGATATAGACGACAGAGGCTAATACCAGTATATGCACAATATGCATCACCAGTGACACTACACACCAGGCTACAGATAAAGGCAGAGACAACTAAGAAGATCAGATGGGGTAAGAAAACAGGAATATCCCCTAGACCAATGACAGACTCAGCTGAGGATAATCTTACATGGATATACTGATACAAAATAACCACAGTCACTACAGAAGCAACTGAAGCCAGACTTGGGAGTAATCCCTCAGAGACAGCCAAACACGTTGGCAGTGAGAACCACGGGATCGGCCGTCACTGGGGAACACCAGGCTCAATTGGTACAACAAAATACGTAAAAATTTTGTTCCACAATCTACTTTGCTGAGTAGGGACTGGGGTCTTAAAAGCTTTTGAGCAGCCATCTAAGATGCAGCCTATAGTCTCTTCTTGTCGGAAGCAAAGAAAAATGAAGAAAATGAAGGGCACTTGGGAACAATCAGCCCTAGGACATGATGGACCTCAGGACCAGAACTAGATGGTGCCCGGCTACCAATGCCAACCACTTGGGAAGGGATGAAAACTGGAGTTCCTGGACAGAGTGGGAGGGAAAACGTGGCACAAAACTCAAAACCACAATAATGACCAGAATTACTGGTCAGGTGGAGTCTGGTGGGACCCTCAAGGCTATGGCCCTGGGATACACTTCAGGGCTTGGATAAGACTCACTCCCAAGGGCTGGCTCTCAGCCCAACAACAGAAAGACTTACATGCAGAACACTGAACCCAGGGCAATGACCCACCCACTCTATGAAAACACACTCCCTGGAGCCATCGCCCATGGGGCACCAGAGGCGCAGCATTCTCATGGAGGGAAAGCTGGACAGACAGGAGAGCATAACCAAGGGCACAGGGCAGGGGAGTCACAGGGAAGGGAGGGGAGGAGAGTGGGTTAGGGCTGGGGACGGTAATCGGGGAGTGAAACCAAATGTACACAAACTGTTGAATGTAAAACAAATTCTGCTCTGTAAATTTGCACCCAAAGCACAGTTACATATACACACACACACACACACACAGTTACATACATACATATATATATATATATATATATACACACACACACACACACAGACACACACACACATCTATTATACTCATATACATGTATATACATATACAATATATTTATCAGTAAGTCCCTCTGCGGGGTACATGGAGAAAGTGAGACGCTAAAGTCAAGATGTGCAGTCAAGAGGAAGAATGAAGTAAGAAGATGGCTGTCAGGAAGCCTATAGGGGGTGGATGTCTGCTTTCACTCATTTCTTTTTCCTCGAGGGTGTCCTTCCTTAAGGTGGGTGGTCAGCATTTGAGAGTCAAGTGGATGGAGCTGCCAACGTGCTTCTGGGTCCACGGCGGGCAGGGACTGTATATGCCCTTAGCATTCTTAGCTTGTAATTCTACAGATCAAAGGACAGCGGCAATTCAAGGAACGAGGCCTCCATGTGGAAAGCAAATGTAAATGAAACATCCCGACACTCCAAAGAGGAGCTCCCTCCCTCAGAGCGAACAGGCAACCCTGGGAATCGTGTCAGAAGGTTATTAAAAGGATACAGACGATCCCATCAGTACAAGTGCTTTAGCCAAGAAGGGTAACAGATGCATTACAACTCTGAGCCAAGGCACAGAGAAAAGGTCACAGAAAGCCACCCACTGACTGCTTCAGTACGATGGGTTGGGAGGTCACTGTCTGAATTTTCCTGATGCGATCTCAGGAAAACAAGATCACGGGCTTGAGCACCACAGCAGCATTCCGTCCTCCAAGCCAATCCCGTTCCTGAGCACAGTCTCTCCCCTTACTGCCAAGGCCATGTGGATCTCTCTCCCCTCAAGGCATTCGTTCCGGTAAGCGGGCAATTCTGTCCAGAATCATTCAAGCCACTGCTAACCCAATCTCTGCTACAGGACAGCTACCAAGAGGTTGGGCCATCCTTGCTGTCCAGTGGGGCACGCTTATCGAGTAAGTATGGTTTGGTCCCAGGTTCTCTCTCATTCTTCTGACTGCTCAAGCCCTTCTGACGAGACCGTCCTCAGCTGCTTTTCGGTACACAGTGATGAAGCACCTTTGTTCCTCAATTTCCCGGCACTGACACAGAGGTGTCAGGGACTCCAGTATGATCTGAACATCTCAATGATTCATGCCCAAGGAGGAATCACTCCACCCAACAGAACCCGGTCCCAACTAGCCTACCTGGCCCACTGAATGGAATCAAAATGACCATCAGGACAAGCAGAGTACGCCAGGAAAAGGCACTATATATACAGGCAGAGAAGGAGCCAAGCACACAATGACACACACGCAGCTCCCAAATTATCCAGGGCCTGGAGCACTTAATGTAAAAATCAAAACCAGATTCACCGCCTTCGAGTCAGATCCGACTCACAGCAACCCTTCGTTGGGTTTCCGAGGCAGTATCACTATGGAAGTAGATTGCCCAACCTTCCTCATGAGGAGTGGCTGGTGGGTTTGAACTGCCAGCCTTCTGGTTAACAGTCAAGTGCCTTACACTTTGTAAATAAATGTTAACGTATGACACACGAGAAACATGAATCTTGAAAATGTAGGCAAGTATACCCAGATTCCTGAAATCCGTCAGCATGGGAGAATAAAACATCCAAAATAACTGCGTCAGCATATGCCCGGCTGCAACTACTTAAAAAACCAGGTAAGTTTCACTGACTCTTTTAATGACACTAAGTAGATTATCATTTCCTTAATTTGAAGTGTTTCAGGTACATGTCTGCACTGGTCGTTTACATAAGGTAAATTACAGGCAACAGCAAGTGAGTGTGTGTGTGAGTGTGTGTATGAGAGAGAGAGAGCAAGCATGTGAGTGCATGAGAGAGAGTGTGTGAGTGTACATGTACATGCCAGCTAACTTACAGCTCCCTGCAAGAGACAAAGAATAATTGTTCTTGATGAGAGATACAACCTTTACAAGTTGTCCATCGGTCCACAGGAAAAGAAAAACATTTCAGAGAGTCTTCTTCCCGAACTCAAACCCACTGCCAAGTCCAGTCTGACTCCTACCAACCCTACAGGACAGAGTGGAACTGCCCCACAGGGTTTCCAAGGGTGTTAGCCTTTATGAAAGCCAACTGCCCAATCTTTCTTCCACAGCACATCCAGTAGGTTCAAACTGCCAACCTCTCATTACCAGCTGAGTGCTTTAAGCACTGAGTCATCAGGGCTCCCTTCTTCTAGAAAACATTCTTTATTTGGTTGACCACTTAAAACACCTTAAAAGTAAGCATGTTGCCAGCATCTGTGATCTTGTAACGTGCCTTTTCAAGTGAAGCTCTGAGACTACATCTTAATAGTCACCCAAATCATGACAGAAAGATGATCCCTCGACGGTGCTGTCTAAACACTGAGGGAGAGAATGTGGAGCTGACGGGAAACAAAGCAACAAATTCCATGTGGGTCCTAAAAGCAGAGTTAAAGAGGTCATGCCTAAACTGCTTCACATGCTGCCCTAGCTTACATCTCTGTCATTTTAGAGAGCGGGGGTGTGTACACCTGTACGGCACACTTCAGTATGAAATGCCATTGACACAAGTCAAAGAACGAAGTGAGAACTGATGACATATACTTCAGGATGGTCTCCGGTCTCAGTACAGAGAACACCGGCTAGGCACATTCAAGCACAAGCCATCTGTGCTGAGGAATTGACGATAAGGTTTCCCTAATGGCCATCAACACTACGGCAACACAGGGACTACACATGAGAGCTGGGAGGGCCAATGGTGCCTTCAGTCTGTTCTCAGAGCAAAAAGCCAAGCTGGTCGACCAGTTACTCCGTGGCTGAGGACCCTCCAAAAAGGATGTCCCGGCCGTAGACAGCCAGTGCTCAGGCATCCCCTTCGTTCCCTGCAACACCCAAATGAAGCAACTCTGCAAATCTGCCTCACACAAAACTGGCCATAATGCCCTAACACACAACTGCTGTGTGAGCCGTGGCACGACTCAGGGCTTCCTGGCGCCTCCGAACTCTAGCTGTGCGTATGAATTAGCACTAGGGCTTTTTCAAAACACAGGTTCCATGGCCCCATTCTAGAACTACTGCATCAGAATCTCGAGAGCTGGTATCTTTCTTTAGAAATTTTCAGGTGACTCTGACTTGCAGCAGGTCAGGGAACCACAGGCATATGACAACGAGTGTGGAGTGTGCCAGCAGCAGGGCGGAGCCCTGTGGCTCACCGTCACGAGTGAAGGAGTAAATCCAACCCAAGGGGACGGGTCCAGGACAAGTCCACACAAGGTGCAACGCTGAAGGGCCCCGGAGGAAGGGAGACAGCGGACCAGAGCGTTTCCCGGGGAAGTGATGTCTGAGCCAAGTCAGCGAGGAAAAGCAAGAGGGGACACCAAACACAAAGACACACAAGGACAGCCACCTTGTCAGCACAGGACACCTAGGAGGTCGCACCCCAGGGCTGGAGAGACAGGAACAAGACGACCGTGGGGCCTGTCCTGCTATGGTGGAGACACTGATCTAGGCTGAAACTCAAAAATGAGTATCTGCTACAGACAGGCTGCCGTAGTGACAAAGCGCCTTCCCAGACCACACACACAGAAAGAGGAGCTGTGTCCGGCTGAAAGAGGTGAGCATGGAAAAAGAACTGCGACTGATTCTTCCCTACCCTTCCCTGGAATCCTCGCCTCTCCCTACAAGGTGCCCCGCAGATGGGAGCTACCAGGCTAGATGCATCTAAGAGCAGCCTGCGTCTCAGCTTCACCTTGAGGGCAATTTCAATTAGGCAGACGTGAGCTGGTCGATCCCCTCTCATAATTTTAATTTCTCTATTAATTCCCCAGCACATTTTCTAAAGAGGCCAAAAAAGAGGATGTGCCTAATCATCCTGCCTCTTTAGGGCACTCCCACTGGACAGAGAGTATTTTTGTCTTCTCCAGCTGCGTGGACCTGGCACGGCGACGCTGCTCGAAGGACAGGCAGCGTATTCAGCACAGCGTCATGTACGCTACACAATGCCACAGAGCCCCGAAGATGAAAATACTGCAAGTGGATGAACTGCGAGAACTGGGCACCTGAACCCGAGAAGCAAACACGGCCAGCACTGCCCAGCAGGGGTGCTGTGGTAGGAGCCTCCAGGTCCCCCAGACTTCCAGTTCCTTGGCAGGGAATTCCTTTGCTGTCCTGATACCCATGCGGGGCACAGGTGAAGAGAGGCAGCTTTCTGTTCTGCGCCTGGGAAGATGGCCTTTAAGGTAGCAATCGCAGCCCAGGCTCTCCGGCAAGAGTGGGTCCACGTTCCGAGTGCTGGGGTCAGCCAGGCTCACTACATACAGGGTGAGAGAGACACGGAGTGCATTGTTAGGCTCTGAAACAGGCTTGCTCTGAACCACACTCTGCTGCGCGAAGTTCGACCGTGCCCGTCTCAGAATCATTGACACTGCACAGATTATTTCACTTCACTGAAGAGGCGACATCTCAAGAAGAGGAATTTGTGCGGCTTTGAGATGGCTTTGAGTTCGGGTTCCTGGGAGAGAAACGAACTGAGAAGAACCATTTCACTGTAGCATTTTGCAGCTGTCCCCACTGACTGTACGTGTATATGTAATGAGCCCTGATGGCGCAGGGGTTAAGTGCTGGGCTGGTGACGGAAAGTTCAGGGCTCAAACCCACCAGTGGCTCCACGGGAGGCGAGACCTGTGACCTGCTCCAGGTTTTCACTAGGCAACAGTACAGGGCGGTTCTACTCTGCCCAGTAAGGTTGCTCTGAGTCGTAATGCACTCAGCGGCACACAACAGTGTGTGTGTAAGCCATTATAATTACATACGGAAAACCCCTATTGCAGGCTAGGCCTTCAAACAAACAAAAAAAAAGAACACTAAACTAACTGCCATCGAGTCAATTCTAACTCATAGTGACCGTCTTTGGGTTTCCGAGGCGGTTAATATAGAAGTAGATTGCCCAGTCTTCCTTCCCCAGAGTGGCTGGTGGGTTTGAACTACGAACCTTCTGGTTCGCAGTCAAGTGCCTTAGGCACTACGCCACCAGAGCTCCTTTCCAGCCTTTGGGAAGCAGAAGAAGCCTGTCCTCTCCTCTGATGGACACTTGCTAACATTTTCATTGCCATAATTAAGCCCAAGGTTACTAGAGCACTGCCAAAGGCACCAGCAAATAAAGCCCAGTCAGAGCTTATCTGCAACCTCCTCATTCAAAGAGGACCCATTTCTTTTTCTCTCACAGACAGTGAAAACAGGGGAAGACGCAAAGTCCGTAAGTGGGGTCACAGACCTACCTCAATACAACACGCACATCAGGTGAGAGTGGCCAGTCAACCACTGGGCATCCTCCCCCCACCCAGGTCTTATTCCACTTTCAGTGGACCTGGCTGACTTCATGGCCTCGGACGTGGCCATGATGGATGCCCGAGCACCTTTCCTCAGGTATAACCTTGATGTCGCCATCTGTCCTGCAGGGTGCCACAGAAACCAGGTCACGAAGACATAGCGAGCGCTGGACATTGGAGCAGACTGCGTTGCCAGTTTACTGTTTGTCTTTTTTCTAATTAAGACATCATTCACACACCATGCCACTGCTGGTACTTCGGGCCGTGTCAGCATGGCTGGGCCTGGATGAGTGGCTGGGCAGCTGGACACAGTATTCTCCATGATGAGACTGGTAATCAACTCCATGGGGGAATCTACCGGAGCAGCTGTGTGGCTGCCTTAGGGATGTGGTCTGCTTCTCGTATATAAGCAGCAACTTTGACTTTTATATTAGGTGGTACACTCCTTGGAGAGATCAATCATGGGGGAACAGAAAGGCTATGTATGAACAGGGAGACAGCTAGGGGGCAGGAGTACATGGGAGGGAAAGACACAGGGAAGAAGTAACTATGGGGAGGAAGTGGGAGGGTAGCTGTTGCATTGTGGGAAATTACAGTCAATGTCATGAGACAAAGTGTATGTTAGCTACTGTATGGGAAATGGATTTCTGTAAACTTTCACCCAAATCACAATAAAAAATTAATTTTAAAAAAAAAACAGCAGCACCGGCAGCAGTTTTAAGGAAGGTCTCAGAGCTTCTGGCACATGGGCCCTGCATTTGGCAGAGTCTTCACTCAATAGCCTGCCAAGTTGTCTGCAGATCTTGGGACTGTTGGTGGACCTGAATCAGTGGCCTGCCATGTTGCTTCATCATTTGGAGACTGTGCCATTTCACTTGTCGACTTTGGGACTGTCAGCCTCAGCAGCCAGCAGCTGTCTCAGTTATGAGAAGCCTCCAGGCTCCAGTGGGCCAGGAGCACGAGCCAGAGCTGAAGCCCAAGGTCAAGGGGCTTTCACCAACCCCTAGAGCTGGCACTCCAGAACTAGGACTTCTAGCCTCCCAAACTGTAAGAGAATACATCCCCGTTTGTTCAAGCCATCCCCCTGGCGGTATTTTGTGTTAGAGCAGCACTAGAGGACCAAAACGCCACTTCAAATGTGCAAACCGCCCTGTGCAACCATCACCACTGTCCATTTCCACCGCCCAGAAAGAACCTGCTGCTCGTCAGCAGTCCTTCCACGCCCCAGGTCATGACCTTTCACTCCCAGCGTTAAAATTTCTAAGTATCAAAAGCCCTCTGGCTTAAGACACTCATCAGCAAATTATGCTTTTTAATTATTGCTAAAATGTCTAGTTTTGGGAATGGCTTTTAGAAGTTCAGAAGCAAAATTTCCAACTAACAAGTTAGTTGGTGTTTCCGAACACCGATTAACAAAAAGGAAGCCTGATAGTGCGATGGTTAAGCCTCAGCCACTCACCGAGAGGTCAGTAGTTAGAACCCAGCAGCCACTCCATGGGTGGCATGACCTCGTGATCTGCCCCCAAGGCAATCTGCCCCCAGACAGCTTCCGGCCTCGGAAGCCTCAGGGGGCAGCCTCAGTCTGTCCCGAGGGCGGCTGCAGGTGGGTATGGACAGCTGCCCTCAAGCCCACCTACTGAGCATGGGGCTATTCAGGGGAAATGACAGACCTGAAGACTGTCTCCCAAAATGAGGGGCTGTGCCCCTTCATCACTGAATCCAGAAGAGCACTGAGCAGCACGCACTCACTTGACCTTCAGCACAAGCTGTGCACTCACCAGCCCGTGATTTCTGGCACTGAGTCACACCAACACGCTTCCCAGAAGTCACCATGAAGGCAGGAGCCGCACAGCTGCACGCATTCACTGCAGGAGGTTTCTGGGAAGAAACAGTCAGTGACGTGCAACGAGCCACGCTCTTCCCAGACAGGACACATGACCCCAGCACACGCAGTCAGTGGGCTCCAGAGCTGACCTCCCTCCCCAGCCCTAATCCTTGCCCATCTTTGGTCAGGCTGGAGCACTGGCCCCATTACCCATCCCACTGCCACACGTTCCTGTGTTCTCTGGTAATTGGTTCACTGAGATGGAGCCCATAAACTGCTTTTCCTACAACAGGTGTCACCTTTACAAATCATTTTATTAGAAATTAATCCCTCTTTCTTTTTTCGAAAGAAACCTGGTGGCACAGTGGTTAAATGCTCAGCTGCAAACTCAGAAGGTCAGTGGTTCAAACCCAGCAGCTGCTCTGTGCAAGAAAGACGTGGCAACCTGCTTCCATAAGGATTTACAGCCTTGGAAACCGATGGACAGTTCTACTCTGTCCTACAGGGGTGCTGTGAGTCAGAAAAGACTCCAGGGCAACAGGTTGGGTTTGGGAGTTTTTGGGTTTTTTGCAACCACTTATTTTCCACCATCACCAGATACTAAGCTGTGGGTGGAGTCTGGGAGCTCCTCTCTTAAACACTCCTCTGGCCCTCCCAGAGCAGTCTTCACTTCTTTTGTTTTGATGTCTGGCCAATAGCAGCCAAGAACAGAAGCTGACCCAGACAGCTTAAATGAACAACTTAAAAAGCTGAAGACGCTGGTGGGTTATCACTGGGGACAGGCTAGCATTTTAAAACTACTTTCTGCAGTCTCAAAAAAATAAAGATTGCCCAACCTTCCTTCCAAGGAGGGGCTGGTAGGTTAGAATCGCCAGCCTTCTGGTCAGCAGTCAAATGCCTTAGGAACTACACCACCAGTGCTCCCTTCTGCAGTCTAGGATGAAGTAAATAAGCAGAGAGATAGAGGACAAAGGGTGCCAAGTTTCTCACTGTCGGAGAAGGAAATTAAAATATGGAAAAACGAAAGCCTTTCAGTGCCCTGTGATGCTGCACTGGAATTGAAGGTATGGTACTGATTATGGAAAGAGGGATGCAGACACAGATACAGACGTGTGTGTATCTGTAAATGTGTGCACATGTTATGCAGATGTATGTATGTGTGTATACAGTACAAGGGGACACTGCATGGTTAACATCAGGAAAGCAGTGTGTCGTGGATGTATCTTTTCAACACACTTACTCAATCTGTATGCTGAGCAAATAATCCAAGAAGCTAGACTATATGAAGAAGAATGTGGCATCAGGATTGGAGGAAGAATCATTAATAACCTGAGGTATGTAAATGACACAACCTGGTTTGCTTTAAGTGAAGAGAGCCTGAAGCACTTACTGATGAAGCTCACAGACTACAGCCTTCAGCATAGATTAGACCTCAACATAAAGCAAACAAAAATCCTCACAACTGGACCAATAAGCAGCATCATGATAAATGGAGAAGAGACTGAAGTTGTCTAGGCTGAATGATCAGGTATGTCTAGTCAGAGGGGAGTGTGCCCATGACCATGTATAGGGTTGGCAGATGATGTTTCCACAAGCACATCTGTATGTTCTGTAAGAATGTCCAGATATACAGCAAGGCTGACAAGGGACAAGGTTGTGGTGACTTCTTGGCCACAGCCAGCTACCCAGAGGGAGCAGTAGTTGGACCTGTGGGCTCGGGACCTTGGTCCCAGGGGACATCAAGCTCAATTGGCATAATGTACTACACAAAAACATTGTTCCACATTCTACTTTAGTGAGTAGTGATTGGGATCTTATAAGCCTGCACGCAACCATCTAGATGCAACGATGGTTCTTCCCATTCAGAACAAAGAAGAATAAAGAAAACCAAAGATCCATGGAAGCAATTATTTCAAGGGATTGGTAGACCATACTATCCTCAGCCTATACGACTATGAGACCAGAAGAAATAGATGGTGCTTGGCTACCACTGTCAACCACTTGGAAGGGAATCTGTGTAGGAGATCCTGGATAGAGTGGGAAAACAATGTGGACAAAACTCAGAGTCATTAAAAAAAAGACCACACGTTTGCTCACCTAACAGAGCCTGGTGAGACCCCTAAGACTATGGTCCCTAGCTGCCCTTCAGGTCTGGAATTGAACTCACTCCTATGGCTTCCAGCCAAATAAAAAACAAGCATATGGGCTGAACATCCACACCAGGTAGATACACTGCTTGGAGTTCAACCATGGGAGAACCGAAGGGCAGTGTATGCACAGGGAGACCACTCAGGAGCAGGACTGTATGAAAGGGAAGGACACAGGGAAGAGGGAACTAGGGGGAGGAAATGGGA
>NW_006922029.1:611336-615148 GCF_000298275.1 Orycteropus afer afer | reverse complement strand
GCTTAGTAAAGTAGAGGGTCAGTGTGAAAAGAGAAACGACTCAAAGGCACCTGACAACATACATATATACACACACCTACATTGTTGTTGTTGCTATGTGCCGTCGAGTCGGCCCCAACTCATAGCAACCCCTCCTTGGGTTTCCAAGGCGGTATCACTACAGAAGTAGGATTGCCCAATCTTCCTTCCGAGAAGTGGCTGGTGGGTTTGAACAGCCAGCCTTCTGGTTAGCAGTCAAGTGCCTTAGGCACTATGCTACCACAGCTCCTACACACACACACATACATATAAATATACCCACATACACACATGCCTATATACACACACACCTACATACATGTAGATACACTGACATACATATATATACATACGTGCATAATGTATGTACACATACCTACACACATATATACACACACCAATGTACATATATATACACATACCGACAGACACCTACATACAAATATACACACACCAACATATATAGGTACACACACACACCTACATACATACACACACTTACATATATATATACTCACACCTACATACACATATACATACACCTACATGACATACATATACACACTGACAGAGAAACCTACATATATATATACACACACATCTATATACATATACACACACCTACACACATGTAGATACACCAACATATATATACATGCCCACACACATATATACACACCTACATATACACATACCAACACATACATATATACACACTGACATAGAAACATACATATACACACACCTACATGCATACACATATCTACACACACATATACAAATACCTACATACATGTAGATATGCTGACATACATATATGTTGTTGTTATGTGCCGTCGAGTTGGACCCGACTCATAGCGACCCCTCCTTGAGTTTCCAAGGCAGTTATCACTACGGAAGTAGATTGCCCCATTTTCCTTCCGAGGAGTGGCTGATGGGTTAGCAGTCAACTGCCTTAGGCACTACACTACCAGAGCTCCCTACATATATATATACACACCTACATATGTATATACACACTGACATACACACACCAACATACATATACATACCAACATACACACACCTACATACATATATCCACACAGCTACATGCATATACACGAACCGACATACATATATACGCACACCTACATACATATCTATACACACATACATATATATAGGAGCTCTGGTGCTGTAGTGTCTAAGGCACTTGACTGCTAACCAGAAGGCTGGCAGTTCAAACCCGCCAGCCACTCCTCAGAAGGAAGGTCGGGCAATCTACTTCCGTAGTGATACTGCCTCGGAAACCCACGGAGGGGTCACTATGAGTCGGATCCGACTGGACAGCAGTGAGTTTGGTTTGTTTGTTGGTTTTTTACAAACATATATATACACACCTACAATAGGTGCTCTGGTGGCATAGAACCTAAGGCATCTGACTGCTAACCAGAAAGCTGGCAGTTCAAACCCACCAGCCACTCCTCAGAAGGAAGACTGGGCAATCTACTTCTGTAGTGATACTGCCTCGGAAACCCAAGGAGGGGTTGCTATGAGTCCGATCAGACTCGACAGCAGTGAGTTTTTGTTTTTTCTGTGACATACATACATATAAACACACCTACATACATATAGACACACACCTACATACATATACACACATACTCAAGCATGCACACAGAGAATAACAGAGCAAATGTGGTAAAAAAAAGTTAAAGTTGAGGATTCTGAGTTCTTGCTTCTTTGAACATGAGTTCTGGCTTATCAAAATTAAATAATTCCCCCTCAAAAAAAAAAAAAACCTGAAATGTAATCCACAGTGAAGTCATGAACCAGCTGAACAGCCAAAAACAATCGAGCAAAGTCACAATTCACCTAAATGGACAGGGTTTGCCCTGTGTACCTCCTTTGCTAATCTAAAATCAAAGATTAAACAGCATGTCAGAAGACCCCCAAAATCTTACTTTCAACAGCAGACTGATCCTATTCTTTTCATTCAAAAAAGGTTCCAACAGCAAGAATGAAATAAAAATGAAAAAGCTTGAAACTTTGAGAACTCCTTGAGCCAACCAGAGGGGAATAAATGTGTAAATATTTAGAGTACAACAGATCTGGTTAACAGATATCCTTCAAGAGGCCAGTATTTCAATCACCTCATTGAAATACTAAAATTCCAAGGTAAATCTGGAATTATTGAGACACAGAAGGGAAAAAAAAAAGAGCCTATCACCAGTCTAGAAACAATACTTAGAAACAACAGCTTAGAATTCTTGTCTGTCCAAATCGGCATCAGCATCTCTTAACTTCAGGCCACTGACTGTGGGGCAGACTGGCAAAAATGCATCCCACAAAGAGAAAAGTCTAGAACAGGTGCCAGTTATCACAGCAAAAGGCAGGAAAAAGTCACTCTCTCCTCCACCACATAATACCACTTCTACTTTCACGTTTCAGTGAACACCCTTCCTGAAGGAGGACCTCATGCTTGGTAGAGGGTCAGAGAAAAAGAGGAAGACCCTCAGAAGGACTGACCCTGGGGCTGCCTAAGGGGATGAAACCAGCCTTGTGAGGGCGAGCCAGGGCCGGCAGTTCACTCTGTGGTACAAGGGGTCACCGTGAGTCAGAACTGACTTGATGGCACCTAGCAACAACAATGAAACAGCAACAGAGAATCCAGGAGTTACCACACCCACACTGTAAAACAGGCCTAAAAAAGAAGCTTAACAGATCCTGTCCCCCTCCCCCCCCTTTCCCAAGAGAGGAAGTAAGGAAGCCCTAAAAATCGTTACAATGTGTCATGCATAGCACCAGGCTGGAAGAATTCCCTGGGGACTAGCCACTCCCTGTCCCTCCCATACTCCACACCACCAGCCTAACCGCCACAGAGGAGGGTTCCTGGTCCACAACAGGGCCAAGTCAAGACAGCAAGAAACAGGACTAACGTTTCAACGAGGGCTAGATGGGAGCCCGTAAAACTAGCATATCCAACCATCCGCAACTGAAAAGCTGTGTCAGGGGGTGTTAATGAAAAAACAGCCTCCGTTTTAATCAGATGAGAAAAGGAAATGAAGAGAAAGGCAATGATAGGACCCAGACCAGTATGAGAAGCACAGGGCTTAGAACCGGTTCACTCAGGTTGGCACCCTGCTGGCCATCTCCATTTCCACCCCACATACGGAATCAGGAATCGTAATTCTCAAATCTCCTGGCGATCTTCAAATGCACATTCTGATTCAGAAAAAGCCCCCGTCTGCCCCTCACGAGAGGTGGAAACTTGGGCAAGCCAGGTGACCTCACAGGTTCTGGGTCCCCTGGCCAGTAAAACAGTAGGAGCATATGCCTGCTCGAACGTCAGACACCTTACACAGCACCTGGCAGGCAACGGTACTCAAAGGGCAGCCGCTGGCGGCAGCAGCAGGCATCACAGTCACGGGAAAGACTGGACTCAGTTTCCTTGGGGCCAGAGTTGTCACTAAGGGCTTTTGGAGAAAAGAAAGGAACACAACGGTGAAACCATGCCGTGACTTCGCCAGCAAGTTTCTGTTTCTGGAGGTGCCTCTTTCTGACTCTTATGGAGCCGATGCCAGGAGTTAAGTGACCCCCGATAGCACATCCTGGCCTGACACCTGGCCCTCGGGAGGGCTGCTGAAGATTTAGATTACAGCTACGGTGCTGAGAGCAGGGGATAAGGAGCAGGTCCTCGGAAGACCACTCAACATCCTCAACACACAGCTCCACGCACTGCGGCTGTCCCAGGAAGGGGACAGAGATCCCACCTCAGGTCTGCACAAGGTCCACACTCAACACACAGCTCC
>NW_006922029.1:601783-610616 GCF_000298275.1 Orycteropus afer afer | reverse complement strand
ACTACTAACAGGCTGGAAAGAATTCTTCTCACTCATGAATTGAAAAAAAAGAAAGGCTACCTACCAAACAAGAATGACCTACCTGTTTGGTGTCAGACTAAGAAGGAATGCACCCCAGCTATGGGGAGGCCCAAACCCTAGACAACGTAAACTCTGGAGACTCTACTGTGTGAGCTAGATTAGCTGAGTAGAAATATTTGTAACACCCAAGTCAAAATATTGTTTCCCAATATTTGTGTGGGAGCTCTGATAGTATCGTGCCTAAGGCATGTGACTGCTAACCAGAAGGCTAGTGGTTCAAACCCACCAGCCACTCCTCAGAAGCAAGGTTGGGCATTCTACTTTGTAGTGATACCACCTCGGAAACCCCAGGAGGGGTACTTATGAGTCAGGTCCGACTCGACAGCACATAACAACAACAATATTTGGGTGCAGAGTCAAAATAAATCACAGAAGAACTGTATTTTTTTGTCTTTATCAATTAAAGGCTAGATAAAGCCATCAAAAAAGATAATAAAATGTTTGTTATTTCTAAAACATCTATCCCCAGAAAAGGAATTAAATAAAAAGTAAATGCAAGTAAGGAAATGCAAAAATTTTGAGAATGCAAACTTCTCAGGAGGATGTTCCCCAAGGCATGCGGGTCCACAAACACGGAATGAAGGAATCCTTGAAGACGCAGACCAGCAGCATGGGAAGGCGCAAGGGAGTACATAATGGAAACCAAGTGTACACACATACAGTGTGTGTGTTCTAACCAATTCCTAGACATTCCATAAACACGATGTTCAATTTCAAATTAAAACATGCTGCCCTAAAGAATACATGTCATGTATGTATGTCACTGCATATGCACTGGGAAACATGAGTTTTTTAAAGAGAATTCAAATACTAGTCTCTGAGAGAGAGAGAAATAGGTATGTGTGTGTATATTTTTTTTTTTAATTTGAACCACACAATTACAAAGTGGTGGTGTGTGTTACAGGTTTTCCACAATACACACACACTGTCTTGGTTCTCTAGTGCCACCATATCGCAAACGGATGGCTTTAACAAACAGGAGTTAATTCTCTTACAGTTCATGAGTCTTGAAGTCCAAGTTCAAGGTGCTTGTTCCAGGGGCTGGGTGAAGGCCCCTCGACCCTGGCCGGCCTTCAGCTCTGCCTCCAGTTCCAGGCCCAGAAGAGCTGGAGGCTTTTCCTGACTCACACACCTTCTGGCTGCTGAGGCTGATGAACCCAATGTTGGCAAGTAAAATGGCAAAGTCCCAAGACTAGCAGGCAACACCACAGCAGGCCACTAACTCAAGCCCAGGACCAGTCCCAAGATCGGCAGGCCACTGGCGACCCGGCCAGATACAGGATCCAGATATGCCAAAAAGCTGGAGAGCTTTCTCAAAGCTGCTTCCATACGGGAAGCAGACCACGACCCGAAGACAAGTCATCAGCCACTCACAGCAGATGCCACCACGGCGCTGACTCCAGTATCATCACGGAGAATCCTGCCTCCAGTTGCCAAGCACGCAAAGCCACCACCGGGCCAAACTGACACACAACCGTCACTACCACATACATATACACACAGAAACTAAAGACAGACAGACACCAACAAACACTATCTTACAAATATTCAAGAACTATACTTTCTTATTTGAAATACATTTGTCTCAAGTTCAAGGGCAGCTTTATTTATGAGCCCTAAGCTGGGGAACCAACACCTTAGAAATTCATTCCTTCATCCTCAATACTGTAGGGAAGGCAGCTGCAGTTACAAGGGCAGGGCATCCAACCTCAAGTGAAATTTGTCCCAGAATCACCTGTTTGAAACTTGGCGTGTCAAGGTACCGGAGATCATCCTGCATGAACTACCGGCCCTTTTCTATCTAAACAGCAACAAAAATCCACAACATCGGGAAACCTGAGGCAGCAAAAGTGGACACTGTCCAGATCTAAACACAATATGTTTCTCAAAGTCAGTTCACCTGACTTATACGCCATATGGGTTCCCAAGTTAACTCTTATTACAGAATTCAAGAAAACCGAAAAACCAGACCTGTCGCCATTAACAAATCTGACGGACAGTGTCCCTACCTAACAGAGTTCTTTACAGACACAGACTGCCACAGCTTTCTCTCGTGGAGTAGCTGGTGGGTTCAAACCGCCAACCTTTTGTTTAGCAGCCAAGTGCTTAACCACTGTACCACCAGGGCCCTTGGAATTCAAGAAAAGGACCTTGATTCCCTTGCACCCATCTTTAAAGTTTCCCAAGACAACTCCCAGAAATACAGGAAACATGGTTCCACTCAAGGCCGTATGAGCAACCACTGCCACCTCTCAAATCCACAGAGTAATTCAATCTCTTCCAGAGAAATAACTTTTATTTGACAGTTGTCCTTGTTTTTGTTGGCATCTCATCGTTTTATTCACATTTCTTTAATTACTAGTGACGAGTATGTAAAGGTACCTTACTGGTCATTTGGACATTTGTCTGGTTTTTTTTTTCTGTTTTTTTTTTTTTTAAAGATTGTGTTTTCTTAGTAATTTGATGGAGCTCTTTCTTTATTGTTGTTGTTGTTATGTGCCATCAAGTCAGACCCAACTCATAGCAACCCCTCCTTGGGTTTCTGAGGCAACATCACTAGGGAAGTAGATTGCCCAATCTTCCTTCCAAGGAGTGTCTGGTGGGTTTGAACCGCCTTCTGGTTAGCAGTCAAGTGCCTTAGGCACTATGCTACCAGAGCTCCTCTTTATTTATTATGTATACTAATTCTTTTTCTGATTTCTAACAAATGGTTTCTCCCAATTTATTGTCAATACTTTTTAAAATTAACATACAATAAAACCATAGATTTTATTTGTTTTTTGCCGTACAGTTCTATGAATTTTAACACATGTAGCCGGCACCACAATCAGAACCCAGAACAGTTCCATGAAAAGCCATCCCCCAATATCACCCCTCTGTTGCCATACCCTCCCCTCTCCTCTATTGCGTGGCAACCCCCCACTGACCTGTTCCCCGTTACTGCTGTCTTGTGTCCTTGCAACTGTCACAGTCATGCAGCATGCATCCTTGTGGGGTTGCCACCTCTCACTGTGTGTGCACAGAATGGATGCGTATTCACTCACATGTCTACTGTGTCAATGCTAACAACATCAACAAGAGGCAGCAAAGGGCCCCTAGCAAACCAAGTACTTCTATCCTGGGACTGAAGGGAAAGTGTGGGGCCCCCAGGGTGTGTCCAAGTGGCTGCCAGGACAGCGCTGCTGCTGCTTGCAGACATCCTTCCAAGGAGAACCTGGTGCAAGTCCCTACCGCCCGGAGTGAGGCTACAGATGTAAGAAAATAAACCCCACCAACTCACAAAGAAACGGGGCCTACAACCAACTCTTCGCATTGACCAACACGTTCATTAACGCTTTTTCTGTCAGTCTGTGTGGACGGAGCTCAAATAAGGCGACACTTCCAAAACACCAGGTTTGCTCCATAGACGACTTCGTGATCCTCCCCAAGCAGGTAAGAGCAGACATGCGGCTAATTAAAGTAGTCAGTAATCTAAAACTCTAGTCTAGTCACCTGCAAAATGAGGTTTTCTATTTCCACAGCGCATCTGGCATTAGACCAAATGCCAAGACTCCCTCTGAAGTCTCCGAGGTAGAAACCTCAGGGGCTGCCCCGTGTCTGCGGCTCCCCTCCCTGTAGCTGCCCGCACTAGATGCCCGCAACCTCTCGCTCACCCCACAGGAGACCCTACCAGAGGGCAGGCCTTCCTTACGTGGCACGGGGGAAAGAAAGAAGAAATTAAGCAAGCAGTACAACTGCCTGGTAAGCAAGTGTTTCCATTAGTGAACGAGAAGTGAAAATCAGTACTTCTGAAGTGGCTAACTTCCACTCAACAAAGGAGCCCTGGCGGTGTAGCGGTTACATGCTTGACTGCTAACAAAAAGGTTGGTGGTTCGAGCCCCCAGCTGCTCCATGGGAGAAAGACGTGGCGGTCTGCTTCTGTAAAAATTACAGCCTCGGAAACCCTATGGGCCAGGAGTTGGAATCGAACCAACAGCAAGAGTCGGGTTTGGTTTTAGCCATTAAACATGAGAGTAAGTTTCCCACAAACCAGAACATCTGCATATAAGGCTTAGGAACTTCAAATAGTTGGGCGACCACCCTGGGAAGTCTAGTCGGACATCCCCGCCAAGTTTTCGTTACGTTCAGACAGAAGGCAGAAAGCGGAGTTGGTATGTTAGGCAGGACGCTGTGGTGAGCGAGCGGCCATGGCAGGAGGCAACAAGGCCTCCAGTGGGCTCCGGGCTCAGACCAGGGGCCCAGGGACAGGAAGGGAGAGCCCCCACCCAACCCCACACGTCCTGTCTCCTTTTGGCTACTTGACTCTCAAAAAAAAGAAAGAAAGAAAGAAAAGGAACAAACTCACTGCTATCGGGTCAAGTCTGACTCACAGCAACCCCCACTGGGTTTCCGAAGCTGTAAATCTTTACAGACGTAGACTGTCCCATCTTCCTTCCTTCCACAGAGCAGCTGGTGGGTTTGAACCACTGACCGCTGGTTAGCAGTCAACTGCCTTACCCGCTATGCGACCAGAGCACCCAGAAATTCCCAGACTGGCTCCAGCAGGAAATCCATCAGCCATACGTGCCTGATACCATAATCACACACTAATTCCCTTCCTACTGCTCCAAACTTCCATCCACAGACTCGGGGACAGGACGAGTGCCAACTCTGTGCTGTCATCTCAGTAGGCGTGCCCCTTGCTCCCACCATGAGACCATCCTGTTGACCCGACCACAGGCGTAGGAAACATGGAGGAGATATATGAAGATGGCAATGTACTCCCCAAGACACCCATCAGGTCACCCCCGTCTACTCAGCTGATGACTTGGGAGGGGACAAAATGAGGAAGGGCTTCCCAGCACACCTTCCACTACAGTACTGTGGGATTCTCCCTCAAATTCACTTCCTCAGTGTCCATGCAGTAGCTACTATCTCCTGCCAGTGGCACCACTACAAATTTGTCAAGACAATACTGCATTTAAGGAAATAAAAGCCAATTCATTATGGAATTGAAGAGGGCTTGGGGGAGGGGGGTGCTGTTACTGCCCTTATAGTCAAACACAGCTCACCCTATCAGCATCGGCGATTTTACTGGGCAGTGAAGTGTGGGTATCTATTGATTGAGAATTTGACTTTTCTCTGGCCTTCTGCCAAGGATACAAGATTAAACTTTTATTTTCTTAGTAGAGGAGTCAAGTCAGTAAACAAGTATCAGATACAGCTGATGTAGATTACGATACCTTCAAACTCACCTTTCAGTGAGTTAGAAACAAACCCAAAATTTAGCCTAACAATTAAATGGTTTAGAAAATCATTCCCACTATATATTTGTAACACCCACTTGAAGAGCTATTTAAACCACAAGCTTCATCTTAAACAAAACCACTGGTTTCATTTAAATCTTGGTTAATGGCTGAAATGGTTAAACGAACTCATTTCACTCTTCCTTTAACTCTTGGATGGTTAAACTGCAAGGAGACAACTACGATCTCCCACATCATTAAGTCGGTTTACAAGGTCTGGATGACAAGCTTCTTTCAATAGCAGCCATACAGCTCTCTGATTTCCTGATAGTCATTTATAGGCTAGTTTGTAAATATCTCCCGGCTTTCCTCTAAACCTGAACCTCACTGTGTAACCTAAGTGGGAGGAGCCAACATTCACCATCAAAGCACACTTTCTCCAGCCTCCCTAGACCCTGTGTCAAGTATGCAGGCACCCACTTCCCAGCGCAGTGATTCTGACTGGTGTTCACAATGACCCCAAGCTGCCAGGCTTCTACGTAGAAACGGGCAGATGCAACATGGCAAGTTGGCAGGCACTACTTACAAGCCGTTAAAAACATAAATATGAGGAGACCCGCCGCTCAGGAACCCAAGAGGAAATCATCCTGTCAAACACAGGAAGGCATGCTCCCTCACTAAGTGACGGATCAGCATCGGAAGGGCAAGGCTGCAACCAGGAGCGCAGAGTAAGATTTGCTAATGAGAGAAACACGGGCGAGGGGCCATGAGGCTTCAGAAGACCAGCAAAGCCTTTACTATACAAATTCACTGTGAGCCAACCTCCAGCATGCCAGGCAGGTTAAAAATAATGCATTTATGTAAGCACCCCCACGCACACTCCCGCAAGGTTAAACAGAAAGAGCGCTCTAGAGAATGATTTATGGCCGTAAGAATAGAGCCCCAAAATAGACTGGCAATAAAAGTGATTGGTCCCAATGGGGCTGGGAACTAATGTAAGCAAAGTCCTGGCCATGACAGGCGTCAGGGTAAGAGCCCAGTTGGGGGCCAGCTCCTGGCCTGACCCCACCTCAAGGCCCCACCTCGACCAGAGTCCAACTCTGAACAAGTCACTCAACCTCCCTAGCCGCAAGCTTCCTCACCAGTAAGGGTTTTTTTGTTGTTGAAGTGGACTAGCTCATTTCCGTGATGCCTCCCCCACCCCACCCTCCTTTTTCTTTGAAATCTGCTTTATCCTTTCCAGTGCTGGCCTCCGTGCAAAGGAGAAAAGTGAACTTCAAAATGCTCTAACCTGGCAGAAAGCCTCAGCTGTTCTTTTCACACACAATCACAACTGCACCCACCTACTGCAATGCAATCCAATTTAACATTAACTGGCTGCCTTGCTACTTGCCAGGACTATAAAAGTGTGACCGGCTGTCAGGGTGGATGGGGGTTTCTGTGCCCAGGACCAGAGTGGGGAATGAAATGCCAGCTTAGAAGGGAGACCCTTAGCAAGGTGCAGCCTGGCGAGGTGAGCCCAGAACTACCCAAAGGGGTGTGGGTGGGGGAGCTCAGCACCCAGCCCCAAACCTGGGCAGGTGGCAGCTGCCTTAGCTGGAGCACCCCAATAACAGGGTATCACACTGAAACCCTTTCTAGGTTTGAACAGCTACAACTGCTTAAAAGGAGCCCTGGTGGCACAGCAGTTAAGTGCTCAGCTGCCAACCCAAAGGTCAGCAGTTCAAAACCACCAGCTACTCCGCAGAGAAAGATGTGGTCATCTGCTTCCATAAGCCTTGTTATACGCTGTATGGGTTGCTAGGAGTTGGAATCAACTGAATGGTAATGAGCTTGGTTTGGCTTTTGTTTTTAACTGTTTAAAAGTTCTTTTAGTTGGTATCTTCCTCCTTCTACCCAACCACTGGCACCAGTTTTCAACCCTTGGCTACAAAGATAAAGGTGAACGCAGGAGAGAGGAGAAGGGATACAAAGAAGGAAAGGTGAAAAACCGCCCAAGCAAATGAGGGAAACAAGGGCTGGCAAATGCAGGGCAGCCAACAAAGGCTTTGTCTAAGTCCCGCTGGCTGGCTTAAGTACCAGGCTCAAAACCGCCCTGGAAAGCAACATGCCCACCAGATAGGTCTTCTCTGGTCAAGAACCTGTTTTCCTCTTTCTGCATCTTGGGAAATGAAGGCAGATTCCACTGATGAGCCTGGCTGCTCCATTCTCCTGAGACCTCGCAGATGTGCAGAACTGCCCAGAAGTGCCCTCTATCGGGTGTGGTTCTAGCCCAGGGGTCTCCTGCAGACTGTCGAGAGTCCCCCCAACTCCAACCAAATGGCCCTTGGAGCCCCTCTGCTACACATCACTGCCCTAAATGCCAGAGTCCAGATCTGGGTCAGGGATTCAGCGCTGCCCCGAGGACTGGAACGTGCTTTTTTAAAAAAAGATGTTCCAGAACCCCCTGGGATGGCACAGCACAACTGCTGCCTAGTTAAAATCTGTCCTGGCTGAAGACTCCAAGTTAAAGAACTAAAGAGGAAGTGTGTCCAAATCACTTTGGAGGGCAGCAGAAGGGAGCAAGCCAGGCAGTGGACAAGAGTATCTTTCTGCCCAGAGACTGAACATGAACCCGAGTCAAGACCTAGAGCAGAGAGCAAATCCTGGGGAGGGCCACGCCAGCACAAAGCAAGTCCCGACGGGGTGCAGTCTGATCTGGGGACTCTGGGGCTCCTCCGACCTAAAGAGGTGACTTCTCTCCTCTGCATAATAAAGCTGCAACAAAGTCTGGTCTCACGAGCCCCACAATTCCATCTCCAGGGCTCAGAACCTTTCTAAGAGAGAGAAGCTGCCTTTTGCACAGAATCTATTATTCCGTGACAGGTGGTAGAGACAGAAAGAAGACAGGCTAGACTTTAGCTTCAGGGCAGGAAGGGAAGACGTCCCAGTTCTCCTATTAAGAGGTAAGACAGGCTGTTCCACAGGGCTACTTCCACAGAAAAAGGCTTTCATTTTAAAGAGTTCGTGTTTTTCTAAACCTTTGCTTTCTGCAAGGACCTCACGGGGAGAGGGAGGCCAGGGAAGATATTAACCGCAAACTGAGACCGTAAAATCTCGGCGTATGTCACCCCAGCCACAAGCAATCTGTTAAAATGAGTCAAAAATAACTCCGCCTGACACAGATCAAGAAAACGGGGGAGAGACAGGGCTAAACCAGGTATCTATCGGTGCTGCGAACTTCTGTCTCTGACAATCGTCCTCCCGGTGCAAACTGCTCCTTGTGACCCGGATTACCGAACTGACCTCACCGAATCTGG
Organism: Orycteropus afer afer; assembly: GCF_000298275.1. NCBI lineage: Eukaryota > Metazoa > Chordata > Mammalia > Tubulidentata > Orycteropodidae > Orycteropus > Orycteropus afer. The sequence continues at coordinate 602,011 of NW_006922029.1, read as the reverse complement.
GGACCTGCATTTAAAGAGGCCATAGGAAAACGCGTGCCGCGGCCTCCGGAGCCGCGCGCCCCCCGCGCGCCAGGGCTCCCGAGCCGGCCAGCGGTTCTCCCGGGGCCGCCAGCAGCACCCGTCCCGTACACGCCCCCCGCCCGGACCCCGACCCGGACCCGGGCTCCTCCCCCCCCTGCCCCGCCTCGCCTTCCTGGGCTCTCCGGCACAAGGTCCGACTCGGCCCGG
>NW_006922029.1:584409-600407 GCF_000298275.1 Orycteropus afer afer | reverse complement strand
GAGCTCGCCTGCTACTGTCCGCCGGCGTAGCTCGGGCCCTGGGAGGAGCAGGACCGCTCTGTCCGGCCCGTGCCAACCGTTCCAGGCCCAGCGTGGAGCACTGCTCTTGCACTGCAGCACCGTCCTTGGAGCTGTTGGGTTTATTATTTCTCTCGCCTGCAGGGCCGAGTAACCCCAGCACAGGGCTGGTGTCTTCTCCTTGGCGCAACCTCGGCACCTAGCATGTAGACGGTGCTCCATAAAGATGTTGAATGGACGGAGATGTTGAAAACAGATGACTTCGTTTAGTTCCGCAGGATTCTGTATCCAGATTACTATGGGGATGGGGCAAGCCTCTGAACTCCTGTGGGCACAGATCTCCTGGGCCATCTCTCAAGTGTCCACCGAATTTCGGACCTCGCCTTCGCTCCTCGGTCCTCACTGCCTGCTTCCGCAGGGATGGGGGCAGGTGATAAGGGGATTGGAGAGACCAAAGGAAATGCGGAGGGGGACAACCAGCTTTATGGAAGATCCGTGTCATCTAAGCATTTGACAAATAAAGGCTCAAGTAAACGCCTGTAGCATGAGTGCAAGGGAATGACCATATGGCATGGTCATGGATCAAGTGCTGGGGAAGAGGAAACCTAGATGAGAGAAGCAATAAACACGTACACTGGCTTTAACAAATAAGTAGATGGAAGACCAATCATGGGAACCAGAGGAATGGAAGGTACTGTCTTAGGCTGGATTTTCCAGAGAAGTAAAACCAGTGAAGCTTATAGAAAAAAAAAGATAAATTGGTCTCTCTTTCTATCTGTGGTAGTCGTGTTGACTTCTCTGTGTACCTTTGATATAATGTGATGAAAATGGCATTTTACCTCTGTGGTCTTCTCCCAGAAACCCATAACTCCAGTCTAATCATAAGAAAGACATCAGACATCTCAGTAGAGGGACATTCAGCAAATTACCTGACCAAAAATTTACTCCCCAAGACTGTCATGGTCATAAAAGCAAACAAAGTGTGAGAAACTGTGAAAACCACAAGAAGCTCAATGATGACTAAATGTAATGTGATGTCCTGGAATGCAAAAGGGACATTAGGTAAAAATCTATGGAAACTGGAATAGTACATACCCAACAAACCAACCCATGACCATCCAGTCAATTCCAACTCATAGTGACCCTAGAGGACAGAGTAGAACTGCCCCATAGGGTTTCCAAGGCTGTAGATTTTTACAGAAGCAGACTGCCTCATCTTTCTCCCATGGAGTTGCTGGTGGCTTCAAATCACCAACCTTTTGGTTAGTAGCTGAATTCCTTAACCACTGTACCACTAGAACCTTTGAAATAGTATGTGGAATTTAGTTAGTAATAATAATGCACCAATATTGGTTCATTAATTATGAAAAATGGAGCTGAGATTTTAAATTTTATTTGTCAATTTGGCTAGGCTATGGTTCCCAGTGGTTTGGCCAAGCACTAGTCTAACTGCTGTCTTGGAGTAGTTAAAAAATTCTAAACCAAACTCACTGCCATTGAGTCATTTCCAACTTGTAGCTACCCCTCCTTGGGTTTCCAAGGCCATATCTCTACAGAAGTAGGTTGCCCAACCTTCCTTCCAGGGAGTGGCTGGTGGATTTGAGCCGTCAGCCTTCTGGTTAGCAGTCCAATGGTTAGGCACTACGCCACATGGAGTAGTTACATGTGTTTAAATCTTTTGACCTTGATTGGAGCAGATTACCTTCTGTAATGTAATCACCTTTCATAATGCAGTCTGTTGCAATGTAACCAATCGATCAGTTGAGGTCATACCAATGTAGGGTGGATCCTAAACCTAATCCCTTATGAGTTATAAAAAGACACACACACACACACAGGGGAAGATAGACAACATGTGAGTGTCATCTATAAGCAAAGGAACGCCAATGATTAATGGCAAACACCAGAACTCAGAGAGAGGTTCCCAGAAGGAATCAGCAGGGCCAAGACCTGATTTGGACTATTAGCTTCCAGAGCTGTGAGAAAGTACATTTCTGTTATTTACAGCCACCCGTTTGTGATATTTCTGTTATGTCAGCACTAAGTAATTAAGGCAGCATCGTACTAACGTAAGATATCAATAACAGGGGAAACTGGGTGTGGAGTGCACGCAAACTGTCCTCACAACACTTCTGTAAATCAAAATCTGTTAAAAATAAGTTATTTTAAAAAGTTAAACAAAACAAAACAGTTTGCAGTATCTCCAAAATAATGCTGCTGTTGTTGTTATGTGCCATCGAGTCAAACCCTCCTTGGGTTTCCGAGGCAGTATCACTACGGAAGTAGGATTGCCCAACCTTCCTTTCGAGGAGTGGCTGGTGGGTTTGAACCGCCAGCCTTCTGGTGAACAGTCAAGTGCCTTAGGCACTATGCTACCAGAGCTCCTCAAAATAATGCAGTAGGTCTAAATTTCCCAGGTCATCAATTCAGGTGTGTTGACAGGGTTTTGTTTTGTTTTGTTCTCTCTCTCTTAATTTCTATATCCAGCACCCATCCCTACCTGTGACAGAAATCTTAATTCTGGTTCAGGGAAAACTCAATGTCCTAGTACTTTCTTTGTCAGTCTCTCCCCGTTCCATGTTCTCCCTGTGGATGTTACCAAGTTCCAGAAGCTTTGGCACATTCACAGCATGGGGTGCTGGTGGGGGAGGCTGTATCAGGTCCTTAGTCACCCAGGCTTCGTGTTGGCTTTGTGGGAGATGCATGTACCACTTGTGTCCCTCATTCTGCCTGGACTGTGGGTATTGGTAAGGCCTTGTTACCTTCTGCTTACCTCTTTAAAGTGCTGAAGAACAAAGAAGTCCCTTTGAATACGAAATGTGCCTAAGCCAAGCCATGGCATTTCAGTCACCTCATATGCATGTGAAAGGTGGACAATGCATAAGGAAGACTGAAGAAGCATTGGTTTTTGTTTTGTTTTGTTTTGTTTTGTTTTTGTTGTTGTTGTTGTTGTTTGCAATAACACCACATGGAGGGCTTGTTAAAATATTCTTACTGGGCCCCATCCCCAGAGATTCTGGCTCAGTAGGTCTGTTCCCAGCTCATGCTAATCTTGCCAGTCCAGGGACTAGACTTTGAGAACGCATTGGTGCTTTTGAGTTGTAGTGCTGGTGAAGAATCCTGAAAGTACCATGGACTGTCAGAAGAATGACCAAATCTGTCCTGCGGGAAATGCAGCCAGATGCTCCTTGGAAATGAGAATGGCCAGACTTCATCTCACCTACTTTGGTCATGTTGTCAGAAGGGGTCACTCCTTGGAGAAGGGTATGATGCTTGGTAAAGTTGAGGGTCGGCGAAAAAGGGGAAGACCCTCAACGAGTTGCGTTGACACAGTGGCTACAATCATGGGCTCAGGTATAGCAAGGATTGTGAGGCTGGCACAGGACTGGGCAGTGTTTCGTTCTGTTGTACATAGGGTCGCTTGCTATGAGTCACAGCCGACTTGACGGCACCTAACGACAACATCTTCTGCTGAAGCCCACCATGAGGCTTCCCACGGTCTGCTGGCAGTCAATGTCACTCCTGAGCTACTCTCAGGAAAAGCGCTCAGCTGCTCACTGGGGTGCTCGGAGCCTCCTCCTGCTCCCAACCCCAGACAGTGAGGCCAAGTTCTCTCTATTCCCAGATCCCTCAAGCCTATCTGGGGCTTCTATCATTTATGTTACCCTACTCCAATACCAGCCTTGGCCAGAGGAAGGAAGTAGGCACAGAGCACTTTCCCAGACCCTCACTCTAGAGTCAAATCTATCCCTCGCTTCTCCCCACTCTGGAGAATTTTTATTTCCTCTACAGGAAGGAAACCTCATTCCAATTTCATCAAGCTTTCTTCCAACTCTATTGTTCTTGGCATACCCTTGTATTCTTTAGGGGACTTTACCTTTAATATTAAAAAAACAGACTTTTGACACTCAAAAACCTTTTCCTTCCAATTATTCCTTCTGCCATGGATTCTAGAAATGTCTCTGGAAACTCAGAAACCGAGCCCTGACTTGCTGCTTTCTCTTTGCATCCCCCTGATAATTGTGGGGAGTGAGCACAGGTTCTCTTCTCTGCTGCCTGCTTGGAGGGAAAAGACCAAGAATTTTAAAAACTAGAAATTTTTGGAGTGGAGTGCAGATGGAATGATATGATGGGGCCATAGAAAGATTGGCCATACCTTGGGGCTGGTACTTGGAAAGTGATGATTGGAAAAGGCTTCTTAGGTAGAGAAAAGTTCTAGGTGTTGGGAATTAGCCTGTGTTTTGGTTACTTCGTGCTGCTCTAATACAGGCTACCACAAATGTGGAAACAGGAGTATAGTATATCTTTGACCCAAGTTCCCTGCACTGAGACTCTGGCAAAGGGACCCAGCAGAGAGACAGCAGCAGCAGAGCCAAGAGACTGGCATTAGACAGCAGTAGATTTGCCAACCCACAGACAGAGAAGAAAGCTGGATGCCATTGAATAGGTGGTATCCTAGTGAAGCGGGTTGCCTTCAGCCGTTAATTGGTAGAAGAGACCTGATATGAGATGGAGTAGCAGGTTGGCCAGCCCACAGAGCAAGAAAGATAAGTGTCTTTTGGGAAGGGAGATTCCTGGTAGAGTCAGTTGCTCTTGGGCATTAACTGGCAGAAGCAGAGAGACCAAGGAAACTGGAAACAGAGCTGCCTCAGCCCCAAGGGTAGGACCATGGCCTTTGGGGGGTTGAACAGTGGCACCACCGCAGCCTCCTAGGTTTCAAAGAGTCAGACCTTCACCAACTTGGTTCTGGAGTGTGGTGCTGCTCATTCATGTGAGCCAGTGGGATAGAGCCATAGCTGCTGCCCAAGACTGAGGGGGCAGGGCTGCCATGCCCAAGAGATGGAGGAACAGGGCCTGCCAGGCCAAGGGGGTGAGGTCACCACTCAAAGGAACTAGGGGACCGGAGCCACCAGTGAAGGAGATCTGTACAGATGCCACCCAATGATGATCTACACAGGTGCCAAGTTGACAAGGGGTGTATTTGTGTACTTAAGGTTATGTATCAACTTGGCTGGGCCTGGTTGAGTGGCTGGACAGCTGGGTTTAGTTATTCCCCATGATGAGATTGGCAGTCAACTCTGTGGTAGAATCTACCGCAAACTGCTGAGTAGCTGTTTAGGAATGTGATCTGCCTCCAGTATATAAAGAGAAGCTTTGGGAATGGTCTCTAGCCATAAGCTTGAACCCTGCATGTAGCCAAGTCTTCATTTAGCAGCCTGTCATGTTCCCTGCTGATCTTGGACTGTCTCTGGACTTGAACTGGTGGCCTGCCATGTTGTTTGGTAATATTGGGACTGTGCCATTTTATTTGTCAACCTTGGGTTTGTTAGCCTCAGCATCCAGCAGCTGCCTGACAATGCTTCCAGCTTCAGTGGGCCAGGAGCAAGAGGCACAGCTGAAGCCCATGGTCGAGGGGCTTTCACCCAACCCCTAGAGCCTGGCACTTAGCACTCGGACTTCTAGCCTCCAAAACTGTAAGAGAATAAACTCTAGTTTGTTAAAACCACCCATTTGTGGTATCTTCTGTTAGAGCAGCACTAGATAACTGAAACAGAGTTTGGTACCAAGAGTGGGGTGTGTCCTTGACGAGAAATCCCAGCAGAGACCTGGCAGAGAGACTCAAGAAGCATGTGGAGAACTCCAGCTTGGGCAGCTGTGGGCATGAGTTGATGTGAAAGCAGATATATTTTGGAAATGTCCAAATGATAACTTCAGATATGGGGCTATGACCAGAAGCTGAAATTGTGGCTGTAAATTTTAGATAAAAAGCATAAAAATAACTGGAGCTTTGAGATTCAGCTAATTTACTAAGAGTCAGCAGGGCATGGGGCCACGCACTGAGGTTTTATGCCACATAGTATGTCACATTGGGTAGAGGTGGAACTCACATGCCCAAAAGCCCTCATTGATCCCTGGACCAACTAAGGAACACACGGAGGAACTAAGGATGGAGGGACTCTAATGCAGGGGCCTACAGGGGCCTACCAGCCACGCCACAGAAGAAAGATGAGGCAGTCTGCTTCCATAAAGATTTATAGCCTTGGAAACCTAATGGAGGTTGTTATAAGTTGGGATTGACTTGATCACAGTAAGTTTGGGTTTTGGCCGGGGTATCAAATGCAACCCAAGCCATACCAGGTCTGCTCACAAATGGCTCCAGATGAATGCAGCTTCATGGCTTTTTTTTTTTTTTTTTGGTTTGAGGTGACCTCCCTTGAGTCATTAAGCCAGAAAGTTCCAAACTAGAGCCCATTCACAGATTGGGCCACCAGCTGGCCTTTGGGGTTGGGTGCTAAGAGTCTTTGGAGCCAGCTGGCCTTTAGGGTTGGGTGCTAAGAGTCTTTGTAGCCCATCACAGTGATTTTCCAGTCACTAATCAGTTGTCATCAAGTCAACTTTGACTCATGGTGACCTCAAGTGTGTCAGAGCAGAACTGTGCCCTATATGGTTTTCAATGGCTGATTTTTCGAAAGTACATGACCACGCTTTTCATCTGAGCCATCTCTGGGTGGACTTGAACTCCCAACTTTTCAGTTTGCAGCTGAGAGCATTAACTGTTTGGACCACCCAGAGAGCCCTTCCAGTCACTAGGATAGCTCTAAATATACAAATCAGTTAACAAGCTCAGAGTGGGATGTGCAAGGGGAAATTAGGGCCTGAAAAAGAAACAGAGGATGGAATTGGGAGCATTGTTTGATGTGGATAGAGGACAGGGGTGTGTGTGCATGTGTGTGTGTGTCCCCTCCTGACTGAATTTAGGGAAGGAAATGATGCAGATCTTGATCTGATGGCGGGGAAACCCAGCAGTACAAGGAAGAAGGGATAAAGGCAGATGTGGCTTTGAAATGAGCTCATTTTTAGAAGTTGCAAGGTTTTAATTTTTAAAAAATAAATACATTTTATTGAAATATAATTCATGTACTGTGAAATACACAAAATTAAAGTGACATGGGTCAATGCATTTGTGAGGGTTTAATTTTACCGCTATGTGAATGAGAGGGATATAGAGGAGGAGCTGCCTTGGCTTCTAACTGGTCAATGTTCCAGGCTCATTGTTGAGAAATGCTGATGTTCTAATCCCGGCTAGTAACACAAAGGTTCCAACAAGAACTCCCAACCCAAAATCCACAGGACTAGAAATTCTACCAGGTGAGATTCATTTATTCTGGTCCTGGCGACTCTTAGTCTTTAAGATTTCTTTCTAAAGGATAAATACTCCTGGGAGTGCTAACACCTTAAATGTTTATCACCTAATACCTTCTAGAGAGGATTAGTGGATTAGCTTGAGTAATAGGGATAAAGGAAGGAACAGAACATGGGAGGTAACATCTAGGCCTACTCTGGGTTCCCTCAATCTGATCTTACCGCAGACCAGTGGCACTCACTCCTCCTCCCAACTACCTGCCGAGTCTCAGGGACCTAGAGACCAGAAGGCTGCAGCTGCAATAAAGTCCCTTCTTAAAGAATGCCTGGGAGCTCTGGTGACATAGAGCCTAAGGCACTTGACTGATAACCAGAAGGCTGGAGGTTCAAACCCACCAGCCACTCCTTGGAAGGAAGATGGAACAATCTACTTCTGTAGAGATACTGCCTCAGAAACCCAAGGAGGGGTTGCTATGAGTTGGATCTGACTTGAGTAAGTGAGGTGTTTTTTTTTTTTTTTTCCTTAGAGAGCTCCTAGGGCCTCTTTTCACTTCCCGTGTGTTTATCTCTGGCCTCAGGGTAAAATCATAGACTATGCAAAGCAACCAGGAGACCTAATTAGTGCATTGGATTTCTTTCCAAAATCAGTAGAATTGACTATCATCTAGAGATGATAAAAAGCAGGGCAGGGGACCAGGACAGAGCAAGAAAGCAGAGGCAGGGATCCAGGTAAGGCCGGGGACCCAGGCCACAGCTCTCCCAAGGGGTGGGAAAGAGGTAGGGATCTATGTAAGGGAAGGGTGGAGAGGGTAGAGAGGTTTTGAACAACTAAGGGAGACAAACTTGTCTGTCAGTTTGTCCTACTGTGGTGGTATGTTGCTGTGAGGCTTGAGGCTGTGCCATTGGTGTCTCAAACCCAGTAGGGTTGCACATGGTGCACAGGTTTCCACAGCTTACAGACTGAAACAGACTAGGAAGAAGGAGGAGGCCATCCACTTCTCAAAGAATTGGCCAGGGAAAACTTAAGAATAGCAGAGCAGCACTGTCTGATACATTACTGTGCAACTTTATGAATAGCCCGGAAACATTGTCCGATACAGTGCAGGAGGATAAGCCACTTAGGTCAGAAGGTTCTCAAAATAGGAGTGGGAAAGAGCTGCATCATCAGAGTAGAACCAGCCTTAATGATATGGATAGCGTAAAGCTTTTGAGACCTCCATTTGCTGGCATGGCATGACTCAAATTGAGGAGAAACAGCTGCAAACATCCATTAATAATCAGAACATGGAATGTACGAAGCATGAATCTAGGAAAACTGGAAGTTGTCAAAAATGAAATGGAACACATAAAGATTGATATCCTAGGCATTAGTGAATCAAAATGGACTGGTTTTGGCCATTTTGAATCAGACCACCATGTGGTCTACTATGCCAGGAATGACAATTTGAAGAGGAATGGCATGGCATTCATCATCACAAAGGATGTTTCAAGATCTATCCTGAGTACAATGCTGTCAGTGATAGGGTAATATCCATATGCCTACAAGGAAGACCAGTTAATACAACTATTATTCAAATTTATGCACCAACTACCTCAACTAAAGATGAGGAAATTGAAGATTTTTATCAGCTTCTGAAGTCTGAAATTGACGGATCATGCAATCAGGATGTGTTAATCATCACTGGTGACTGGAATGCAAAAGTTGGAACCTAAGAAGAATCACTATTAGTTGGAATATTTGGCCTTGGTGACAGAAATGGTGCTGGAAATCTCATGATAGAATTTTGCAAGACCAATGACTTATTCATTGCAAATACCTTTTTTCAACAACACAAACAGTGGCCATACATGTGGACTTTGCCAGATGGAATACACAGGAATCACATTGACTATATCTGTGGTAAGAGGTGATGGAAAAGCTCAATATCTTTAGCCAAAAGAAGACCAGAACTGATTATGCAACGGACCATCAACTGCTCATATGCAAGGTCAACTTGAAGGTGAAGACAATTAAAACAAGTTCACGAGAGCCCAAATATGACTATATGAAGAAGAACATGGCATCAAGATTGGAGGAAGGAAAACCACTCTTGCTGCCTGTGCACTTGTGGTTTATGTCATGTCCAACCCCCACCTCCATCCCTACCTCAATTTATCAAGGGGGTAAGGAAGAACCCCAGGGTAAGCTGCGTTGAACTCCTTGCCATTTGAATTAGAAAATTCAGAGAAATTGGGGCAAAGCGTAGAGGACAACTGGGCAGCAGGGCAGAGTGCGGGGGCAGTATATGAAGAGTGGGGCCAGATCCAAACAATGCCTTTGGCTTGCCTCCCTACAATTAATGTCCTTTACTTGAGATCACTGGGGGGCTTAGCTAGTTAAAAGAGTTGCATTTGCACCAAAATGGATACCAGAGGAGGTTTCCAAGCAACAAACTTGCTGAGCAAAAGGCTATGGCTTTGGGGAAAGATGAGGAGAGGCCAGAGAGCCTCTCTCTGCATCCTGGGACAGAAGGTATGCAGACAAGTCTGTTGTGGTGGGACATCTGCACTTTCTCAAGGATTACACTGTGGAACCACTGAAGATAAGAGCAATGACTGTGAGGATGGCTAAGCAGGTCCCTCTGGATAATGCTGCTCCTAACCCTGAGCCAGTAGTCGGCTTCTATGAAAATAAAATTCCAACAAATGGTTTTTACGCTATTGATTTGCCACATTTCAGCATCCATTGAATTCTCAACCTTTCTGTGTCCTACAGGTAAAGATTCTAGAAAATGCAGTGGTGGTATTTGGGAGAAATTGTCAAGATCCACACTCACCCCCATGCTATGCATCACAACCTTCTGCCCACACCCAGTCTATCCATCTCTCTCTTTTAAAAAATATTTTCTTTTATTTTTGGTGAAAATGTACACCACTCCCATTCAATAGTTTCTAGACATAGTGATCAATGACATTGGTTACAGTGTTCACATGTTGTCAACATTCTCCTTATGTCTGTTCTAATTGTTTCACTCCCATTGACTTAAACTCCTTGCCCTCCGACCTTTGTCTCTGTGTCTTGAAAGCACCATCAAACACACCTCTCTCCCTGGACAAGCACAGTGACTTCAACATTCTGAGGCAGCCTCAGGGCAATGCTAACAACACCATTCAGGTCTGGGGGTGGGTGAGGCAACTCGCAAACTTGTATTAGGGAAGAGAGATGATGACCTGGGGTCCTGTTCTTGCACTTGCTCCTCAACTGGAGCTTGAGCTTTCATTGTAAAGAGTACGGTGCTTATGAGGGTCCCAAGGGCTGGGAGGAGTAGAGGTGGTGAATCTGATCACTGCCCACAAGGGTCAGAATGAAACCCAAAAGCATGCACAGGGGCTCAGACTCTCCTCTGCAATCCCCAAATCAAAAAGTTCTGAAAACACTTTTTGTAATTCATTTGAAGGCAAACACTGACTAAATATGGCATAAGCCTGTGCTTATTGTTGTCTGGGTGCCGTTGAGTCTATTTTGACCCATAGAGACCCCATGTGACAGAGTAGAACTGCCTCATAGGGCTTTCTAGGCCTTAATCTTTAAGGGAGCAGATCACTAGGTCTTTCTCCCATGGAGCCACTGGGTGGGTCCGAACCACCAACCAACCTTTTGGCTGGCAGACGAGTACTTAACCATTGTGCCACCAGGGTGCCTATGAATACTTTGTCTCACTTAGAGTGAACCATGCTATGTTTTGTTGCAGAAATATTGAAGGATATGATTATGGGAAGCTGCCCCAGAGACTACTGGGGATATTAAACACTTTACAGTGCATGAATTATTTTAGCTTTCTACATCTGAAAAATTTACAAACATTAATGAAATTCAGAAAGGTTCAGAATTCTGAGGTCCATCCTCAGGTTTCTGATAGAGAATTATAAAGAGGGTGTACAAATGATGAACAAGCTTATGAGAAGATGCTCAACATCATTAGTCATTTGGGAAATGAAAGTCAAAACCACAATGAGATACCACTGCACACTCACTAGGATGGCTATGATCAAAAAGACAAGGACAAGTATTGGCAAGGATGTTGAGAAATTGGAACCCTCAGAGAGTGCTGGTGGGAATGTAAAGTGGTGCATCCACTTTAGAAAACAGTTTGGCAGTTCTTCAAAAAGTTAAACATAATGTTACCATACACCCTACAAATTCCACCTTCTAGGTGCATATCCAACAGAAATGAAAACATATGTCTATACAAATACTTGAACACAAATGTTCCTAGCAGCATTATTCACAGTAGCCAGAAAGTGGAAACAATCAAAATGTCCATAAACTGATGGATGGATACACAAAATGTGATATGTTCATATATAATCAATAACCAAACTCAATGCCATCAAGTTGATTCCACCTCATAGAGATCCCCATTGAGTTTCCAAGGCTGTAAATCTTTATGGAAGCAGACTGCCACTCATGGAGTGGCTGGTGGGTTTGAACTACTAACCTTTTGTTTAGCAGCCACATGCCTTAAGCAGAGCACCACCAGACCTCCTAATGAAATATTATTATTCATCCATAAAAAAGAAAGGAGTACTGACACATGCTACAACACGAATGAACCTTGAGAACATTATGCTAAATGAAAGAAGCTACAAAAGGGCACATACAGTATGATTCCTTTTTTATGAAATATCCAAAATAGGCAAATCTATGGAGATTAGTGGTTGCCAGAAGCTTGAGGGATGGAGGAAAGGAGAGTAGCTCCTAGTGTGTATGGGGCTTCTTTTAAGGGAGATAAAAGTATACAAAGTGAGCTCTGGTGGCGTAGAGCCTAAGCCATTTGACTGCTAACCAGAAGGATGGAGGTTCAAACCCACCAGTCACTCCTCAGAAGGAAGACTGGGCAATCTACTTCTGTAGAGATGCAACCTAGGAAAATTAGACTCTAGTGATGGTTGCACATGCCCTGTGAAAATGCTAAAAAGTATTTAATTGTGCACTTTAAATGGGTGAATTGTATAGCATGTGAATTATGTCTCAATAAAGTTTTTTAAATATAAATAAATAAACAGCTTGTCTGATAGATTGTGACTGTGGCTAAACCAAAATGAGGCAGCAGAGGGTCAGGGCATCACAGGCAATCCTCAGGCTCAGCATAAAAGATGGCATCCCTGGGGGTGCAGTTACCATCCTCATCTGCTAAAAGGTTGGAGGTTCAAATCCATCCAGAAGCACCTCAGAAAAAAAATCTTGATCTGCTTCCAAACAAATCAGTCATGAAAAGCCCTATGAAGCACAGTTCTACCTTTACACATGTGGAGTTACCATGAGTTGGAGTCAACTTGATGACAACTAGTTTTTCAATGTAAAGGATAACAAGATCAAACTTCAAAACCCTAGAAGAATTTTGGAAGAAAATACAAGAACAAAATAACAAAATAAATGAAGAGTTAGAAATGATACGAAAGCTACAGATAGTCTAGAAGATTAATACTAAATTTTTGGAAGTAGATAACATATTGAAAGGGCAAAGGAGTAGAATCTAAGCAACAGAAGACAGAATCAATGAGACTGAAGACATATATCTGAATACTTCTTTCGAAAGGGATCAATTGGAAAAAAAGATCAAAACAAAATGAAGAAAGCCTACAATTCATGTGGAATACCATCAAAAGGAATAACCTACATGTAATCAGAATTCCACAACAGGAAGAGAAAAATAAAACCACTGAGAAAATTATCCAAAATTTGTTAGAAGAGAACTTCCCTGATATGATGAAAAATGAGAGTATACCCACTCAGGAAGTCCAATGAACCCTAAACAGGACAGACCCCAAAAGAAAATTACAGAGACATAGCATCATCAAACTCACCAAAACCAGACATAGAAAGAATCCTGAAACCAGCACAAGAGAAGTGAAAAGTTACCTACAAAGGCCAACCAATAAGACTAAGCTCTGATTTCTCAGCAGAAACCATGCAAGCAAGGAGGCAATAGGATGCATATATAAAACCCTGGAAGATAAAAATTTCCAACCAAGAATTATATCAAATTAGGAGATTTCCAGATAAGCAGAAGTTAAGGGAATTTATTAAAACCAGACCAACCTTGCAAGATACTAAAGGGAGTCCTTTGAACAGAGAACCAGTAATAGCAAACAACAACTGAACATTAATACACAGGATCATATAACCCAGAAACCAACCCAGTTATGGAAGTACCCAAAGTAAAAGAAGTTTACAAGACTGTAAACAGGGAACCAGAGACATATAATTGGCAAAGGAGAACAACTACAAACGAAAAAGAGGGAAAAAAACAGTGTAGTTACAGAACTTCTACATGGTGAGAAAGTCAAGAGAGTTACAAGGTAAAGTGGACTGTCCTAACTTGGGAAGGAAATTATAAATGACAGGGTAACCTCAAAGAAAAATGATAAACCTTCACATCAAAATAAATAATAGGACAAGCACAATTATTTAGCAAATACTAAAACAACAGCAATGAAGGAAAAGATATCACGATTCATAAACAAATGAGCTCAGTACAGAAAATTATATGGAACAAAGAAACCAGGAACACCATGAAAAAACACATAAAAAATGACAACAATGAATTCATACTTGTCGATAATTACACTTTATGTCAATGGATTAAATGCATCACTCAAGAGATGGAGAGTTGGAGAAGAGATAAGAAAACATAACCCATCAATATACTGTCTACAAGAGACACACCTTTGAGAGAAAGACAAAAATAGACTAAATATGAAAGGTTGAAAAATGATACAGCAAGCAAATGACAACCAAAAAAGAGCAAGACTGGCAATATTAATTTCTGATCAAGTTGACTTTAAGACAAAAACCACCATAAAAGACAAGGAATGACATTATATAATGATTAAAGGATCTATTGAACAAGGAAGATACAACAATAATAAGTATCTATGGACCCTATGAAAGAGCCCCAAAATGCATAAATCAGACTTTAACAGAATTGAGAAGACAGATAGATAAATCCACAGTCATAGTAGAAGACTTTAATAACACTTTCAATGAAAAATAGAACAAATGGAAAGAAACTCAACAAAGACTCAGAAGAACTAAACAATACAATCCACCAACTTGACCTTATAGACATCTACAGAGCACTTCACCCAACAACAGCACAATATACATTCTTTTCCAGTGCACATGGAACATTCTCCATGATAGACTCTATGTTAGGCCATAAAGCAAGCCTTAATAGATTAAAAATAAAACATTGAAATACTGCAAAACATCTTCTCAGATCACAATGCTATAAAATTAGAAATCAACAATAGAAAGATCAATGGAAAAAGAGTAAACACAAGGAAACTGAACAACACCCTCCTTAAGAACAACGGGCTAATAGAAGAAATAACAAACGAAATAAAAAAATTCCTTGAATCAAATGAGAATGAAAATACAACATACCAAAATCTTTGGGACACAGCAAAAGCAGTGATCAGAGGCCAATTATAGCAACAAATGCACACATCAAAAAAGAAGAGCCAAAATCAACACTTTAAATCAATATCTCCAACAATCAGAAAAAGAACAGCAAGAAAATCCTACACTCACCAAAATAAAGGAAATAATAAAAATTCGAGCAGAAATCAATGAAATGGAAAATGGAAAGAAAATAGAAAAAAATCAACAAGACTAGAAGTTGGTTTTTTGAAAAGATTAATAAAATTGACAAACTAGTGGCAAATTTAACAAAGAAAAAGAAGGAGAGAATACAAATAACATGAATAGGAAATGAATTGGGTGACATCACAATTGAAACAACTGAAATAAAAAAGATAATATCAAGATAGTATGAAGAACTGTACACCTGCAAATGAGAAAATCTAGAAGAAATGGACAGATTTCTGGAAACACACTACTTACCTAAACTAACACAGACTGAGGAGGAAAAGTGGAAGGGACTCATAATAGAAGAAGAAATCAAACAGGTCATGAAAAAAAATTACCAACAAAAAAAAGTCCTGACCTAGACAGTTTCACCAGAGAATTCTATCAAACACTCAAAGAACTGAGACCAATCCTGCTCAAACGATTTCAGTACATAGAAAATGATGGAATCCTCTCAAATTCATTTTATGAAGCAAGCATACCCTTGATACCAAAACCAGGCAAAGATATCACTAAAGATGAAAGCTACACACAAATCACCCTCATGAATATAGATGCAAAAATCTTCAACAAAATCCTAGCCAATAGACTCCAACAACATATGAAAAAAATAATTCATTATGACCAAGTGAGGTTCATATCAGGTATGCCAGGATGGCTCAACATTAGAAGAACAATCAACATCATCCATCACATAAACAAA
This sequence comes from Orycteropus afer afer, assembly GCF_000298275.1. Lineage (NCBI taxonomy): Eukaryota > Metazoa > Chordata > Mammalia > Tubulidentata > Orycteropodidae > Orycteropus > Orycteropus afer. The sequence goes on along the minus strand of NW_006922029.1, from coordinate 584,910 downwards.
ACAAAGGAAAAGAACCACGTGACCATATCAATTAATGCAAAAAAGGCATTTAGTTAAATTCAACACCCATTTTTCTGATAAAAACTCCCAGCAAAATAGGAATAGAAGGGACATTCCTCAATATAATAAAGGGCATATATGTAAAACCCACAGCCAACATTATTCTCAATGAGGGAAGACTGAAATCATTCCCCTTGTGAACAGGAACCAGAAAAGGATGCCCTATATCACCACTTCTATTCAACACTGTGTTTGGGGTCCTAGCCAGGGCAATAAGGCAAAAAAGGGAAACCAAAACTATTCAAATTGGTAAGGAAGAATTCAAACAATCCCTACTTGCTGATGATATGATCCTATATCTAGAAAACCCAAGAGACTCAGTCAAAAATCTACTAGAACTAATTGAGAGATTTAGCATCGTGGCAGGATATAAGATCAACATCCAAAAATCAGTTGGAATTCTCTACACCAGCAAAGAGATTGCTGAAAAAGAAATAAGGA
>NW_006922029.1:564006-583539 GCF_000298275.1 Orycteropus afer afer | reverse complement strand
CATCTTTTAAAAATTAAATTTTTATGTGCTTCCAAAGACTTCTACAAAGGAGTAAAAAGAGAACCTACAGATTGCAAAAAAAAAAAAAATATTCAGCAACGACATATCTAAAAAGGGAGTTATCTCTAAAATGTATAGAAAACTCCAAAACCTCAACAACAAAAAGACAAATAATCCAATTAAAAAATGGGCAGAAGACATGAATAGATGCTTCACCAAAGAGGCTATTCAGGCGGCCAACAAACATATGAAGAAATGCTCATGATCATTAGCCATTAGAGTGATGCAAATCAAAACAACAAGGAGATACAATCTTGCCCCAGCACTAGTAGCAAAGTTCAATAAGACAGAAAATAACAAATGCTGGCGAGGGTGTGGAGAGATTAGGACTCTCATACACTGCTGGTGGGACTGCCAAATGACACAACTACTGTGGAAAGCAGTATGGTGATTCCTTAAAAAGTTGGAAATAGAAATACTATTTGACCTGGCAATTCCATTACTAAGTATATATCCAAAAGAAGTAAGAGCCAGAACAAGAACAGATATATACACACCCATGTTCATCACAGCACTATTCACAATAGCAAAAAGATGGAAACAACCTAGGTGCCCATCAACAGAAGAATGGATAACCAAACTATGGTACATACACACAATGGAATACTATGTAACCCTAAAGAATAATGCAGAATCTACAAAACACCACATAATGTGGATGAACTTGGAGGACATTATGCTGAGTGAAATAAGTCAATCACAGAAGGACAAATATTGTATTAGTCTATTATTGTAAAAAGTCTAAGAAAGGTTTATATATGGAAGGAAATTTTCTCGTTCATTACCAGGGGTGGGAGGGGAGGACAGGAGAGGGAACACTGCTAGATAGGTAGAGACAAGTATTGATTTGGGTGAAGGGAGGGGGAATGTACCAAATATGAGTGATCAACACAGTGGCATTGAGGAAGAGGTGCATGGAAGGTACAGACTACAAAGATGGACCCTCTTGCACATATAGTACTTTGTTGTCAGTGATGGCAAACATCGATCTATGGGTGGGTAGATGGTTGGACAGGCTGAACTGTTAGGTATGTCTATGCAGGGGGGAGTGTGTCCATGACCATGTATAACGTTGGCAGATGATGTTTCTACAAGTGTATCTGTATGTTCTATAAGAATTCTCAGGTATATGATAGAGCTGATAAAGGATAAGGTTGTAGTCACTTCTTGGCCACAGCCAGCTACTCACAGGGAGGGAGTAGTTGGACCTGTAGGTGCAGGATCATGGTCACGGGGGACATCAAGTTCAATTTTCATAACATACTACACAAAAACATTATTCCACATCCTACTTTGGAATGTAGTGACTGGGATCTTAAAAGCTTGCAAGCAGCCAAATAGATGCAATGATGGATCTCTCCTTGTCCAGAGCAAAGAAGAATGAAGAAAACCAAAGATTCATGGAAACGGGTAGTCCAAGCCGACTGATACACCATGTGATCCTCAGCCTATATGACTATGAGACCAAAAGAACTAGTTGATGCCCAGCAACCACTCGGAAGGGGATCTAGGTAGGAGATTCTGAATGGAGTGGGAGAATAATGTGAAACAAAACTCAAAATCATTTGAAAAAAAAAAAGAGGGACCAGGTTTGCTGGTCTGATAGAGCCTGGTGGAACCACTGAGACTATGGCCCCTAGCTGCCCTTCAGGTCTGAAATTGAACCCACACCTGTGGCTTCCAGCCAAACAAAAGACAGGCATATGAGCTGAACATTTCATTAGGTAGATACACTCCCTGGAAGGCTCAGTCATGGGAGAATAGAAGGGCAGTGTTTTCACAGGGAGACAGCTCAGGGGGCAGAAGTACATGGGAGGGAAGGACACAGGGAAGAAGTAGCTATGGGGAGGAAGTGTGAGGAGAGCTGTTGCATGGTGGGAGATTATAGTCAATGTCACGAGACAAAGTGCATGTGAACTGCTGTATGAAAGATGAATTTGCTCTGTAAACTTTCACCCAAATCACAATTAAATTTAAAAAAAAATCAAATGGGCCAGAAATTGCTGCTGCAGTCCTATAGGTTCTCCTAAGGGACCCACTGGGTAAAATACACCAGAAACCTTGACATTCAATCATTCCAACCATATACCTCACCATCCTCAACTGACAGAACTCAACAGCCAGCTGGGAACCTCTTATGGCAGGTGCTGTCCTTGACCAGCTACAGCATATGGTGCTGTCTCTCCAATAGCCAGAAAGGGTGTAGGAATCTTCTACCCCTCTCCCAAAGGAGGATCATGCTGCATCTGTGTTCTTGGCCTCTACAGTTTTATGTAGGGTGTGCAGCTGCTGGTTAGAGTTACTCTTCCATGAAGTGTGCAAGTTGCAAACTGTCAGGAAGAGAGTGTAACAGAAACTGAGAAGGAGTGGACATGCCTAGGCATTGTGGAATATGTGAATAGGAAGAGATCTTGAAATGGCTAAAAAAAAAAAAAAAAGAAACCAAACTCACTGCCATCAAGTCATTTGCAACTCATAGCGACCCCTTCTTGGGTTTCCGAGGCGGTATCTCTACGGAAGTAGATTGCCCAGTCTTCCTTCTGAGGAGTGGCTGGGGGGTTTGAACTGCCAGCCTTCTGGTTAACAGTCAGATGCCTTTGGTACTAAAGTTACTGATATAATTTATAGATACAGTAGTTTAGTTATGGCAGAGAGGAAGCCAGGGGACTGAACACTTCCATCTCTCTCTCCTCCCTTTCTCCCATCTTCTGCTAGTGCCTTCCATTGGCTGCACTCAACTGGGAATCAGAGAACAAGGGAGACTATGGATGAGTCCATACAGGTCAGCCTCCTGAAGGGCAGAGTAGGATGGAGAAACGGAAGGAGTGGAGTTAGTGGGCAAAAGGGACATCAAGTGGGGTCGTTGACTGGCTACAGCATTTGGAAGTAATAAATCACTCAGCAGCACCTCTCTGAACATGACACTGTCATAAAACTCCAAGTGACAAGACTTAGTTGGAAAGATAAGAACAAGTCACAGTACAAGATCAGTGTAATTACAAGCCAGTATATACGTTCAAATCAGTAGAAGACACTATAAATACCAAAGGAACTCAGAGAAGTGAGATACCTGCTTGCAGTGGGATGATGAGGGAAGAATTCCTAGGTCAGCAAGGTAAGGTTTTTGGTCAAAGACCAAGACTCACAGAACAAAGAATAGGTACAATGGGATCTTTTAAATAAACTATGGAGATGAAACTATCCAAGTGGGAAAAAGAAACTGGGGTTCTGACCACAGACATCAGCAACGATTTAGGCAGATTTTTGTAAAGAAGGCATCTGATCAACCTATCACTGGGTTGTTTTAACCTGTTGTTTGATGCTGGTGAGTCGGCTCCAACTCGTAGTGACCCTCTGTACAGCAGAACCAAGTATTGTCTGGTCTTACACCATCTTCACAATCATTGCTGTTTGAGCTCATCATTGTGGTCACCATGTCGTTGAAGATCTTCCCTTTTTTCTGACCCTCTGCATTGCCAAGCATGATGTCCCTCTCCAGGGACTTGTCCCACTTGATAACATGTCCAAAGTAAGTGAAACAACGTCTCACTATCTTCACTTCTAAGGAACATTCTCAATGTCCTTCCTCCGAGAAAGAGTTGGTTGTTCTTTCGGCAATCTATGGTGTATACAGTGTTCTTTGCCAACACCATAATTCCAATGCATCAATTCTTCTGTCTTCCTTATTTCATGTCCCTCTTTCACATGCATATGAGGTGACTTAGAATAGTATGGCTTCGAACACCACAGGTCAGGCGCACCTTAGTCATCAGAGTGACATCTTTGCCTTTTAAGATTTTAAAGGGATCTTTAGCAGCAGATTTTAACTGAGGTGCCCTTAAAGGCTATGGATCTCACTGTGCAAGGAATTTGACTTTATTGAAGATGTAGCTTGAGGAGGGTGGTTAAGAGCAAGACTCTGGAGATTGACAGGCCAAGTTTGAATGCAAGCTCTGCTGCTTGTTACATGTGTGACCTTGGGTGCCCAGGGCCATTGCCTCTAGCCTTGGTAAGCCCAGAGTTCCAAATAAATGATGTCATTTTCTATACGTGCCATGGCATGAATAAGGGTGTGAAGCACTGGTTATAAAGGCCTGATTAGGCCAACTTCAATAACAATGCAAAGAAATAATGACTAGTAAATGCACTTTAAGGAGCTCTGGTGGCATAGTGCCTAAGGCATCTGACTGCTAACCAGAAGGCTGGCAGTTCAAACCCACCAGCCACTCCTCGGAAGGAAGATGGGGCAATCTACTTCTGTAGTGATAACTGCCTCGGAAACCCAAGGAGGGGTTGTTATGAGTCGGATTTGACTTGATGGCAGTGAGTTTTAGTGGCATAATGGTTAAAGCATTTGACTGTTAACCAAAAGGTTGGGGGTTTGAACCCACTAGCCACTCCATGGGAGAAAGATAAAGCTGTCTCCTTCCATAAACATTTGCAGCCTTGGAAATCCAATGGGTACTCTGTCGGAAAGTGTCACTATGAGTCGGCACCACCTGGATAGCAGTGGGCTTCGTTTTTGGCTTCAGCGCCCTGTAAGAAGTGATGGCCAGTGAATGATGATTCTTCTCTTGGAAGGCCAGAGCAGGAGCCCACGTTGTCAGCCAGAATGGCTGGAATGATGGTTTTCAAGAATAGGAATATCAGGAGGAGAAGCAGTGTGACATCTGGAAACTTGCAACATCTCATGAAAAAGGATCCCAAATGAGAGTGGATCACATCACCTTTCAGGGATTAAGAAGATCCCCCAAACCGCCCACAGTGCCTCCATGACCTAGGACACTGTGGGCAGGTTGGACATGGCCAGGTGATATCACTTCTTGGCTTTGAAAAGCTCTCCTCTCTCATGGAGCAATATCCTTCACAGCAATACTCAGCAGCCAACACTTTACCATGTGGGAGGAAACGTTCCTGCCACCTCCATTCCGTCCTGCTCCGCAGTACAGAGATGCTTTGTTTTTAGAAGGAGCTCGTGATGCTAACTCCCACCTGCAGAAAGAAGCTCCTGATCGTTTGCTTTCCGCACGACTCTTCTCTGTTCAGCTCTTCCCAACCTGGGAGAAGCAAGGAAAGGAACTAATGTCTATTACTGGAAATATATGACCTCGGTTTTTCCAAGGTCATGCAACTGCTCATGGTGGGACTAGCATTTGAAGTTGTTTAAAAGCCATCTTCTTTCACTCATTCCCTCTCACCCATCCCAGTTCCCACCTTGACGACAGATCTTCTCTGACCCCTAACCTTCCTGCCTTCCTATCTCCTCTGCTGTCCCTGACATAATCGACCTCCCTTATCATCCTCTTTCCCAAGATAGACAGAATGACAGCAAAACCAGTGATAAGCTGAAGGTGAGACTGTATGGAACTGGGGGAGAATAGCCGGTCACAGCACCAGACCTTCCCAATCCAGAACTCCAGAAACTACCCTACATGGAGCATGTCCAGGTTACATTTCCAGGAGTATTACAGAAATGATGATGATTTAACATTATGTGCTCTGCCTTCATTGGGACTCATGCACACTGGAAGATGCTGCCCTTATGTTATTTAATTTCCCTTCAATAACAGACCCGCATGCTAGCTGTTTTAGGATTTGGTGGTAGGAAAGTTTGTCTCTGCCAACACGTGGTTGTGCTTCCTTTTATTAGCTAATGAAGACTACGCAACTCTCCATGTTTCTTTTTATAACTTGGAAGTCAAGATGCTCATAATTAAGTTGTGTGACTATTTGCATCAGTTTTAAAACAATCTATTCCCCTTTGTTATGTGGCTTTTATTCTTTTACCTTTATCTTAAAATGTTTACATATCTATTTCTCCTAAGTTTCTTCAAGTTATTTTCTGAAGAAGGCAGAGGGTTGATGGATGATGATGAATAGCTGGATTGATGAGTGGATGGGTGGGTGGATGATGGATAGATGGAAAGACAAATGGATCAACAGGTGGTTAGATGATTAGGGTATTTTCAGTCGCCTCTTGTGCATGTGAGAGCTGGACAATGAATAAGGAAGACTGAAGAAGAGCTGTCTTTCAAGTTGTGGTCTGGAGAAGAAAGCGGTATTGAAGAAAGATCCTTGAAAGTGAGAATGGCCAGACTTCGTCTCACCTACTTTGGTCATGTTGTCAGGAGGAACCATTCCCTGGAGAAGGATATCATGCTTGATAAAGTGGAGGGTCAGCGAACAAGGGGAAGGCCCTCAACGGGATGGATTGACACAGTCGCTACAATGATGGGCTCAGGTATAGCAAGGATCATGGGGCTGGCACAGGACTGGGCAGTGTTTTGTTCTGTTGTACGTAGGGTAGCTATGAGTTGGAGACAACTTGAAGACACCTAACAACAAAACAGCAACAGCAACAGATGACATAGGGAGAAACAGATAGACAAATAAATCAATTAGACTGAACTGTGATTTAGGGAAAGACAAAATGCCTCCAGCAAAATGCCTCTTCTTTCTGATGATCCTTCATGCCACGGACCTGCCTTCTTTTTCAAGGATTCAGTGCTTTCTGTTTTTCTCAATATCTTCAAAGAGGCTGTGTAGCTTAGTAATTTAGAGCATGGTTCTGAAATCAGAATCAGGTTCAAATCCCAATTTAGCTACTTAGTATCTATGAAAACACAAGGAACATACTCTCAGTTTCCTCCTCTGTTAAAATGAGAATGATAGCAGTTCCTAGCTCATACCATTTTTCTGAAGTTTCATTTAGATAATATATATAATATGCTGAATATGGCCAGTCTAGCACATAGTGAGGAATCAGTGAATGTTGGCTATTGTTAATACTCTATTACAGCAAACATATCTGTCTTGGTAGAAGTGCAGCCAGAATGTTCCTTAGAAACAAGAAGGGTCAGACTTTGTTTCACCTACTTTGGTCATGTTGTCAGAAGGGACCAGTCCCTGGAAAAGGATATCATGCATGGTAAAGTGGAGGGTCAGCAAAAAAGGGGAAGGCCCTCAATAAGATGGATTGACACAGTGACTGCAACAATGGGCTCAACATTGCAAAAATTGTGAGGCCGGGGCAGGACTGGGCAATGTTTCGTTCTGTTGTACATAGGGTTGCTGTGAGTCGAAGCTGACTCAACGATGCCTAACAACAACAACATTTCATACTCCTCCTTTCCATCTTCTCTGACACTGCCCTCCTCAGGTACTCATCATCTTATGTTCGGACCATTGCCGTAGCCTTCTAACTTGCCTTAGAATTAAAAATCTTAGAGCTGTAAGGCATTATCTAATCCAACACTTCCATTTTACAAACATTAACTAGGGGGCTGTGATAAGACAAATGACATGTCTCTAGAGCCACAGTCACATGATAAGGATCTCAGGAGATAGGGGCTTAGCAATGTGTAGGCATAACTGCTGAATCATTGAGTACCTTCAGTCTTTAATGAACTATGTGGGAAAAGAACTCAAGCTGTGCCACTGGCTAGGAAATTTCTGATAGACAGGTCAGTTGTCCTTTTGGTGAGGCCTATTTGAGCAGCCTCTGGTGTGAAGAACTCTTCCACAAGGGAGAGAGATGTGATGAGGTTGGCCCAGGAACAAAACTGTAGGCGAGAAGTGAAGATTATAAGAAGACCATGAACTTCAGCATAGCCCTCTGGATGCAAGTCTGGATCTTAATGAGAGAGATTAGCAAATCTGTCACACTTGAACATTACGGTTCAAGTAACACAATTAACACCCATGACAGCAATAGTCAAGAAATCATATGATGTATCGCACTGGGCAAATCTGCTGCCAAAGACCCTTTAAAGGGTTAAAAAGCAAAGATGTTACTTTGAAGACTAAGGTGTGTCTGACCCAAGCTATGGTATTTTCAATCGCCTCATATGCATGTGAAATGAATAAGCACAATGAACAAGGAAGACCCAAGAAGAATTGAAGCTTTTGAGTTGTGGTGTTGGTGAAGAATATTGAATACACCATGGATTTCCAGAACTAACAAATCTGTCTTGGAAGAAGTACAGCCAGAAAGCTCCTTAGAAGCGAGGATGGTGAGATGTCATCTCTTATACTTAAGTCATGTTGTCAGGAGGGACCAGTCCCTGGAGAAGGACATCATGCTTTGTAGAGTAGAGGGTCAGTTAAAAAGAAGAACACCTTCCATGCGATAGATTGACAAAGTAGCTACAATAATGGACTTGAGCATCACAGTGATTGTGAGCATGGTAGAGGGCCAGGCAGATTCTGTTCTATTGTAGGGTCACTATGAGCTGGAACTGACTCAACAGTACCTAACAACAACATGTGACTGACTATAAGACCCCTTGATGTGAAAGGAAGGTGGCTAGTCCTCCTCATTCTTCTAACCCGCATCCTGGCATTGAGCTTCTGAGGGCTTGGGCTTATTGCTCAAGAATCAGGGATGCAGGAGGTACCATGTTAGTAGGATCAGTGTCCTGAACAGAGACAGGGCCTGGTGATCGTGGTCAGAGGAGACACACATCTGGAACTTCTCTGAGCACCTGGGGCAGAGGACTGTTTTGTAAACACTTGAGATCCTACATTAAATGTTGAGTTAAAGGACCAGTGAAACTTGACTAATCGTGATAATGTGACCTCCAGATGCTTGAGGCCTGGGGAAATCTGGGTGAGAGTCATATAGGGGTAAGATTGAGGATATCTATCCTTGGAGGGAGAAGGAAATGTGACACAGTGATAAGTGCTCAGCTGCGAACCAAAACAGCATTTGGAGCCCACCACCTGCTCCCTGAAAGAAAGATGTGGCAGTCTGCTTCCATAAAGATTACAGCTTAGGAAACCTTATGAGGCATTCTTCTCTGTCCTGTGGGTTGGCTAAGAGTCAGTATCGATGTGAGGGCAGTGAGTTTATCCCTCAGGGAAGGGCTCTTCCTCCCAACTTTCTCCACAATTCCGAGATACTCCAATCACTTCTGCTTTCAAACTACAAGCCCAATGACCTTCCTGCAACAAAGACTAGATTGTGTCCTTCCTTCTGAAAAACCTTGGATTCACTCCCTGCCCTTTAGAACACTGTTCATATTCTTGAGTGTGACATTTACTATCCACCTGTTAGTGTCACAAACAGCAGAATCTTCTAGGGGTCTTTCTTTTTAATCCTGGAATATCCTAGAAGCTACTTCAGCCAGAATATCTGAGGGTGACTGCAAAAGAGCACTAGGACAGTGTCATCAGACCTCCTGTAACTTCATGAGGGGGAGAAAGAATCACCATCAGCAACATCAGCCCAAGGCTGATTCCTATGAGACAGAGGTCAGACATGGCACCACTCTCTAATGTTTTTGCCAATTCTGACACCCATCATTCCTCCCACAGCTCTCTCTACTTCTTTGCTGGGTTCTATAATTCATTGCAATGGCCATACAGAACTTACAGACAATACTTACAAATTATGGGGCTTATCAGGGAAGCAACAGGTTAAAACTCAAGGTCAGAAACAATGCGGGATACCATTCTTCAATCAGGACAATTTCTTCCCAACTGTGCTGCAGGCATGATTTTCTCTGGCCTTGGCCTCTTCCCTTCTTGGGCTAGTGCTACAAAGCTCTTTACCACTGCTGTGCCCAAAGAGGCACCCCACCCCACCCCGCCAGCAAGGCTCCTGCCCAAAGGCACTCCGTTTTCTCCCTTGATGGGCCAGAAAGCCCACTATTATGTTTCAGGCCTGTCTCTTGGTTCTGCTGCCTCTGCTGCTTCTCTGACGTCTCTGCTATCTCAGCAAAGTGTTAATAGCTCTCTCTCTTTGTCTCCTGGGTCGAGGCAGTCCAGTGCAGGGATCTCGGGTCCAAGGACGCACTCCACTCATGGCTGCTCTTTCTTCATGGTAGTGAGATCCTCCTTTCTGCTTCTGGGATGGCTCATTTTAAGCCAGTGGGATGGTAAAACTGACCAATCTCCATGACAGGGTTCCAAAACAAAACAAAACAAAAAAACCAATTCACTGTCATCGAGTCAGATCCAACTCATAGTGACCCTTCCTTGGGTTTCCAAGGCAGTATTACTACAGAACTAGATTGCCCAATCTTCTGAGGAGTGGCTGGTGGGTTGGAACCACCAGCCTTCTGGTTAGCAGTCAAATGCCTTAGGCACAACACCACCAGAGCTCCTGTGATAGGGTTCCATATTATTTCCAGGGTCCCACAAGGACACGAAGCTATCCAATTCCCTTTGTGGGCCACAAGAACCTTATATTTGCATAATCTCACTCAGTCATCTGGTTGGGAGTCACAAAAACCACGGCTAGAAGAGCCATATTAAGTAATTCACTGCATCATGGTGCCTCCAGAACCCCACTGCCAAAGCAGTGATGTGGTATCTGGGCATGAAAACCCTTTGGATGCAATGATCCAGGCAGGCACAGCAAGCAGGCAGGCTAGGACCTCAATCACTTATTCAGATGAGACCTGGTGGACCAAATCCAGGTGAGCAACCACTGTCCCATTTGTTGTTAGGTTCTGTCAAATTAATTCTGACGCATAGAAACCCTACATACAACAAAACAAAACACTGCCCAGTCTTGTGACATTTTCATAGTCGTTGGTATGTTTGAGCCCATTGTTGCAGCCACTGTACCAATCCATCTCACTGAGGGTCTTTCCCTTTTTACTGACCCTCCACTTTACAAAGCATGACGTCCTTCTCCAGGAACTGGTCCCTCTTGATAACATGACTAAAGTAAGAGAGAAGATGTCTCACCACCCTCTCTTCTAAGGAATATTCTGGCTGTACTTCTTCCATACAGCTTTGTTCTTCTGGCAGCCTATGGTATAGTCAATATTCTTTGCCAACACCATCATTCAAAGGCATCAAATCTTCTTCGGTCTTCCTTATTCATTGTCCAACTTTTGTATGCATATGAGGCTATTGCAAATACCATGGCTTGGGTCAGGTGCACAGAAGGAAGACTGGGCAATCTATTTCCATAAAGAGTTACGGCCTCAGAAACCCAAAGGTGGTCACTAGGAGTTGGAATTGACTCTATGGCAGTGAGTTTGGTTTTTCTTTTTTTGAGGGGGGTCAGGTGCAGCTTAGTCTTCAAAGTGAAACCTTTGGTCTTTAACACTTTAAAGAGGTCTTTTGAAGTTCAAAGGAGCTCTGGTGGCGTCTAAGGCATTTGATTGCCAACCAGAAGGTCAGTGGTTCAAACCCACCAGTCACTCTGAGGAAGGAAGACTGAGCAATCTACTTCTGTAAAGATTTACCACCTTGCAAACCCAAAGGGGGTCACTATGAGTAGCAATTGACTCACTGGCAGTGAGGTTTATTTTTGTTGTTGTTTTTTGAAGTTCACATGCCTAACAAAATACAGTGTTTTATTTCTTGACTGCTGCTTCCATGGGTATTGGTTGTGGATCCAAGTAAAATGAAATCCTTCACAACTTCAGTCTTTTCTCTGATGTTCCTTATTGGTTCAATTGTGATTATTTTTGTTTTCTTTGTGTTAAAATGTAATCCATACTGAAGGCTGTAGTCTTTGATCTTCATTAGTAAGTGCTTCAAGTCCTCTTTGCTTTCAGCAAGCAAGGTTGTGTTATCTGCATATCACAGGTTGTTAATGAGTGTTCCTCCATTCTTGATGCTGTGTTCTTCACATGGTCCAGCTCTTTGATTGCTTGCTCAGCATACAGATAGAATAAATATAGTGAAAGGATACAACCCTGATACACATCTTTCCTGATTTTCACCCATGTGACATACCCTTGTTCTGTCTGAACCGCTGTCTCTTGGTCCATGTACAGGTTCCTCATGAGCACAATGGAATGTTCTGGAATTCCCATTCTTCATAATGTTATCCATAATTTGTTATGATCCACACAGTTGAATGTCTTTGCATAGTCAATAAAACACATTCTGTTTCAGGATAGACCTTGATATGTTCTTTTTGATGATGAATGCAATGCCATTCCTCTTCGATTTGGCATTCTCAGCATAGTAAGTAGACCATATGATTGTGTGATGAAAAATGACCAGTGCCAGTTCATTTCAGCTCACCAATGCCTAGGATATCAATCTTTAAGCATTCTATTTAACTTTTGATGACTTACAATTTTCCTATATTCATATTTTGTACATTCCACAGTCCGATTATCAATGGATATTTGCAGCTGCTGCTTCTCATTTTGAGTTGTACCACATTAGCAAGTGAAGGTCCCCAAAGCTTTACTTCATCTATGTCATTAAGGTCAACTCTTCTCTGAGGAGGCCCCTCTTCAGTTGTATTTTGATTACCTTCCTACCTGAGGGGCTTATCTTCTGGTACTATCTCAGACAACGTCCCACTGCTAATTTTATAAGGTTTTCAGTGGTCTTTTTTTTTCTTTTTCCCCCAGACATAGACTGCCATGTCCTTCCTCTCAGTCTGTCTTAGTCTGGAAACACTGCTGAAACCTGTCCACCCTGGGTAACCTTGCTTGTATTTGAATACCATCGGCATACCTTCAAACATCACAGTAACGCACAAGCCCCCACAGAGCAGCAAACTGAAATCCCAGTGGTGCACTGTCCCATAGCCTTCTACACAACCTGTGTTCACCCCTACATCTTTGCTCCTCATGGCCTGGAGTGACACCCACCTTCACCAACTCTCTGCAAACCTTTCTCATCATACTATTCAGTATCATTTTTCCTTGTAATGTAAATGTTGTCTTTTCCACTAGTTTCTTGAGAGCTGGGACCAGGCCATTCATGTTTTATCTCCTTCACCTTGCCTGGTGCAATGCTTTGTAGATTTAGTTCAAGTAAAAGCCTGTTGAAGTGACAAACTGCAGATCTGATTTTTGTCATTTATTCTCAAGTAGGAATGTTAGTCAAGCTGTGGCTTCCACAAGACCATTTAAACCTCTTCTCCAATTGTGCAACTGAGTGTTGTAAAGAGTTTTCTCACATTCACAAGTACAGGGGATTTTCAGAGCCTTTGAAGCCCTTTCTCTAGCCACTGGAATCATACCAGGCTGGTCCAGCCTCTCTGCAAGCCATATTCTTTTTCTAATGTCCACTTAAAAAAGAAAGCAAAGACTAAAGTAAAATCTAGACCAAGTAAAATCCAACCAAGACCTCAGAGTGGCCCGTTTTAACCTAGCCCAACCACTCTGCTTTTCTGAGCAGCTCTTTTTCCCTTACTCCTGATTATGGCCTCCAAACCAACAGCCAAAAATATAGGATGTGGGAAAACTTCAGGAAGAGAGCAAAACCAGAAGGTTTTAGCCTTTGGGGGAGAAAAAGCCTTTTGTTGTTCTCTCAGTCTCTGTTAAATTTTAAGATTTACCAGGACTAGCTAAATCAGTCAACAGATACTTATTTAGCTCCACTATGTGTTAAGCAGGAGCTCTGGTAGCATACTGCCTAAGGCACATGACTGCTAACCAGAAGGCTGGTGGTTCAAACCCACCAGCCACTCCTTAGAAGGAAGGTTAGGTAATCTCCTTTCATAGTGATACCACCTCGGAAACCCAAGGAGGGGTTGCTATGAGTCGGATCCAACTCCATGGCAGTGAGTTTGGTTTGTTTTTTGGATGTGTTAAATAATTTGCTACTAATGATTTTATGCCAATTTCAGTATTTATTTAATTGAAATATTGTGTCTTCTGAGAAAATAGCTTCAAGGATCTTGGGGAATTCCTTTCTTATGTGAGATGATCATTCTGTGATGAATTCTGCTAGTGCTCAACACTGTCCATTTTTCTCCCTTTTGAAGGCCTGTTGTTGTTGTTGTTATGTGCCGTCGAGTCAAACCCGACTCATAGCGACCCCTCCTTGGGTTTCCTAGGCAGTATCACTACGGAAGTAGGATTGCCCAACCTTCCTTCCAAGGAGTGGCTGGTGGGTTTGAACCGCCAGCCGTCTGGTTAGCAGGCAAGTGTCTTAGCCACTATGCTACCAGAGCTCCCATAGACTACATTTCCCAGCCTTCCTTGCAATTGGATGGGGCCATGTGACTATATTCTGTCCAATGGGATATGTACACCTCTGTTTATGACAGCCTATTCTCCCTTCCTTGTTCACATCAACCTTGATAATCTAGACAGAGGATATGAATGTTCACCTAGATTGTGAAGCTACAAAATGGAGCAGTGATAGCTAACATGCAACAGACTATGATCTAAGTGAAATATACTTTTATTTGTGTCAAGTCACTGAAACTTGGGAGTTTATTTGTTAGCAGGTACTTTCATTTCCTGACTAGCATATATTCTTTCTTCAATTTAGTGGAGTATTTTGTTTTCATGTATTCACTCACTCATCCATCTGCCTACCCACCCTCCCATCCCCCTACCCAGCTACTTGCCTATCAACTTCCTGTCTGGTTTAAGTTCTTTCTAAAGAGCTCTATGCTTAATAAATGCACATTCCTACACACTGATAGTCTCTCCCCAACTTTTCATCAACCTCCCATGATCTCATCCTAGATAGTTTCCTTGTCTGTTGGGCCTGACCCCTACAGAAGGTATTCTTCATGGGTTTATTTCTTGTATCTTTCCCTAGAAAATTTGTTAGGACCTTGTTTCAGCTCCTCAAGCACACACTATCTTAAGATGGCTTATTAAATGAGACTAAACTCTGTAGACAGTTGTCCTGCCTTTTTTGGAGTAGTCATGCTAACAAAACTCTATCTTGGAGTAGTCATGCTAATAAAACTCCTTGACAGGATTCTGTAGCCTTATTGTTTCCACTTCCTCACATCCTATTCTATCCCTACCCTATCGCAGTCTGGTTTTCCTCTTCACCGTGATACCAAACTTACCATCACCACCATCACCCAATGGTCACTTTCTAGGCCCTGATAACGTGTGAATAGAAGGAAGGACTTAGTAGGGGGATGCCTGTTCCCTAATCCCAGTCCCGACGTTTCCTTCCATGTGGTTTGACTTCTCTGATGGGAGTGTTTGGGGAGGGACTGGCTACACACAGTCCTGCTCCTTCTTCTCTCCCTCTTAGGAGCAGAAATCTCACATTTTTGCCTGCTTCTCCATGTCGCATGCCCCAGTGTGGCCCAGCACTGCCGGTGTCTGGATGAGTAAGGAGTTCAGGAATCAGTAGTGAGGAGCTCATACATGCCTAAGCTACAGCCTCAGCTTGGCTTGATTAGTAATTAGTATTCAACTATACTTACTCCGTTATTGATCTCCTAATTTGTTCAGAAGGCAATTAGGGAAAACAGAAGACATTTCTTGAGCCCCCACAAACCCCAATATAACCACTCTTTCTTAAGAACTGTTCTCCAATCATGGGAGAAAGAAGGGCTGCTTATGCACAGGGAGACAGCTTAGGGGGCAGGAGTGCATGGAGGGATGGACACTAGGAAGAGGTAACTATGGGGAGGAAGTGGGAGGGGAGCTGTTGCATTGTGGAAAACTGTGGTCAATGTCATGAGACAAAGTGTATATGAACTGCTATATGGAAAGTGAATTTGCTCTGTAAATCTTCACCCAAATCACAATTAAAAACAAACAAACAAACAAACAAAAAAGTTCTCTTCTCTTGACTTATGTAACCCTGCACCTTCCTGGTTTTCCTCCTAACATCTGGCCATGTCTTCAATTCTTCTGTGAAGCCCTTCTCCCTCCAATCATTCCTGGAATAGCAGTGCTCCCTATAGTCCCAGTAATTCTGGGCCCATTCTCTCCTCACTTTTTATAGAAATCTATACAAGCCTTCACCAGCTCCTAGAACTTGTCTTGGGGTTCTCAAGAGAAACAGAAACACTGAGACACATACACATATACATACCCAACTCACTGCTGTTGCGGCAGATCTGACTCATAGTGACCCCTCCTTGGGTTTCCAAAGCGGTATCATTATGGAAGTAGATTCCCCAACCTTTCTCCCGAGGAGTGGCTGGTGGGTTTGAACTGCCAGGCTTCTGGTTAGCAGTCACATGCCTTAGGCACTACACCACCAGAGCTCCCACACATATACATACACACACACACACACACACACACACACATAGATTTACTTCAATGGATTGGTTCACACAATTGTGGGGAGCTGGTAAGCCCAAAATCCATAGGTCAGGCTGGAGACTCCCGCAGGCTTGCATCCCAAGATCCAAAGGTCAGGCAACAACAGGCAGAGTGCAGAGTAAAGTGCTGTCAAAATATCTATCTGTATTCTGGAACCAAACCACACCCTTTTCAAAGGATTGATTATATTACATTAGATTAGATTATGGGGTCATTACATAACAATTTCCATTAGATTCCACCTTGGAACAGCAATTAGACTACTGTTTGGCCAAATGGCTTGGCACCATTGCCTAGGCAAGCTGACAAATAAAATTAACCAAACGGACATCTTTTCTCATAAAAATGCTGGTGACTTCACAGCCTGCCCATAGACCTTCAGTGTTACAATTTGAGGCTTGAATTTTTCCTTCAGTTCTTTTAGCTTGAGAAATGCTGAGTGTCTTCTTCCATTTTGGTTTTCTAGTTCTTCTACATTTCATTGTAATACTTTACTTTGTCTTCTTGAGATGCCCTTTGAAATCTTCTGTTCAGCTCTTTCACTTCATCATGTCTTCCATTCACTTTCACTACTCTACATTCAAAAGCAAGTTTCAGAGTCTCTTCTGACATCCATTTTGGTCTTTTCTACCTTTTCTTTTTAATGACCATTGCTTTCTTCATGTATGATGTTCTTGATGTCATCCCACAATTCATCTGATCTTCAGTCATTGTTGTTCCAAGTGTCAAATCTATTCTTCAGATGGTCTCTAAATTCAGTGGGACATAATCACAGTTGTATTTTGGCTCTTATGGACTTCATTTAATTTTCTTCACCTTCAACTTGAACTTTCTTGTGAGTAACTGATGGTCTGTTCTGCAGTTGGCCCCTGCCCTTGTTCTGATTGATGATACTGACTTTTCCATTTTTTCTTTCCACAGATGTAGTTGATTTGATTCTGTATCTTCCATCTGGTGAGGACCATGTTTTTGTTGTTGGGAAAAGATACTTGCAATGAATAACTCATCAGTGAAGAAGTCAATTACAAAATTCTATCATGCATCTCTGGGGTCACTTCTATCCCCAAGGCCATATTTTCCAACTAAAAGTTCTTCTTTGTTTCCAACTTTCACATCACCAGTACTTATCCATGCATCTTGATTGCATGTTTGATCAATTTCAGACTGTAGAAGTTGGTAAAAATCTTCAATTTCTTCATCTTTGGCATTAGTGGTTGGTGCATAAATCTGAATAATCGTTATGCTTAACTGGTCTTTCTTGTTTGTGTGTGTATAGATATTATCCTATCACTGACCTCGTTGTACTTCAGGATAGATCTTGAAAAGTTCTTTTTGACAATTACTATGATACGATTCCTCTTCAATTTGTCATTCCAGGCATAGTAGACCATATGATTATCTGATTCAAAATGGCCAATAGCAGTCCATTTCAGCTCAGTAATGCCTAGGATATCGATCTTCAAGTGTTCCATTTCATTTGTGATGACGTCCTATTTTCCTAGATTCATACTTAATACGTTCCATTTTCTTATTGTTAATGGATGTTTGCAGCTGTTTAGTATCATTTTGAGTCATCCACATCAGCAAATGAAGGTCCTGAAAGCTTTTTTCCACGCATGTAATTAAGGGGTGATTTTACTCTAATTGAATTGTGGTGTTGGCGCAGAATGCTGGGGACCATGGGCTGCTAAAAGAACTAACAAATCTATCCTGGAGGAAGTGCAGCCAGAATGCTCCTTGGAAGAAAGAATGGCCAGACTTCGACTCACCTACTTTGGTTATGTTGTCAGAAGGGACCCCATTCCCTGGAGAAGGATGGAGGTTCAACGAAAAACAGGAAGGCCCTCAACAAGATGGATTGGCACCGTGACTGCAATGATGGGCTCAAGTATAGCAGGGATAATGGGGCTGGCACAGGACCAGGCAGTGTTTTGTTCTGTTGTGCATAGGGTCTCTATGAGTCAGAGACGACTTGACAGCACCTAACAACAACAACAAACTGCTCCAAGGAGGCAGCTCTTCCCCACTTTTGAGTGCCTTCCAACCTGAGGGGCTCATCTTCCATCACTACATCAGACAGTGCTCTAGTGCTATTCATAAGGTTTTCACTGGCCAATTTCTAGAAGGAAATCACCAGATCCCCCTTCTTAGGCAGTCTTGTTTGTAAGCTCTGCTGAACCCTGTCCACAATGTGTGACCCTGCTAGTACTTGAAACACCAGAGGCATAGCTTCCAGCTTCACAGCAACATACAACAAACTGATAGATGAGTAGTGGACTGGTCCACTAAGTCTGGACTTTTTTTTTTAAAAGTTTTATTGTGATTTGGGTGAAAGTTTACAGGGCAAATTAATTCTCCACACAGCAGCTCACATACACTTTGTCTCATGATGTTGACTGCAATTTCCCATAATGCAACAGCTCCCCTCGCACTTCCTCCCCATAGTTACCTCTTTCCTGTGTCCTTCCCTCCCATGGATTCCTGCCCGCTCAGCTGTCTCCTTGTGCACACACAGCCCTTCTATTCTAAGTGTGGACTTTTTAAGAATTTGAGTTCTGTTCCACATTTTTCTCCCGTTTTATCCATGCCCATCTACTGTAGCCGCAATTGGAAGTCTGTAGTGGTAGCCGGCCTGGCACCATCTAATACTGCTTTCAGCATAGATAAGGCTCTGCCTTTGTACTCTGTCAGCCCTGCGGACCATTTTCTTCTCTGAGACTTTGGTTTCTTTCTTTCTCTTTTCCTGATAGGTAGAGACAGATAGTTGTATCTTAGATGGCTTCTTGTAAGCTTTTAAGACCCCAGACACTGTTCAACTCACTAAGATGCAAAACATGAGTTTTATGAACCACGTTATGCCAAGTGACTGAGTTGTCCCATAGAGTAAGATCCTAAGCCTTCAATCCCAGAACACCAATCTTGTAAGGTATTGGTTTATGTCTTAGAAGTATCTGTAACTGTATCCTCTATGAATAAGCACATGCTGCTTTTGACATCAAATTTCAAATGTAATAGCTAAGTATCCTCCTAACCCAGGTAACACCAGAAGAAAAGTTTTTGTCAAGTACACAGGTGACAATATTAGGCAGTGAGTGGGTAAGATGTGGCTTAAGCAGACCTGGTTTCCAAATTTACATCTACCATTTAGTAGCTCTGGGTCCCTGAGAAAATAACTTTTCGAAGCTCCAGTTTCTGCATCTGTAGAAGGGGTCAATAATACCAGTCACTGGAGTCCAGGAAGGTTTAACGGAAAGCATGTAGCAAAAAGCTCAGCATATCACCATGGAAACAATGTTTATACCATTCTTTCTTTGGTTAAAAACAAAAACAAAAACAAAACCCTCAACTTAATTAAAACATTTAATACTGATGGGAAACAGTGTAACCGAAGAAGGAAATTTTCCAGAAAGCCCTTCTTGGAAGATGTAGCTCTTCCTGGTGGGTTTATGGGATCTGAGTCTTGCCTGCACCTTGGCTAATGTTTGTCTTTGTGTTGTTGTTGTTAGGTGCC
>NW_006922029.1:537798-562018 GCF_000298275.1 Orycteropus afer afer | reverse complement strand
CAGTTGATGGTCTGTTCCACAATCAGCTCCTGGCCTGGTTTTGGCTGAAGATATTGAGCTTTTCTATCACCTTTTGCCACAGATATAGCCAATCCGATTCCTGTGTGTTCCACCTGGTGAAGTCCACGTGGCTAATGTTTAGCCTATCATTTCTTAGTTACCTGTGCTCTGTCCTAAACTTTTTCCTTTTAACTTTTTATTGCAATTTAAAAATAGTTTTTATTGTGATTTGGGTGGAAGTTTACAGAGCAAATTCATTTTCCATACAGCAGTTCATACACATTTTGTCTCATGCCATTGACTGCAATTTCCTACAGTGTAACAGCTCTCTTCCTGCTTTCTCCCCATAGGTACCTCTTCCCTGTGTCCTTCCCTCCCATGTACTCCCACCCTCCCAACTGTCTTCCTGTGCAAAATGCCCTTCTGTTCTCCCATGATTGATGTCTCCAAGGAGTGTATCTACCTGATGTAAATAATCACCCCATATACCTGTCTATTATTTGGCTAGAAGCCACAGGAGTGAGTTCTGTTGCAGACCTGAAGGATAGCTGGAGGCCATAGTCTCAGGGTTCTCACCAGGCTCTATCAGATCAGCAAACCTGGTCTTTTTTCTTTCTTTCTTTTTAAAATTATTTTGAGTTTTGTTCCAGGATCTCCTATGCAGATCCTCTTCTGAGTGGTTGACAGTGGTAGCCAGGTACCATCTAGGTCTTCTGGTCTCATGGTTTTATAGACTGATAATCGCATGGTACGCCCATCCACTGGACTAATTGTTTCCATGCATCTTTGGTTTTCTTCATTTTTCTTTGCTCTGGATGAGGAGAGACTCATCATTGCATCTAGATGGTCACTTGCAAGCTTTTAAGATTCCAGTCGCTACACACCAAAGTAGGATGAGGAACAATGTTTTTGGGTAGAATGTTAGTGATGCCAATTGAACTTGATGTCCCCTGCAACCATGGTCCTGAGCCCACAGGCCCAACTACTTGCTCCCTCTGGGTAGCTGGCTGTGGCCAAGAAGCCACCACAACCTTGTCCCTTGTCAGTTCTACTATACACCTGGACATTACAGAACATACACGTACACTTGCGGAAACATCATCTGCCAATGCCCTAAACTTTTCTTGACACAACAAAAAGTATAATAATACAGTTATTCCCTTTTGGTAAAGCTTAAGTCTCAAAGAGGATATCAAGCCCCACTGTTAGGTAAATCTGTAAAGGGACAACTAATATTCAAAATATCAGGAAGGTTTGCGCAAGCCATCACTTGAGAATTTTGGGGGGAATGTTGCTTCCAGCCACCTTGGGCACTGGGCGCCCTCTGGCTGGGGAGTCCCACAGGGATGGGGCTCGGGTGTGGCCAGTTGGGGCATCCACAGACTGGCAGATGCGAGGATAGGTCCCTGGAAGTGTTTATATCCAGGACTGAGGTGGGAAGGTACAGAGGCAAGGTGAGGAGGAACCCTACCAGAGTTTGGAGCACCAACCAGTGTAGAAGCATGTTCTTATTTTAATATGATTTTAAACATAACTTTGCCCCAGCATACTCTCTAAATGTCAGTTCTGGCTCAAGGCAGTTGCAAAGACCAGTTTACATGCTAAGTGTTCTGTATGACTTTGCAATGTAGTACATTCTAGGGGCCCACCTTGCACCGTCACTGTTCATAGGGCAAACCAGTGCCTGGCCATGCCCTAGGGAAGCCAGTACCAGTGCATCTCCTTTCCCTTAAGTTGTCTTCAGGGTTTGAGGTGTGAATGCAGCTTCAGAATGGACTTTCTTACTGTGAGCTATGCAGGGTGTTTCTTTAACGGTGCTCCCTTAACAGATCAGTTGCTGTTGAGTTGGTCTAACTCATGGTGACCCCATGTCTGTTGTAGCAGAGCTGTGCTCTACAGGACTTTCCCTGGATGGTTTCTCAGCAGTACATCTTCAGGCCTTTCTTCCAACGCACCTCTGGGTGGACTGGATTCTCTGGCCTTTGGGTCAGCAGTGAGTGTTCTAACCATTCGCACCACCTAGGAACTCCGATTTACTTAGAAGAGTTGTTAGATATCTTAGTCCTAGAATTTACCACCCATGGTTATTAGAGGTTAGGGTGTTTATTTAACCTGATTTTTCTTGCTTTGTTGTAGGAATTGTTCTTTTAGGAGTTGCCATGTTGTAGGAGTTCCCCAGCCCAGAATCAAAATAAAAAGCCTTCCTCTGAGCCCATCCACTCCAGGTCTTGCTCAGTTCTAATCCCGGAGCATGCTGACCGGCCCCTCCCATAGACTAGCCTCCGGGCTGGATCCTTTGCTCTCATGACCCACTTCAAGGACCATATTGCTTGTCCTGTGAAGTCTGTTGAGGAGCTGTAGAAATGGCTAAGAGAAAGCTGTGGGGGAGACCCAGGTTCGATTCCTGGCCAGGGCATCCCATACACAGCCACCATTTGTTTGTCAGTGGAGACTTGGGTGTTGTCAGGTTGCTGAACAAGTTTCAGTGGAGTTTCTGGACTAAGACCAGGAAGAAAGGCTGGCCATCTGTTTCTAAACTCAGCCAGTGAAAACCCTATGGAGTACCTTGGTCTAACTGGGCAGCGTTTCAGTCTGTGGAGTGTGGGGTCCCACGAGTCAGGACCTGGGACGGCAGTTAACAACAGTGTTCTTTGGTTCCCATTTCTCTATTCCAAGTGCTCATTCTCTTCATCTAGAACTTTCTGCACGTTGATGTCAAATACCCTCCAAAGAAAACAATACGGTGCCTAGCCTTGAGGGTATGTAACAAATTTTGAACGGTTCACAAACTTTCATAACTAGTTCTCCTTTTCCTAAGCCTTACAGCAAGGAAAGGAGTCCTGGTGGCATACTGTCAAGCACTCAGCTGCTAACTGGAAGATTAGTGGTTTCAGTCCACCAGCTACTCTGTGGGAGAAAGGCAGTCTGCTTTCAAAAAGATTTATAGCCTTGGAAACCCTATGGGTCAGTTCTATTCTGTCCTATAGGTCGCCATGAGTCACAATCGACTTGATAACAATGGGTTTGGTTTGAGTTTAATGCCCAGCAGGAGATCTGGCGGTGCAATGGTTAAGTGCTCAGCTGCTAACGGAAAGGTCAGCAGTTGGAACCCACCAGCTGCGCTGCAGGAGAAATGTCCAGACGATTGCTCCTGTAAAGGTTACATTCTAGAAAACCCTATAGGGCAGTTCTAGGCTATCCTGTGGGGTCCCTATGAGTTGCAATTGACTAAATACATACAACAACAGCAAGGAAGATGCAAAAAGTCAGCATTTTCTCCCAGCCCTGGGGCGTGCCCACAGGTGGCTGCTTGCAAGTTTTCACTACCGTTTACTGTTTACAGGGAGCTCTGGATTTGTGGAGTAGGACCCACAGTCAATGCCAATGCTGAGCAGGGTTTTGCCACGGGCAGCGAATGGCTGCGTTGCCCATGTCTGCTGCCTGGTTTCCTGGGGGAGGGGGTCAGACTCTCTCTCTAGCCCTGGCTGGCCCTGGCTTGGCAGCGGCCCCCTCAGCTGCTCCACCAGCTGCTGGTAGCCACTCTCGGGGACACAAGCACTTTTGTGTCCCTTCTCTTCCTCCCTCTGCCACGGGCCCAGGGACTGACCCCGGAATCAGCAGCAGCTTTCAGCTTGAGCCTTTTGTAGCTGAACAATGGTTAACCAAGGCTCTCAGAGGCACTGGAGGGCAGTCCCTTTCACAGAGGGATTTCCTTCCTTGTGAGCTTGCCCTGCTGGCTTTGTCTTGGGTTGTGTCCACCAGATGTCTGTGGCCTTGGAGTGCCTTCTGAAAAGCAAGTGACAATGAGAGCTGAGGCCCTTCCGGGAAAGATGGCCCAGGAGGCCTTCAAGGGTGAGCTGAGGGCTTGCTGGGCATAAAAACGCTAGCAAATCACAGGGGACACTCTGGCCCTCCCTACCCTTCCCCTCTGCAGGTGCTGGGAGGTAGATTTCGGGGACTGCTTCGATGGGGCAGTTGGGCAGAGATAAAGATCAAATTCCAAGAATTCCTCTTTTGGGGCCCTCCGGTAGATTATAAAGAACTCCTCAAACATGTGAAATGTGATCCTGCCAGGTAGGAGCACTAATGTTTAGAACCAACATAACAAACCTGGTATAAAAAATACCCACTGCCATTGAGTGGGAGCTCTGGTAGCATAGTGGCTAAGACACTTGCCTGCTAACCAGACGGCTGGCGGTTCAAACCCACCAGCCACTCCTCGGAAGGAAGGTTGGGCAATCCTACTTCCGTAGTGATACTGCCTCGGAAACCCAAGGAGGGGTCTCTATGAGTCAGGGCTGACTCGACGGCACATAACAACAACGGCCATTGAGTGGATTCTGACTCACAGTGACCCTACAGGACAGAGTAGAATTGCCCCATGGGTTTCCAAGGCTGAAAATCTTTATGGAAAAGACCACCTCATCTTTCTCCCACAGAGCAGCTGGTGGATTTGAACAGACAACTTATTGGTTAAGAGCCAAATGCCCAAACCACTGTGGCACCAGAGCACCTGGTGTAGCTAAATGAAAGTTATCCTTCACCAGTGTGCTCTTGGGGTCAGGGAGCTCCCTTCAATTCTGGATTCACTGCTTTGCATAGGGTTGGAGCCCTGTTTTGGGAATTGTTTTCAGGATTAGCCACTTTAGTAATTAGTGATGAAGAGATGGAGAATCACCTGAATGACTAACAAGAGGTCAATGAGTAAGTAAAAGGAAATGATTGTAAAGACTGGATATGCTTGTGGTAGAATACTAAGTGAGAAAGGGACATACGTCTACAATAATGATTTCAAACTTATAAAAAATAGACAAGAAAAGAGAGGAAGGTTTGGTTACTTTGTGCTGCTCTAACAAAAAATACCACAAACAGGAAGGGTCAAACAAACAGGGATTTATTCTCTTATAGTTTTGGAACCTAGAAGTCTGAGTTCAAAATGCCAGGCTCTAGGGGCTGGGTGAAAGCCCCTCAATCTTACCTCTTGCTCCCGGCCCATGGGGGCTGGACACTTTTTTCACTCAGGCAGCTGCTGCCTGCCGAGGCTGACAAGCCCAAGGTGAGTAAGTAAGTAAGACACGGTCGTGATATTACCAAACCACACAGCAGGCCAGTGATTCAAGTCCACAAAGAGTCCCAAGATCGGCAGACAGCATAGCAGGCTGTTGAATGACAACTTGGCTCCAGGCAGGATTCAAGCATGCCCAAGGCTTCAGACCATTACTAAATCTTTTCCTCATATGCTGGGAGTGGACCACATCCCTAAGACAGCTACTCAGCTGCTCCCAGTAAATTGCGCCATGGAGTTGATTACCAGTCTCATCATGGGGAACGCTACATTCAGCTGCCCAGCCACTCAAAACCAGGCCCAGGCAAGCTGACACATAACCTTTACTACCACAGGAAGGAAATGCCCCTAAATGCTAACAGAACCTGTGCTAAGCCAATGGAATTCTGGGTGAAGATTTTGCTTTTTCTGTTTTTCTCCAAGTTGCAGCAGAGTGAGTGTGTGTATATGCAATAAAAAGTGTATGAGTTTTTAAAAGTCCTATGGAAATTATTGCCTGGGAAGATTAGTTTAACAGGCTCAAGAGAAAAATCTCTTTAATTAATTTACATTTGCAACTTAGGTTTGGTACAATTAATCACATCTGACAAGTTCAACTTCTGAATTACTTTTGGCTCTTTCTGAAAAATCAAGTCTACTTTTAAAAATGATAAAATTTGCCACACTAAAGATTCCACGAAAACAGGGATTTTTGCTTATTTTGTTCAATGCTATGTTCCCAGATCCTATCATAGTGATTGGTACGGAATAAAAACAAAAACAAAGCCAAAAAACCAAACTAGTTGCTGTCCAGTTGATTCCAAGTCATGACGATAATTGTTTCAGAGTGGAATTGAACTCTGCTCCACAGGATTTTCAACGGCTGTGACCCTTCAGATGTGGGTCACCAGGGCTTCCCTGCTACCTCTTGGCAGATTTGAACCATCAATCTTTTGGTCAGTAGCCTAGAAAATTGCTTGGCAATTTGTTGTTGTTATTGGGTGCCATCTAGTCGAATCTGACAGAGTGACGGAGTGGAGCTGACCCATAGGTTTTCTTAGGCTGTAACCTTTATGAGAAAAGATCACTAGGTCTTTTCTCCAGCAGAGCGACTGGTGGGTTCGAATTATTGGTCTTTTGATTAGCAGCCAAGCTTGTAAGCATTGTACCATCAGGGATCTCAGGGCTCCTAGCAGGACTCAGTAAATATACAATGAACGAATGAAAAGGCTGCAGCTTGTGAAACAAGCTTAGAATGGAGAATGAAGAGTGAAAAGGTCGATCAAAGACTGGAATTCAAGAAATGGTCTGAAGATGACTAGAGTGAAGCAGTGTTCCCCCCAGGCCCCCTCTACATTACTGCTTGCCCCACCCCAACTCCAATGTGTGTTAGCTTCCCCAGGCACAGTGGTCAACAGTTTTAACACACCAGCTACTCCATGGAAGAAAGATGTGGCAGCCTGCTTTGTGAAGATTACACCCTAGGAAACCCTATGGAGCAGTTCCACTCTATCCTAGGTGGTTGTTATGTATTGGTATCAACTCAATGGAACTTTTTTTCCCTCCTTTTTGTTTGACAATTAAGTCACAGGGGTTAAGTTTAATTCTTAGCTTGAAGGATGTCTAAGGGCCACAGTCTTAGAGGTTCCACCAGTCTTCATCAGACCAGTAAACCTGGTCTTTTTATTTATGATTTTGAGTTTTGCTCCACATTTTCCTCTACCTTATCTACTCATTGCCGTTGAGTTGGATCCAACTCATAGCAACTCCTCCTTGGGTTTCTGAGGCAATATCAGTATGGAAGTAGATTGCCCAACCAGGACTTATTATTTTAATCCCTTTCAGAGTGGTAAGCAGTAGTAGCCGGAAACCATCTAGTTCTTCTGGTCTCAGAGTTGTGGAACCTGCTCCATGAGTTCTTTTGGACTAATTATTTCTGTGTGTCTCTGATTTTTTTCACTCTACTTCAGATGACGGGAGACCAATAGTTGTACTTTAGATGGCTGTTTACAGGAGTTCCAGTAAGATGGAAGAATAGGCAAAAAGACTACACAGACCCTCTTCAACAAGAAAAGGAAAACCAATTAACACAGATACAGAAGATAATCCTGGAGCCCTGAGCTTTGAAGGGAAGGATATAGAAGTGGACTAAACTCCAACTAGTAGAAGATTTTGTGTGAAAACACCAAAAAAGGGGACATATGGAGGTGCGGTCTGACAGTGATCCTGTCAGCACAGACAGCTTGGATATTGCCAAGTGGTTTTAGGACCTAAGAATTAACCTAAAAATTGGCCCTGCTACCCAGGAACTGCATAGAGGACTGCTCTGGTGGCTGGTAACTACAAGGGGAAGCAGCAAAGAGGAAGGTGGGCTGAGCTGTGGACTTTTGCCTGTCCGGAGGATGCAGCCATATTGAATGTTTGCAAGTGGTTTGACCATTTTGGATATTTAAAGCGACAGCATTTTCTCAGATTCCAGGGACTTAAGAACAGGCTCCACTTGCCAGAAACCCCAAGGACATTCCGGATACCAATGACTGGAAAGATGCGACATTCCCCTTGTTACTCTTATATCCCA
Source organism: Orycteropus afer afer (assembly GCF_000298275.1). Lineage (NCBI taxonomy): Eukaryota > Metazoa > Chordata > Mammalia > Tubulidentata > Orycteropodidae > Orycteropus > Orycteropus afer. Next base: position 554,396 of record NW_006922029.1, on the reverse strand, counting down.
CAACCTCTTGGTGAATGGAGATGTGGCCATCCCTCACTCCCACCCACCTTCTAGGCCAGCAGTAAATCTATTCTAGTCTGTGTGCTTGGATGGAGCCTGGGTGTCCTGCCCTGCCCTGCCCAGATTTTTTTTTCTTTGTTTTTAGTTTGTTTGTTTTTGTCTACTTTAAAACTACTACTATTATTATTACTTTTGTCCATTTTAGTATTATTTTTTATTTTTCCCTTCCCAGGTTCTAGTTTTCAGCTTCTTTTCTTTTCCCTTTTCCTGGTTCCATTTTTTTTTTCTTTCTTTCTTGTAGTTAACCCTGTTCCTTGTTTTTCTTTTTGTGTTTTTTCCCATTTTTTTCTTCATTATTCTCCTTCTCCACCTTTTTTCTCTTATTGCCCTCTCCTCAGATATTGTGGTGTTTTTCTTTTCCCCTTTTTTCTTTTTTTGTTTACTGTTCCTGTGTGAATCCACAGTGTGTTTTTTGTCTATTTGCTTTTACTTTTTTGATGGTTATTCAATTGTTATTTTTGTCTAACTGAGTGGGAGACAGCAACAATCCCCATATGACACAACTATACCCACACCTCCCGCAGCTTCACTTACTGAGTGAGAACCACCACTTCCTTCTCCACCAATGGGCCAACAATAAACAACCACCCAGATAAGCCTGACTCATCCTTCGCTGCTCTTCACAAACAGTTAACAGAGATCTAAATACAACAATGTCACAATGTCTCAGAGACAACAGACCATCACAGTCCACACAAAGAAACGAAAAAGCGGTAGAAACAAGGGAGCAGGACACAGACCCATAACACATCCCTGAAGAAGAAGCAGCATTGGAATTCCCTGATAAAGAATTCAAAAGAATTACACTTAGGTATATTCAATGAATTGAGAGACAGATCAAGGAAAACACTGACAAAACCCTAGAAGACTTTTGGAAGAAAATACAAGAATAAAATGACAAAATAAATGAAAAATTAGAAATGTTTCAAAATCTACAGCTAGAAATCCAGAAGATTAATATTAAATTTTCAGAAATAGATAACACATTGAAAGGGCAAAGGAGTAGAATTGAATCAATGGAAGACAGAATGAATTAATGAGATTGAAGACAAATACCTGAATACCTGTTTTGGAAAGGGATCAATCAGAAAAAAGATCAAAACAAAATAAAGAAAGCCTAAGGTTCATGTGGGATACCATCAAAAGAAATAACCTACATGTCATTAGAATTACAGAACAAGAAGAGAAAAATAAAATCACTGAGAAAATTGTCCAAGATTTGTTGGAGGAGAACTTCTTTGATATAATGAAAGGTATGATGAGAATATATCCGTTGAGGAATTCCAACAAACCCCAAACAGGATAGACACCAAAAGAAAATCACCAAGACGTATCATCATCAAACTCATCAAAACCAAAGACAAAGAAAGAATCCTGAAAGCAGCATGGGAAAAACAAAAAGTTACTTACAGAGGATAATCAATAAGAATAAGCTCTGATTTCTCAGAAGAAACCATGCAAGTGAGAAGGCAATAGGATTGTACATATAAAACCCTGAAAGAGAAAAATTTCCAACCAAGAATTATATACCTGGCAATATTGTCCCCCAAATATGTGGTGAAATTAGGAGATTTCCAGATAAGCAGATATTAAGGGAATCTGTTAAGACCAGACCAACCTTACAAGAGATACTAAAGGGAGTCCTTTGAACAGAGAATTAATAATAGCAAACAACAACCGACCATTAATACACATGATGACATAACCCAGAAACCAACACAGCTATGAACATATCCAAAGTAAAATAAGCTTACAAGATTCTAAACAGGGAATCAGAGACATCAACTGGCAAATGAGGACAACTACAAACCAAAAAGAAGGAAAATAGTGTGTAGTTCCAGAACTTCTAAATGGTGTGGAAGTCAAGAGAGTTGCAAGATGGAATGGACTGTTCTAAACTCTGGGAGAAAATTATAAATCAAATTATAAATTACAAATAAAAAATGATAAACCTTCACATCGCAATAGATGGCTGCTCACAAGCTTTTTAAGACCCCAGTTGCTATTCACCAAAGTAGGATGAGAATATTGTCTTTGTGAACTGTTGTTGTCGTCGTTGTTATATGCCGTTGAATTGTCTCTGACTCATAGTGACCTTATGTACAACAGAACGAAACACTGCCCGGTCCTGGACCAGCCTCACGATCCCTACTGTACCTGAGTCCATCGCTGCAGAACTGTGTCAATCCATCTTGTTGAGGGCCTTCCCCTCTTTCATTGACCCTCCACTTTACCAAGAATGATATCCTTCTCCAGAGAATGATCCCTTCTGACAACATGACCAAAGTAGGTCAGATGAAGTCTGGCCATTCTCACTTCCAAGGAGGATTATGGCTGTCCTTTCTCCAGGACAGATTTTTTAGCTCTTTTAGCAATCCATGGTACTTTTAGCATTCTTTGCCAATGCCACAACTCAAAAACATCAACTCTTCTTCAGTCTTCCTTATTCATTGTCCAGTTCTCACATGCATGTGAGTCAATTGAAAATACCATGGCTTGAGCTGGGTGCAGCTTAGTCTTCAAGGAGATATCTTTGCTCTTCAGCACTTGAAAAAGGTCTTTTGCAATAGATTTGCCCAATGCAATTGCCTTTTGATATCTTGATTGCTGCTTCCATTGCTTTTGGTTGTAGAACCAAGTAATATGAAGTCTTTCACAACTTCAATCTTTTCTCCATCTATCACAATTGCTGCTTATTGGTCCTGCTGTGAGGATTTTTGTTTTCTTTATCCTGTGGTGTAATCCATACTGCAGGCTGTAATCTTTAAACTTCATCAGTAAGTGCTCCAAGTCATCCTCTCTTTCAGCAAGCAAAGTTGTGTCATCAGCGTATCTCAGGTTGTTTATAAGGCTTCCTCTGATTCTGATGCCATGTTCTTCTCATATGGTCCAGCCTCTTGTATTATTTGCTCAGCATACAGATTGAATAAGTATGGTGAAAGGATACAACACTGACACACTCCCTTCCTGATTTTAAACCATGCAGTATCCCCTTGTTCTTTTCAAACAACAGCCTCTTGGTCTACGTACAGTTCCTCATGAGTACAATTAAGTGTTCTGGAATTCCCATTCTTCTCAATGTTATCCAGAATTTGTTATGATCCACATAATCAAATGCTTTTGCATAGTCAGTGAAACACAAGTAAACATCTTTCTGGTATTCTTTGCTTTCAGGCAAGATCCATCTGACATCAGCTATGACATCCCTTGCTCCACCTCCCCTTCCGAATCCAGCTTGCATTTCTGGAAGTTCTCTGTCAATATACTGCCGCAACCATTTTTGAATTATCTTCAGTAAGATTTTACTTGTGTGTGATATTAATGGAAGGAAGATGAGGCAATCTACTTCTGTAGTGATACTGCCTTGGAAACCCGAGGAGGGGTTGCTATGAGTCGGGTCCGACTCAACAGCATATAATGACGACGACGACGTGTTATTAATGATACTGCTAGATAATTTCTGCATTCTGTGGGATCACCTTTCTTTGCAATGGGTACAAATATGGATCTCTTCCAGTCAGTTTGCCAGGTAGCTCTCTTCCAATTCTGTTGACATAAAGGAGTGAGTGCTTCCAGTGCAGCATTCATTTGCTGAAACATCTCAATGGGTATTCCTTCAATTCCTGGAGCCTTGTTTTTTTGCCAATTCCTTCAGTGCAGCTTTGACTTCTTCCTTCAGTATCATTGGTTCTTGATCATATGTCACCTCCTGAAATGGATGATCATCTACCAATTCTTTTTGGTACAGTGACTCTGTGTATTCCATCCATCTTCTTTTGATGTTTCCTGCATCATTCAACATATTGCCCATGGAATCTTTCAATATTGCAATATGAGGCTTAATTTTTTCCCCTCAAGTTCTTTCAGCTTGAGAAATGCTGAGTGTGTTCTTCCCTTTTGGTTTTCTAACTCCAGTTCTGTGCACATTTCATTATAATAATTGACTTTGTCTTCTCAAGCTGCTCTTTGAAATCTTCTATTCAGCTCTTTTATCCTGTCAATTCTTCCATTTGCTTTAGCTACTCTCTGTTCAAGGGCAAGTTTCAGAGTCTCTTCTGACATACATTTTGGTCTTTTCTTCCTTTCCTGTCTTTTTAATGACCTTTGTGCTTTCTTCATGGATGATGTTCTTGATGCTATCCCACAATTCCTCTAATTTTCAGTCAGTGGTGTTCAAGCTATCAAATCAATTCTTTAGATGATCTCTAAATTCAGGAGGAATATAATCAAGGTCATATTTTGGCTCTTCTGGACTTCTTTTAATTGTCTTCAGCTTCAACTTGAACTTGCACATGAGAAGTTGATGATCTGTTCCATGGTCAGCTCCTGGGCTTGTTTTGGCTGAAGATATTGGACTTCTGCATTGCTTCTTTCCAGAGATGTAGTCAGTCTTATTCCTGTGCATTACGTCTGGCAAAGTCCATGTGTATAGCCACTGTTTGTGTTGTTGAAAAAAAGTATTTTCAATGAATAAGTTGTTGGACTTGCAAAATTCTATCATGCGATCTCCAGCATCATTTCTATCACCAAGGCATATTTTCCAACTATTGGTGATTCTTCTTTTTTCCAACTTTTGCATTCCAATCACCAGTCATAATCCACCCATCTTGATTGCATGTTTGGTCAATTTCAGACTGCAGAAGTTGGTAAAAATCTTCAATTTCTTCATCTTTGGCTTTGGTGGTTGGTGCATAAATTTGAGTAATAGTAGTATTAAGTGGCTTTCCTTGTAGCGCATGGATATTATCCTATCACTGACAGCATTGTACTTCAGGACAGATCTTGAAACATCCTTTGTGATGATGAATGCCACACTATTCCTCTTCAATTCATCATTCCTGGTATGGTAGATCATATGGTTGTCTGATACAAAATGGCCCAAACCAGTCCATTTCAGCTCAGTAATGCCTAGGATATCAGTCTTTATGTGTTCCATTTCATTTTTGACAACTTCCAATTTTCCTAGATTCATACTTTGTACATTCCATGTTCTGATGTTTGCAGCTGTTTCTTCTGATTTTGAGTCACCCACATCAGCAAATGGAGGTCCTGAAAGCCTCACTCTATCCACATCAATGAGGCCAGCTCCACTCTGAGGAGGCAGCTCTTTCCCAGTCGTATCTTGAGTGCCCTTTGACCTGAGGGTCTCATTTTCTGGCACTGTATTGGACAAGGTTTCAGGGCTGTTCATAAAGTTTTCCAGTAACATATCAGACAATGTTTCACTGCTATTCATAAGGTTTTTCACTAGCCAATTCTTTTAGAAGTGAATGACGTCTTCCTTCTTCTGAGTCTTTTTTAGTCCAGAAGTTCCACTGAAACCTGCTCACCATGGGTAACCCTGCTGACATTTGAAGCACCAGTGATATAGCCTCCAGCCTCACAGCAATATGCAAGCCACTACCACAGTATGACAAACAAGTTTGTCTCTCTTAGCTATTCCAAACCTGCCACTGGCTTGTTTCCTGGTCTCCCTTAGCTTTTTTGAACCTGCCTCCAGTTTGCTTCCTGGTCTCTCTGGTCACACGTAGTCAGTTTGATTCTGTGTCTTCCATCTGGTGAGATATATGAGTATAGTCACTGTTTATGTTGTTTACAAATGGTATTTGGATTGAATATGTCTTGGTCACATAAAATTCTGTCATGCCATCTCTGGTGTCATTTCTATCACCAAGGCTACAGTTTCCAATTAGCAATACTTCTTCTTTGTTTCCAACTTTCAAATTCTAATTACCAGTAATTATCAATGCATCCTGATTGTGTGTGTGGTCAATTTTAGATGGCAGAATTTAGTAAAATTCTTCAATTTCTTCATGTTCGTCTTTAGTGGCGGGTGCGCAAATATGAGTAACAGTAGTATTAACTGGTCTTCTTTGTATGTGTATGGATTTATTACCCTGATACCATTGTACCTCAGTATAAATATTGAAATGCTCTTTTTGATGGTGAATGTAATGCCATTCCTCTAACTTGTCATTCCCAGCATAGTAGACAATACGATTGTTTCATTCAACATGGCCAATGCCAGTTCATTTCAGTTCACTAATGCCTAGGATATTGAACTTTATGTATTCCATTTCATTTTTGACAACTTCTAATTTTCCTAGATTCATACTCAACAGAATCTGTGTTGTGATTATCCATGGATGTTTGCAGCTGTTTATTCTGATTTTGAGTCTTTCCACATCAGCAGATGAAGATTCCTAAAGCTTTCATCATCCATGTCATTAATGTCACTCACTTTGAGAAAGCATCTCTTTCCCTGCGTATTTCGAGTGCCTTCCAACCTGAAGGGCTCATATTCCAGCACTGTAACAGACTATGTTTCCCTGCTACTCATAAGATTTTTATTTGCTTTCTCTCTCTCTCTCTGTATATATATATAGGAGCTCTGGTGGCATAGTGCTAAGGCACTTGACTGCTAACCATAAGTCCTCCTCGGAAGGAAGATTAGGCAATCCACTTCCATAGAGATACTGCCTTGGAAACCCCAGGAGGGGTTGCTATGAGTTGGAACCAACTCGGTGGAGTGAGTTTGGTTTTCATACTTATACATCTATACAATATGTATATATAAGTATATTTATAGTCGACTTGGCCACATCCTTCTTCCTAGTCTTTCTTAGTCTGGAAGCTCCACTTAAACTTGCCCCCATGGGTCAGCCTGCTGGTGTTTGAAATACCTGTGGTATAACTTCCAGCATCACAGCAACATGCAAGCCACCACTGTATGACAAAGTGACAAAGTGAGGTTGTACCTTAGATGGCTGAAAAAGTTTTCATTATTGTTATAGGTTTGTACTGATCCATTCATCCATTCTTGCCTGCTTCCCTTTGATTGGCTGGGATGGTCAGGGACATTTATGTCCTTTGCAGATGTAAATCAGGAGCAGCTTCCACTGTGGCACATTCACCCATTGCCCTGGGCTCCACGAATACTCTTAGTACTGGGTTTAAACACCTTGATATAAAATGGTATAAGCTAATCACTAAGGCCAAAATGTAACCTTGGAAACAGTTTTAAAAATAAGGGGAATATTATTTTGTGCCTGATTAAACACAGCATAACAGTGTGAAAATGACAATTCATCTGCAGCTAGATAGCTTATTGCAGGTTAATGACAAAGCCGACTGCAGTGGATCATATTTTCCAAAGATGGCTGCAGTAGCCTCTCCCTTCACACATGCTTTTTGGCAATATGACCTCCCCACTCCCCCATCAAGAGGCAGAGTTTGTATATCCACATCCTGGAATTTGGGTGGGTCTGTGGTGACTTTGACCAGTAGAATATGGTAAAAATAATGTTGGGACAGTTCTGAGCAAAGCCCTCCTTGATCTGGCAGCTTCCATTTCCTGTCCTATGAAATCCTTGCTCCTGGGATGGTCCCCTGAAAACCACAAGGCTATTGGGAACCCAAGTCACCAGGAGACCCTCATGTAAGACAGGAGCCCCAGCTGAGCCACATTCAATGTGGGCCATGTGGTGGGCCTTATTGTATGTCCAGCCTAGCTTAGCCCTCAAATGACAGCAGCTCTAGAATACATGATATCATGTGGCTATAGCATGTATTATCAGGCTATAATCCCAGGACAAGTGTGAGCAAGAACCCCTTGGCTGAGCCCAGTCAACTCCCAGAAGTCTAATAATTAATAATAAGCTGTTGTTTAAGTTTTGAGGTGGTGTATCGGTCCTCTGGGAGCTCTGGTGGCGTGGTGCCTAAGACATTTGACGGCTAACCAGAAGGCTGGTGGTTCAAACCCACTAACCACTCCTTGGAAGGAAGGTTGGACAATCTATTTCAGTAGTGATACTGCCTCAGAAACCCAAGGAGGGGTCGCTATGAGTCGGATCTGACAGTGGTGAGTTGGATCGGTCCTCTAGTGCTGCTCTAACAGAAGATACCACAAGTGGATGGTTTTAACAAACAGGAGTTTAACTCTTACAGTATAGGAGGCTAGAAGTCTGAGTTCAGAATGGAAGCTCTAGGGGCTGCGGGAAAGCCCCTCGACCTTGAGCTTCAGCTCTTCCTCTTGCTCCTGGGCCACTGAAGCTGGAGGGTTCTCTTAACTCAGACAGCTGCTGGCTCCTGTGGATGAAAAACCCAAGGTTGACAACTAAAATGGCAAAGTCCCCAAATTATCAAGCAACATGGCAGGCCACTAGTTCAAGTCCAGAAACAGTTTCAAGATCAGCAGATAATATGGCAGGTGAAGACTTGGCCAAATGCAGGATCCAGATGTACCAAGAAGTTAGAGATCTTTCTCCAACTTCTTATATACTGGAAGCAGACCACATCCCTAAGGCAGCTACTCCGCTGCTCACAATAGATTCCACCATGGAGTTGATTACCAGTCTCATCCTGGGGAATAACTATATCCAGGGGCCCAGACACTCAGAACCAGGCCCAGCCAAGTGGACACATAACGTTAACTACCACAGGTGGTGTGTTACTCAGCAGTTTGTTTTTATGTGCTGGTTCAGTCACTTCTGACTGATAGCAAACCAATCATGTACAACAGGATGAGTCCCTGGGCAGCATGAACAAGTGGTTCAGCACTTGACTACTAGCCTGCAGGTTGGCAGTTCAAACCCATCCAGATGTGCTTCTGAAGACAGCCCTGATGACCTGCTTCCGAAAGGTGACAGCCTTGAAAACCATATGGGTATGTCATGAAACAGTGTGTATACGGTTTGTGCTGTAAACTTTCACCCAAACGACAATAAAAACAAAAACATAAAAACCCTACAGAGCAGTTCTGCTGCATGCATGGGGTCACTATGAGTCAGAGTCGACTTCAGGGCCACCAAGAACCACAACATTCCCAAGAGGGTTTTAGGTAATCTGCAAAATTAAAACCAAAAAAACTAAATTCACTGCCTTGTTGTCAACTCCGACTCATAGCGACTCTATGGGACAGAGCAGAGCTGGCTGGTAGGGTTTCCAAGGCTGTAAAATTCTTACGAAAGCAGACTGCTTCATCTTTCTTCCATGGAGCAACTGCTAGGTTCAAACCATCGATGTTTCAGTTAACAGCCAAATGCCTTAACCAGTGCACCACTAAAAAAAAAAAAAAATCACTGCTCACGGCTGTCAAGTTGTCCTGACCCATAACAACCCCTTCTTGGGTTTCCAAGGGGGTATCTCTGCAGAAGTAGATTGCCTAGTCTTCCTTCTGAGGAGTGGCTGGTGGGTTTGAACTGCCAGCTTTCCGGTTAGCAGTCAAGTGCCTTAGGCACTATGCTACCAGAGCTCCCAGTACATCACTGTTGTTGTGTGCCATCAAGTCGGCCCCGACTCATAGCAACACCTCCTTGGGTTTCCTAGGCAGTATCACTATGGAAGTAGATTGCCCTATCTTCCTTCCGAGGAGTGGCTGGTGGGTTTGAACTGCCAGCCTTCTGGTTAGCAGGGAAGTGTCTTAGCCACTATGCTACCAGAGCTCCTAGTACATCACTAGAGCTCCTTATTTACAAAAATTAGGCATAGTAAAAGATGAAATTTTTTAAAGCTTAAAGCAGAACTTACCAGACAGATTTTTAAAGGTATTTATCTTTTTCTTCCCTGCTGTGTCTTTTAAGAAAGCAACCACAATCTGATACTCCTTCAGACCAGTGCTGTTGTGAAATCAAATGAATATTTGCCAAGTGCTTTGAAATCCACCATGAAAGGTGTTGTAAGCTTCAGGTGTCATTGTTATTAAGCATTGTTATTTTAACACAGTTTTCAGCATTTATATCCTACCTGTGATGTAATGCGAGCTGCCAGGATAATCTCTAGATTCAACAGACAAATCACTTCCTGACATAATAACACACTCCGGCTTCTTACTCCACCTAGAACATAATTACAGGAGAAATGAATAGGCTGTGTGCTGACACATGCCCTAGTCACCGTGGATGAATTTTGCTTTCTTCCTTGATGATGTTTCTCACAAGGACTTTTGTAAAAGTTGCCAGTGGGACTGCTGTAAGCAGCCAAAATCTGGCTGGCTCTTTAGAGAGGTACCCCTCACTTAAGGCACTCTGGTGTTTGCATTGTCTTCTTAGTATTTCTCTAAAGCACTTCAATCCTACTTCCGTAGTGATACTGCCTCGGAAACCCAAGGAGGGGTCGCTATGAGTCGGGCCGACTCGATGGCAAACAACAACAACAACAACAAAGCACTTCAGGCATGCAAATGATCTCTTTAAGAAGGTCATCTCACATTGACTTGGGCAGGAAGAGCAATGAGTGGTATTTGTAGTTGAAGAGCCTTGGATGCTAGCCTTATTTCATCACTAACTGGCTGTGGTCTCTTGGGAAAGTTACTTAGTTGCTTTGGATCTTGCTTTTATCATTTATGAAATGGAAGGGTTGGCCCACAATCATCTCTTCCAGCTTCAATGGTTTATAAACTTACTTAACATTGCATTTTGATTCTTTGTCTGTGAGCCCCATCTACACCAATGAGAATTGGGTTGAACCTCCTTTTTGTTTCCTACAAAATGACATTGTATGTTTCAGGATGACTGTTCACTTTTGGTTTGTGATCAGCCTCAATCCATGATTAACACTTGAGTCAAGCTGAATGGTGTGATATCTTATACCTAGTACATAAAAAGTAACTGTCCTTTGGTAATGAGTTACAAAGCGTATTTTTAATCTAAATGGTGGGAAGAAGCGAGTGGGACTAGGAAAGAAGTGGGCAGTAGGGAATTTGTTTTGAATCTTTTAAACTAATCTCTGCTTGTGAAAAGTAAGACACTCAACTCTCCATTACTAGTTCCCAATTCAACAACACAGATTTAACATTCAATCTGTGACTATATTTCATTGCTTTTTTAAAAAGTGAGGATTCAGATGGAATGAGGTCTGTCGGATGTAACTAGAAAAAGGAACTGGTTGTATTTTAGATATGATGAATGGTTGGATGGCTTTATTTCACCTTTATTGTTGGTCTAAGCTACTGTCAATTCAGCCTCTGGCTCATAATGATCCCCACTTGTGACAACCCCATACATGACATATGTACATGTGTACAACAGATGAGGGAGCCCTGGTGGTGTAGTACCTAAGACATTTGACTGCTAACCGGAAGGCTGGCGGTTCAAACCCACCAGCCACTCCTTGGAAGAAAGGTTGGGCAATCTACTTCTGTAGTGATACAGCCTCAGAAAACCAAGGAGGGGTCGTTATGAAAACTGTCCAGTCCCACTCCAGCTCCATGATGGATATGGATTCTTAATTTTTCTTTAGCCGATTTTCAGCAGTAGATCGCCAGGCCTACTTTTGTTTTCTGGCTTAACTTACCGAGCTTTGTAAGTGATTTGAGGTGGGAGATGGCTGAAAGATTGCTTATTAATTTCTTTAATCATTGAGAGGTTTTTGTGAGCATGTGGTTTCCGTAAGATCTCCAGAGCTGTAGAACAGAGCTTGACCTAATGGGAGGTTATGGGCACACTTCCCCCTACTGGGCATAATCTACAACTGCTTATTCTTATGGCCCTGCTGACAAAGGGTGGTGGAAGGCTCCCCTAGGAGTAGAGAGTCTAGGATTCCAGTGCTGGGTCAGGAGGTTTACCAGTTGCCTTTGAGTTGACTTGCACTCATGGTAACCCATGGGTGTCAGAGTGGAACTGTGCTCCATGAGGTTTTCAGGGGCTGAGATTTGGAAGGCGATCACCAGGCCTTTCTTCTGAGGCACCACTCAGTGAACTGGAACTTTCCAGCTTTCCGCTAACCCTTTGCACTACCCGGGGACTAGATGTGTGCATAAGGAACCAAACACAAAGTGGAAAGTGGTGCATCATATGAAATAAGAACTGGGAAGCAAGAGGGATTACTTGCAGCAGTGGACTATTGGGCAATTGAATAGAAAATTGTCATGGTGAAAGGAAGACTGACCTTGGTAGTAAGAACACACTGGAGGCTGGAGTGAGGGAAGGCCATTAGAAGGCTACCTCAGATGTTTGGATATCATATTTTATATTGAAAATATAAACATTTATAACCTTTACTATATATATATACATATATACATATATACACACACTATATAGTAAATGGTTATTTATATATATATAGTAAATGGTTATATATATATAGTAAATGGTTATATATATGTGTATATATATACTCAGCTGCCAACCAAAAGTTTGAACGCACCATGTGCTCTGCGGGAGAAAGATGAGGCAGCCTATTTCTGTAAAGATTGACAGCCTTGGAAACCCTGTGGGGACTTCTATTCTGTCATGTAAGATTGCTATGAGTTGGAATCAACTTGATGGCAGTGAGTTTGGTTTTTGCTTTAGGTTGTGTAAACTAGTAGTTTAAATGTAGTTGACTTTACTAGAATAAATAAACTTCTTTTAATAGAGAATTACAGACTTGTTCAAAACGAAACAGAGAATTGTTGAGTAAAGTGCTCCCACGTATTTCCTGAAGCGGTAAATGGACAGAAGGAAGTAAAGGAAATAGGAAAGAAATTGTGATTGAGAATTTTCCAGAACTGATGAAAAGCATGACTGTACAGCTAAAGCCCAGCATACAATAAGCGCAGAAGTCGAAAAGGCTTAGCTCTGTCGGTAGATGTAATCTACTACAGAAAAATGAGGAACAGTGGAGACTGTAGGGGAAAGTAAAACAGAAAAAGTGAAAAACTAGAGATAGCTGAGTGATAATAAGGGAGACTGATCAGTACTGTTTCCAGTTAAGGCATCAAATGCTTCCTAACTTGGTCCATATTTTCACTATTCTTTGTACTTTTATTTGAAAATTGTAGTCAGTTTTTCCCTGGTCTCTAAAAAAAGTCACTTTTTCAAATGAAGCTTGAAGAAAAACCTTGAAATTGTAAAGTGAATTACAGTAGGTCTGAAGAGAATTTTGATTTGCTGTTTCAGTGGAAACTGAAAGGAAATTCCTTGAGAGGCAAAATTTCCCATAAAATCTTCCTTATAGAAATGGGTTCAGTGGAAGGTTTTTTTTTTCCTTCTGTATTCAGGCAAGTTCCCTATAAATTGGAGAAAATATTATAAAAAATGAAATTGGGATAAAAGACAACAAGTAGATTTAAAGCTGCTTGAAAGTGGAGTCAGGAGTCTTACCTTGGATTGGCGGTCATGGAAGTAATTTTCTCTGGATGCCTGATTTATTCTATAAGCATTTACATAACTATCTGCTGAAGCCATGCCTTCGTACATGCTCCACTCATGCATTCAGATTTAAGGAGCAATTTTGTTTCCTATAAATAGACAATAAGGACTAGGAGATAGGGATGAAATTTAAAAAAGGGGTGATAAGTCAGGGAGAAAGTGCCTTCTCTTATTCCTTCCTGTGTCTGCCTCCTCGTCCTTACTTTTTCTGCCATTGGCAGGGGGCCTAAGACCATGCATTCAGTTATTAAGTAAATTCCTTACTGATGAGTCTGAGGAGTTATGGTTATGTCTCCTGTGGGAGAAATGTGGTAATTTCCATTCAATTGTTCACAAGCTTTGTTGAGGTTGGAGTGTGAATCAAGGTCATTTTCAAGATTCAAAAAGAGAGTCACTTGGTGGCTTTCTCTTGGGGCTTCAGGGCTCCGCCTGTCTTTGATCAATCTTTGCATTCAACAGTTTATGTGGTTAGTTTCTCTTCTCTGTAAAGTGTCCCTTGTTTCCAAACATGTGATGTGCTCCAGACAGAAGTTCTGATTCCTGTGTGGACAAGCACACATTGACTCCATACTAACACAGATGAGTCAATTTCATTTACTTCTTATTCAAGAATTTCACTTGCATTGGTCATCAGTCAGTTGGATGATTGTGAGAAATTTACAAACTTACGTTAATTATCTCCTTGATGACCAGGAAAAAGTGAATACAGTGAAACCAATGGGACTGCATTTTTTTTCCAGGTCTTGCAAGTTTTCCACCTTTGATAAGGTGCAGTTTTATCATTTTTCTTTTGCTTGTTTTAGTGGAAAATGCATCGTCCCCTCACTTATCGACATGGTTAGTTTCCAAAGACCAGGTCATCATGTGAAAATCAGTGTTATACAATAATGGAGGATGACCAAATCTGATCACAAAATGGAGGGTGATTATATCATTGCATAACTGCCAAACCTCTGAGAACCATGGCCCAGCCAAGTTGACACATAACCTTAACTATCACAGCCAGTGTCACTCCTACCTTGTACCTCAGTGTTTGTTATGGCTAGACATACATGGTTAATGTGAAAAATAGTCAGATGGTAGATTTTGTACTGCTGTCATAAATGAGCAATGTTGGATAACGTAGACAAAAAGTGAGAAGATTGTGTATTTGAATTTTCCTTCTCTAGCAGGTTTCCACCTTACACACACAGGTCCTGGCTTCCACAGGTTTTACTGTACTTAGTAATTTTCTGAAAATTTTTTTTTTCAATAATGTGCAGTTTCCTCAGTGCCTTAGTTTCCTAGAGCTGCTGTAACACAAATACCACAACAACATGGCATTAAAGAGCAGGAATTAATTTTTTCACAGCTCAGGAAGCTAGAAGTCCAAATTCAGGATTTTATAACTGACAAGTCATTAAATTTAGGACCCATCCAACTCTGGTATAATATCTTACTTAAAAAATGAAAAGCCCTATACTCAAAGAGGATGACATCTAGGGGTCAGAGGCCAGGACTTCAATACCTGTTTTTGAGGAACACAACTCAATCCGTAACATTTAAAACATAAAACCATCCTTGAATTTATTGCAAAGAACGCTAGGGGTGCAGTGGTTAAACCTCTTGGCTGCTGACCTAAAGGATGGTGGTTCAAATCCACCAACCATAGCTCTGTGACAGAAAGATGTGGCAGTCTGCTTCCATAAAGATTTATAGCCTTGGAAACCCTATGGGGCAGTTCTACTCTGTCCTATAGGGTCACAGATTTATTGGGATCATGGGCCAACATTTTGGGAAACATATTCTCATTTTAAATTTATTCCTAAATATTCCATTTTTGATGTTATTTTTAATTTTATTTTTATTTTTATTTTAAGAGCTTGTTTTACATTCAACTTCATGCATACGTTTAGTTTCATTCCCCATTTGCCATGTCCAAACCTAACCCAGTCTCCTCCCCTCTCTAGCCTGCAACCCTCCCCTTGTGCCCCTCATAATTATGCACTCCTGTTTGTCCTGCGTTTCCTCAGTTTGAATGTTGGTCCTCTGGTGTCTCATGGTCTATTGCTCTAAGGGAAGTATTACCATTGAGTGTGTGGGTACACCATCCTGGGTTGAGTGGTCTGCGTGTACATCTTAACAAGATGCTGAGAGCCCACCCCTGGGGATGAGTTTTATTCCAGGTGCCGAATGTATTTTAGGGCCACAGTATTGGGTGTCTCACCAGATTTCATCTGACCAGTAATTCTGGTCATTATTGAGTTTTTGGGTTTTGTTTCATGTTTTCCCTCCCACTCTATCCAGGATCTCCAGATTTGATCCTTTCCTGAGTGGTTGGCATTGGTAGCTGGGCACCACCCAGTTCTTCTGGCCTTGAGGGCCATCGTGTCCTAGGGCTGATTGCTTCTAAATCCCCTTTGTGTGTGTGTGTGTGTGTGTGTGTTCTTCTTCACTTCCGATGCTAGGAGACCATTAGCTGCATCTTAGATGGCTGCTTGAAAGCTTTTAAGACCCCAGTCACAACTCACCACTATAGGATGTGGAGCAATGCTTTTATGCATTTTGTTGTGCCAATTGAGTCTGGTGTCCCCCAGTACTATGGTCCTGAGGTACTAGATCTATTGGATCTCTCTGCCATAGTGTTGGGATGTCTGTGAGGGATTACTCTGTCTGTCTTCTATTGTTTCTGTAAGGACTGCAGGTATTATTATGTATCAGTGGTGTCTATACAAGATTAGGCTCAGCTGAGTCTATCCTTGGTCTAGAGTTCACTGTTCACTGACCCCTGTCTGATCATCCCAGGGGTTTATGTGTTTATCTGTATAGCCTAGTATTTAGTGTTAATGGCAATGTGGTATTGTGGACACATTGGTTGGTATCAGCATCTGTCGTCTATCTCTTATGTGCACAGTTTGGTGTCCTCTCATTTCCCAATGTTATCATGGTGGTCATATATCCTTCCCGTATATACCTCCCCCTACCTATGTCAGCATGTAAGCCTTAAATTAATCCCTCATCAGTGTCTGGTCACCACATTTTGCTGGATGTTCACGGACTAGAGGGTTTGGATCAAACTCTGCTCTGTGATGAGTGGGAGGGCGCTGGAGGGCCTTGACTTTCTCACTGTGAGATCCAGGGTGCCTTGAGTACAGAGGTACCTAAAGCCAAATTAAAGTAATAATGAATGAGTGAATGAATGTCTTTCTGTGTCAAATCAAACTCCCTTTTATATACATTTTGATTATTAAATTCTTATCAGATGTATGTTTTCCAAAGATATCCTCCCAGTTGGTAGCTTGTCTTTTCACCTTTTTGGTAAAGTCTTTTAATGAAGAAAAGTTTTAAATTCTATGTTGTTGTTGTTGTTATGTGCCGTCGAGTCGGCCCCGACTCACAGCGACCCCTCCTTGGGTTTCCGAGGCA
>NW_006922029.1:529282-533203 GCF_000298275.1 Orycteropus afer afer | reverse complement strand
CCTCCAACTTTGCTAAATTCTTCTACAGCTCTAGATGTTTCTTGTGCACTCTTTGGGATTTTAGATAGATCTCAAAAGAGCGCAATACTGAAGGCAGACATTTTGTACTAGTTATGCTGAATTATTTGGTTTTAAGAAGACTTCAGGAAATATTTTTGGTTTAAGGTTTAAAGGTTGTCTCAAGGCAATAATTTTAGGAGTACATCCAACCTCCAAGGCTCCATATGCTGGAGTCCATGAGAATTTAAAATTCTGTTCTGCATTTTTCCTTTCTTGATCAGGTTTGTTCTATGGAATCTTTGATCAAAATGTTCAGTTATGGTAGCTGGGCACCATTCAGTTCTGGTCTCATGTAAAAAGAGGCAATTGTTGATGGAGCCAAATAGTCACACATTCCATATCCTTGTCCTATTCTTGGATTTTGTTCTTTCTCTGTTGGGGGCACTAAGTCCTTTTTATTAAGTAAATGGGCTGTAGAGTAAGAATGTTGATGTTAGTAGTTGCTGTTGATCAATTCTGACTCTCGGTGACCTCATGTGTGGAGAGCTCCATAAGGTTTACAAGGCTGTGACCTTTTGGAAGCAGATAGCCAGGTCTGTTTTCCAAGATGCCTCTGAGTGTGTTCAAACTACCAACTTTTTTGCTAGCACTCTAGCACTTAACTGATTGTGCACCCAGGAGTAAGACTGTTGTTGTTGTTGTTGTTAGATGCCGTCAAGTTGGCTTAGACTCACAGTGACCCTGTGTACAGAGCAAAATCATGCCTGGTCCTGTGCCATCCTCATAATCCTTGCTATACTTGAGGCATCATTGCAGCCACTGTATCAGTCCATCTTGTTGATGGTATTCCCCTTTTTCACTCACCCTCTTTGTTACCATATGGTTTTCCAGACACTAGTCCCTTCTGAGAACATGACCAAAGGAGCTGAGATGAAATCTAGCCATTCTCTCTTCTAAGGAGCATTCCAGCTGCACTTGTTGCGAGACAGATCTGTTCATTCTTCTGGCAGTCCATGGCATTTTCAGTATTCTTTGCCAACAGCACAATTCAAAGGCATCAACTCTTCTTTAGTCTTCTTTGTACATTGTCCAGCTTTCACATGCGTATGAAGCAATTGAAAATACCATGGCTTGGGTCAGGCACACCTTAGGCTTCAAAGTGACATCTTTGCTCTTCAACACTTTAAAGAGGTCTTTTGCAGCAGATTTGCCCAGTACAATACGACATCTGATTTCTCTACTGCTGCTTCCATGGGTGTTGATTGTGGATGCAACTAAAAGGAAATCTTGGACAACTACAATCTTTTTTCCATTTATCATGATGTTGCTTATTTTTCTGCTTGTGAGGATTCATATTTTCTTTACATTGAAGTGTAATCCATACATAAGCTTGTAGTCTTTGATCATCTTCAGTAAGTGCTTCAAGTCCTCTTCACTTTCAGCAAGCAAAGTTGTGTCATCTGGGTACTGAAGGTTGTTAATGAGTCTTCCTCTAAACCTGATGACTCATTCCTCTTCATACAGTCCAGCTTCTTGGATTATTTTCTCAGAATATAGATTGAGTAAGTATGGTGAAAGGGAGCTCTGGTAGCATAGTGGCTAAGGCACTTGACTGCTAACCAGAAGGCTGGCGGTTCAAACCCACCAGCCACTCCTTGGAAGGAAGGTTGGGCAATCCTACTTCCGTAGTGATACTGCCTCGGAAACCCAAGGAGGGGTCACTATGAGTCAGGGCTGACTCGACGGCACATAACAACAACAACAACAACAAGTATGGTGAAAGGATACAACCCTGACATGCACCCTTCCTGATTTTAAACCATGTTGTTCTGTTCAAATGACAACCTCTTGGTCTGTGTGCAGGTTCCTCATGAGCACAATAAAGTGTTGTGGAATTCCCATCCTTTGTAACATTATCCATAATTTGTGATGATCCAAAGGAGATGGAAGGAATACAAAGTCAAATGCCTTTGCATAGACATTAAAACACAAGTAAGCATCTTTCTGGTATTCTTTGTTTTCAGCCAAGATCCATCTGACATCAGCAATGATAACCCTCATTGCATGTCCTCTTCTGAATCCCGCCTGCATTTCTGGCAGTTTCTTGTCAATATACTACTGCAACCATTGTTGTCATGTGCCGTCGAGTCGGACCCGACTCACAGCGACCCCTCCTTGGGTTTCCAAGGCAGTATCACTATGGAAGTAGATTGCCCCATCTTCCTTCTGAGGAGTAGCTGGTGGGTTCAAAGCACCATCCTTCTGGTTAGCAGTCAAGTGCCTTAGGCACTATGCTACCAGAGCTCCTGCTGCAACCATTATCATCAGCAAAATTTTACTTGCATGTGATACTAATGATATTTTTCAATAATTTCCACATTCTATTAGATCACCTTTCTTTTGAATAGGCCCAAATATTGATCTCTTCCAATTGGTTGGTTAGGTAGGTGTCGTCCGAATTTCTTAGCATAAATGAGAAAGTGACATCCATTTGTTGAAACAACTCATTGGGTATTCTGTCAATTCCTGGAGCTTTGTTTTCCACCAATTCCTTCAGTGCAGCTTGGGTGTCTTCCTTCAGTATCACGGTTCTTGGTCATATGCTACCTCCTGAAATGGGTGAATGTTGACCAATTCCTTCTGGTGCAATGACTCTGTGTATTCCTTCCATCTCCTTTTGATACTCCCTGCATCATTCAATATTCTGCCCATAGAATCCTTCAATATTGCAATTTGAGGCTTGATTTTTTTTTCTTCAATTCTTTCAGCTTGAGAAATGCCAAGTGTATTCTTCCCTTTTGGTTTTTTGACTCTAGGTCTTTGCACATTTCATTTTAATACTTTGTCTTCTTGAGCTGGCCTTTGAAATGTTCTCTTCAGCTCTTTCATTTAATAATTTCTTCCATTTGCTTTAGCTATTCTCCATTCAAAAGCAAGTTTAGAGTCTCTTCTGACATCCATTTTGATCTTTTCATCCTTTCTTGTCTTTTTAATGACTTTTGCTTTCTTCCTATATGATGTTCTCAATGTCATTCTACAACTCATCTGGTCTTCAATAATTGGTGTTTAACGCATCAAACCTATTCTTCAGATGGTCTCTAAATTCAGGTGAGATATAATCAAGGTTGTATTTTGGCTCTTGTGGACTTGTTTTAATTTTCTTCAGCTTTAATGTGGACTTGCATATGAACAATTGAAGGGCTGTTGCACTGTCAGCTCCTGGTTTTGTTTTGACTGATGATGTTGAGTATCTCCATTGCCTTTTTCCATAGATGTAGTCAATCTGATTCCTATGTATTCCATCTGGTGAGGAACGCATGTATAATTACGATTTATGTTGTTGAAAAAAAGGTATTTGCAATGAATAATGCATTGGTCTTGCAAAATTCCACATGCAATCTCTGGTGTCATTTCTATCAACAAGGCCATGTTTTCCGACTACCAATGCTTCAGCTTTGTTTCCAGCTTTTGCCTTCCAATCACCAGTAATTATCAATACATCTTGATTGCATGGTTGGTTAATTTCAGACTGCAGAAATTGGTAAAAGTTTTCAGTTTCTCCATCTTTAGCTTTAGTAGTTTGTGTGTAAATTTGAATAATAGTATTAACTGGTTTTTCTTGTAGGTTTATGGATAGTATCCTCACAGGATTATACTTCAGGATAGATCTTGAAAAGTTCTTTTTGGTGGTCAGTGTGATGCTATTCCTCTTCAATTTGCCATTCCCAGAATATTAAATCATATACCTGATTCAAAATGGCAATTTCAGCTCACTAATGCCAGGATATCAATCTCTATGGGTTTCATTGCATTTTTGATAACTTCCCATTTTCCTAGGTTCATATTTCATATATTTCATGTTCTGATTATTAATGAAAGTTTGTAGCTGTTCCCATTTTGAGTCATGCCCCATCAGCATGT
>NW_006922029.1:525691-528467 GCF_000298275.1 Orycteropus afer afer | reverse complement strand
AAGCTCTGGTGATGCAATGGTTAAATTGCTTGGCTGCTAACCAAAAGGTCAGCAGTTCAAGTACCAGCCACCCTGAGGGAGCAAAGAACTGGCAAGCTGCTCTCATGAAGCTTATAGGCTAGGAAACCCTATGGGACAATTCTACTCTATTATATAGGGTCACTATGGGCCGGATCCAACTCAGTGGCACCCAACAAGAATGGTTTAGCGTAGTGAGCATGTTATGTGTGGGGCCGGTGTTTTGCATTGCATGTGTGAGTGCTGTTTCGTATTTCATTTTTAATCACAATTTGTTATTAGAATATTTCCTCTGAAAAGAATAATTCATGATGCCAATTTGTTTGCAACTAGAAGTCTGAATTCCAGATGGCCTAATGAATTCTTCCTTTTTGACATGTTTTTATGGCTTCTTTGATGTCAAAGGACTCTGAAATTAATCTACATAACATTAGTTCCACTGGTCTGTTGATGAGTTTTTTTTCTAATACATTTTACACCATTGTGGGATAATTTATGTGTTTTCTGACTTTTAAATGAGACCCTTCTCTTGCTTCATAATGATGCCTACAGATGCACTCGTGCTGCATTGCCACTTCTGATATGGTTAACATCTCATTTGAAAATTCAGCCTTTGTTAGCTGTGATTCCGTTGTAATGGTTGTAAAATCAAATACTGACTTCCTTTTGTTAAAAATAACCAAAGCTCACTGAAATTTGAACAGAAGGTTTTTTCTAAGTAGTTATTCTACATGCATATAGGGAGATCATTCTGAGTCCAGAAAAAGCAAATGGCTTGAAGAAGCTAGGTACAGTGGCGCTTATAAACAGGAGAGCAGAGAGAAATACAAAAGATAACTATTGGCTCATCTTAACGTGATTGACTGGACCCTGACTTCTCCCCTTTACTGAGATCCACTCATTTCAGGTTTCTTCTGGCCTATTAGTAATTTGGCCCTCCACCCACCTGCAGCCATGAGGCTCTTTGAGATTTAAAGGAGTAGGTAATGGTTTGACCACCATCCTTTTCTAGCAGGATAAGACAAATTAACATTACTGTAAACCAGTTTCTGGCAGGCTTTGTAGTTTGTGTCAAGCTTCTTATAGTTACTACTGGGTTTCATGGACAAAAAAAACCTTAAAATCAAAGCAGGATGTCTGTTATTAATTTTCCTATTCAACATTTTCTTAAAATTAAAATGTAAGTGGCTTTGTGTCTTACCCGGAAAGTAAGTGAAGGCCACATAAAAGGGTCAGAGCTTTGTCGCAAAGTGACAAGGGCTGCCGTTCTCTCTCTCCTTTTTCTTCTGCTCCTTTTCAAGGATGCTTGCCTGCCCAGAGAGACACATTAAGAATGCAAAGCCAAGGAACATCCTCCCTCCTTGACTTCCCCAAAATTCAAAAAAACACTCACTGCCATTTAGTGGGATCTGACTCATAGTGACTCCTCCTTGGATTTCTGAGGTAGTAGCTCTATGAATAAAGTAGATTGCCCAACCTTCCTTCCAAGGAGTGGCTGGTGGGTTTGAACCGCCAGCCTTCTGGTTAGCAGTCAAATGCCTTAGGCACTACCCCACCAGATCTCCCAAACTTCCCCAGACCCTCATCAAATGTTTTGTTTCAATCTGTGCGTGTGTGTCCTTTATCTTCTCAGCTAAGATGGCAGAACATACATTTTTTTTTCAGAAGAACATAAAAGGATTGTGTGCCATCTGCCCCCTAAAAAGAAATTATATCCATTTAGTCACTGAAGCCCCTTTATTTGATTTTATTTTTTAATTTTAAGAGCTTGTTTTACATTCAAAGTCACACATACATTTAGTTTCATTCCCCATTCGCCATGTCCAACCCCAACCCAGCTTCCTCCCCTCCCCACCCTGCAACCCTCCCCCTGTGCCCCTCATAGTTATGCACTCCTGTTTGTCCTGCATTTCCTCAGTTTGAATGGCGGTCATCTGGTGTCCCATGGTCTACTGCTTTAGGGGATGTATTACCATTGAGTGTGTGGGTGCAGCATCCTGGGTTGAGTGGTTTGCATGTACATCTCGCTAACCATTGGACTGAGAGCCTGCCCGTGGGGGTGAGTTTTATTCCAGGCCCCTAATGTATTTCAGGGCCATAGTATTGGGAGTCTTACCAAACTTCATCTGACTAGTAATTCTGGTCATTACTGAGTTTTTGGATTTTGTTTCACATTTCCCCTCTCACTCTATCCAGGATCTCCAGATTTGATCCTTTCCTGAGTGGTTGGCATTGGTAGCCGGGCACCATCCGGTTCTTCTGGTCTCGAGACCCATCTTGTCCTAGGGTTAATTGCTTCTAAATGTCCCCTCCCCCCCTTTTTTGTGCATTCTTCTTCACTTCTGACGCTGGGAGACCATGCTTTCTTACCAAATCAGCTCAAATACCTGCTTTCTTTCCTTCCTCCTAAGCCAGTGGGACAGCATTTTGCATTCTGTTCTTTCCAAGAGTTTGTTTTCTCACCCTTCACTTCACACCCCTTTTCTTTCTCTCTTTAACAAGAAGATGAAACAAAAAGGAGCATTTTTTTTTTTTTAGCTTTGTGGACAATATCACCGGAGCTATTTTTAGCTTCAGGTTTTGCAAATAATAAGCCTCTTCTGGTACAGTGAGTTTGTTTGTTTTGTCTGGTACAAGAGGAAAAAACTTAGCCTTCCATATGCGAAAACAAGGTTTGTGGTATGGAGTTCACCTTTATGTTTATTTATTAGAGTTTTAAAGGACTGGAAAAAAAATCTCATAGTATTACATTTTCCAC
>NW_006922029.1:502489-503657 GCF_000298275.1 Orycteropus afer afer | reverse complement strand
GGTTCAAACCCACCAGCCACTTTGCAGAAGGAAGATGGGGCAATCTACTTCCTTAAAGATGTACTGCCTTGGAAACCCAACGGGGGTCCTTAGGAGTTGGAATCGACTTGATGGCAGTGAGTTTGGTTTGGTTTTATATAGTAGATAAGGAGCTCTGGCGGTGCAGTGCCTAAGGCATTTGACAGCTAACCAGAAGGTTAGTGGTTCAAACCCACCAGCTGCTCCACACAAGGAAGATGGGGCCATCTATTTCAGTAAAGATTTACCACCTCAAAACCCAATTGGGGCCACTATGAGTCAGGATCGACTTGATGGCAGTGAGTTTTGTTTATATGGTAGATACATGGATATATAATAGATAATTCTATTAGCATTTTCTCACTAATTGTTCCAATAATTTTATGGCAATCTGCTCCTTTCCACTTTCAGAGCCTAATCCCAAATTATACAGCGTATTAAATCATCATGGTTTCTTACTGATCTTTAGAACAGTTCTTTAGCCTTTCTTTATCTTTCATGACACTGATTTTTTAAAGATCATGCTGTTCTTGTCAGCTGCTGTCAAGTTGGCTCCGACTCATTCTGAACTATGTTCAACAGAATGAATTGTTGCCTGGTCCTGAGCCATTTTCACAATTATTGTATGCTCACATCTATGTTGTGGCCACTGTGTGTTTTGAGTGTCTTCTAATCTAGAGGGCTCATCTTTCAGTACTAGATCAAATAATATTTAGCTGTGATCCATACGGTTTTCATTGTTTTTCTTTTTTTTAAATAATTTTATATTGTGATCTGAGTGAAAGTTTACAGAGCAAATTCATTTCCATTCAACAGTTCACATACATTTTGTTTCGTGACACTAATTGCAGTCTCCACAACGTAACAACTCTCTTCCCACTTCCTCCCCATAGTTACCTTTCCCTGTGTCCTTCTTAGCTATGCATCTCTGCCTTCTGAATTGTCTCCCTGTGCAAATGCTGCCCTTTTGTTATCCCATGGTTGATTGTTCTAAGGAGTGTACCTCCCTGGTGTAATTGTTCACCTTGTAGGCCTGTCTGTTGTTTGGCCAAAGGTTAAGCCATGGGAGTGAGTTCAATTCCAGGGTGACTAGGGGTCATAGTCTCAAGGATTTCACCAGTCTCTATCAGGCCAATAAGCCTGGTTTTTT
>NW_006922029.1:489626-500919 GCF_000298275.1 Orycteropus afer afer | reverse complement strand
TGCCTTGGAAACTCAAGGAGGAGTCACAATGAGTTGGATCTGAGTTATTTTATAGGATGTCCCTCAGTTTTGCTTTGATCGATGTTTCCTTGTGATTAGGTTCAGGTCGTGCATTTTGGGTGGGAACACTACACAAATGTTGAGAATGTGTTCTTCCCAGTGCATCATATCAGGAGGCACAGTATGTTGGTTTGTCCTGTTATTTATTGTACTAACTTTGATCCTTTGGTTACGGTGCTATCTGGCAGTTTTCTTCACAATATATCACTATTGTTCCTTTTGTAATTGATAATTAATCTGCTGTAAAATAGTTTGAGACTATGTAACTATTTTATTGTTCTTCATGCATTCACCCTGATTTTCATAGCCACTAAGAATTCTTGCTTGGCTCTATTATTATTATGATAATTATAAAGGGTGAACTTTGTTAATTTTTTTTCTGATATTTTTTAGTTACCATTCTAACCAGGAGGAAATGCTTCCCCTTCTCCACTATTTATTTTATTTAATCAGTAAGGACTTATGAATTATTATTTTATTCAATAGGCTATAGGATATAGTGCTTATTTTTATTATATTTTGATGGTTAAATTGTCCCAGATTTGGCCATGTATGGGGCCTTTCAATCTGGCTCCCATATCTTTTTGATCACTTCCTTACTTTTCTTCCTTTTTGACATAAGGAGTTGCTCCAGGTTCATTTTATACTTCTTGCTTTAGTCCTGGAATTAGCCATTTCTCCAAGGAGCCCCAGTTTACTATATTCTTTTGCTCTAGGCTGAGTCATATTAATTCAGATGAAAATATTGCCCATCACCTTAGTAACTCAGGTTTAATAACATCGTGAGTGTTCTGAAGAACTATATGCTTAAACATGTTTTATTGATTCTAATAAAAGAATTCCAAGTGGAATTATAAAATACCATATTTTGCCAAATAGACTAATGCATAAAATTACGTTATTTATTAGGTTAACTAGATTAAATACATTTAAACATTATTCCTTATAACGTAAAAGATGTGACCTGCTGACTCCACAAGAAACAAAATAGGTGTATAGGTCCTTTTTTATTTTTACTTTAAATAAATGTTATTTGGTTGTCTTATTAAAAATATGCACAAAAAAACATACACCAATTCAACAGTTTTTGTAAGTAGAATTCAGTGACATTGATTACATTCTGCGAGTTGTACAATCAATCTCACTCTCCTTTTGTGAGTAGTTCTTCCCCTGTTAACATAAACTCACTGCCCCCTAAGTTTCCTATCTAATCTTTTGGGTTGGCATTGTCAATTTGATTCCATAAAAATAATTCTTGGAGCATAATGCTCAAGGCAGAGCTTTTTTACTCATTAAACTAAATTATTGTTTGGTTTTAAGATGACTTTAGAGGGTATTTTGAGGTTAAAGCTTCAAATTTATCTCTGAGCAATAGCTTCAGGGGTTCATTCATCCTCCATGGCTCCAGAAAGTCTAGAGTCCATGAAAATTTGAAATTCTATTCTGCATTTCCCCTCTCGATCAGGATTCTTCCGTGGAATCTTTGATGAAAATGTTGAGTAATGGTAGCCAGGCACCATCCAGTTCAGGTCTTGTGGCAGTTGTTCAGGAAGACAATTAGCTACCTATTCCATATCCTCCTTGTATTCCTGATTCTCCTTCTTCCTCTGTTGCTCCAGGTAAGTAGATACCAATTGCTGTGCTTTGATGGCTGCTTTCAAGCTTTTAAGACCTCAGGCATTGTACAATGAACTAGGAGGTAGAACTGAAGCTCTAAACACATTTTTAGGCCAAGTAACTGGATGCTCCATTAAATCACGATCCTAAAGCTCCAAACCAACCAAGGATCTAAATCCCTTAAGGTGTTTGGTTGTAAATAAGCAGCCTCAGCAACTACTCTTTTTTTTTTTTTTTTTTTTATTGTTATTGTTCTAAAAAATCTGTCATAAACCTTTTGCCAATTCAACTTTTTACAGGTGTACAAGTTATTGACAGCAATTACCACAATCAGGTGTACAACCCTACCCATAATCAATGTGATTTTTCCATCACCATGAACCCCTTTTTTCCCTCCTGCCCATCCCTGGTAACTGCTAATAAACTTTGGTTTCTACACATTGCCTTTGCTTGTCTTTGTATATAAGGAAGGTCATACAATATTAATCCTTTCGTGATGTCACATAGTATCTTAAAATAGACATTTACTCTTGAAAAAAAAAAATGCTCAGGAATAAAACTGTAAATAAATGGTGAGACACAAGGCCATTAGTTCCTGAAATTACTATTATCTTTGTAGCTCAAAGAGAGTTCAAAGCCCTTATCAGTGGTCTTTTAAAAATTTGTTTCCAGTTTCAAACAATCAAAGATTGTGAAGAAACTGGACGTTGTCTTGACTGTTATAGGAGAAGGTTGTCTTCTGTCTGAATGTAACATTTAGATTTCAGTGAATATATTAGCAAAAATGATCCACAGATATCATCAGTTAGGAACACAACAGGTCTACCTCATTGATGAAATAGCCTTTTCATTATGCAATCTGTGCAGGAAGTGCGTTAGTCATTTATTGGGTTTTTTTCTAACTCCTTCCATTCACCCTCCTTTAAGTCTAGCACCCTGTTTACATTCCCATGATGTCAAGCATAGCAGGCCTCTTCAGCTCACATTCCTGAGGATGTTGGCTTCTTCGGCAAGAGCCTGGGTTTCCTTAGACTTCTGCTGGGATTCAAATACTTCCGATAGCAAGCCACACCCTGTGCTTATAACTCCAGAGCTCCTGAGAGAGGAGGAGTATCTGGAAGGAGTCTGAAGAAGCAGAGAATTCCAGTCGAGGTCTAGATGAGGGATGACCGAGTAGTATCATTCCACTAGCTTCCAGTGAGTGTGGGTGAGGGTTAGGGGGCTTGAATTTGCAACCTCAGGCTGGGGTGGAATGGGGAGAGGGAGACTGGGAGTTCGCAAGCCCACAGACCCTATCCCATGCCACATATAGATAATAGCTGCTGTTGAGTTGACTCACACTCATGGCAACCTTATGTACAATAGAACAAAATGTTGCCCAGGCCTCTGTCATCTTCGTGGTTGCTGGTATGTTCAAGTTCATTGTTGTGACTGTGGGACAATCCATCTGAGTAAGGTTCTCCTTCGTCCCCCAGGCCCTCTATTCCATCAAACACAATGTCCTCCTGCAGGGATTGATCCCTCCTGATGACTTGTTCAAAGGAAGGGAGTTGAACAATGTTCGGTTGTGATCCACAGATTTTCACTGAGTGATTTTTAGAAGTAGATCACTAGTTTCTTCTTAGTCTGGTTTAGTCTGGAAGCTCTGCTAAAACCTGTCTACCACAGGTGACTTTGCTGGTATTAGAAAAACACAGCAACATGCAAACCACCACAGTGTAACCAACTGACAGACGAGTGGTGGCCCACACCTATAAAAGTCCCTAAAATGTCATCTTTTAGTTCCAAACTATATGAGACCTCTTCCTTTTAGGAACTTGGAGGCACATTTTTATTCATAATACTTTGTCTGCAACTGTCATAATGTGATTAATCGAATTTGTGTGATTGTCATGTGAATGCTTGTCTTATCTCCTGTTTCTCAATTTTTGTGTAATCATCCTGGGATTAGAAATGTTGCTAGATGATCTTTTTCTTTGTTGTTAAAAATGTTTTTATTTCTTCTGATTATTTTTTGTTGACTAGATGCCACTTTAATCAAGAGCATTAGATAATTAATGAGTGCTCTGGTTACCCACTGCCACTCTGACAAGAATATATACTACAAATGGGATGGCCTTAACAAACAGGAGTTTATTCTCTTACAGAAGGCTGGAAGTCCGAGTTCAAAGTGCCAGGGTTTAGGGGCTGTGTGAAAGCCCCTTGACCTTGGGCTTCAGTGCTGCCTCTAGCTCCCGCCTGCAGTGTAGTAAATTACTTTGTGTGGCTTTTCTACCCATAAGTCTTTGTAAACTCCAAGGTGGGATTTGCTATGAGCAACGAGGAGCTCCTAATTGCTGAAGGTGTCCACCTGGAGTATTTCTGTTGGGAGTAGCACAAAACAATGTTCTGGGAGGTGCCCACTCTCTCTCAGGTGCTTAGAGTTCTGATGCTGTAATTGGCTAGTTTGACCACCCTGCCGGGCTCAAAAGGAGGCCTCCTGGAGGCAGAACTCTCTCTTACTGCTGGTGGAGGAAGATGTGCTGCTGAAAGAGACACGCGCCCCTGAAAGAGACATGTTCTTTTGGGAAAGAGACGCGAGAGACACGCATTGCTGAGTGAGACACCGAGGGACCAGCACTGCTGGGAAAGAGACTGTGAGAGACTGTTGGCTGAGGGACGTTGGGCTGGGAGAGAGACTGAACGTTCTTCCTGAACTTGAGTTGTAGCCTGGTGCTTCCCTAATAAACCCCATAATCTGTGAGTTCTGTATGGCCACTGCAGTGAATTATCAAACCCAGGAGAGAGGTGGTGGGTGCTTTGGGAGAAATGGTTGGTGAAAGGGCTGGAGGGAGGCAGCATGTTTGGCCTTGCAGTAACAGGCCTTGGGTTACTGCTGTCTTCCTCTTGTGAGATTAGAGGAGGTCAGAACATGTGGCCTCCTTGCCGTTTTTGCACCGCCCCACTGAAGCTAGAGGCATCTATTCATTCAGGCAGCTACTGGCTGCTGAGGCTAACAAGCCCAAGTTGTTGTTGTTGTTATGTGCTGTTGAGTTGGACCCTACTCATAGCAACCCCTCCTTGGGTTTCCGAGGCAGTATCACTATGGAAGTAGATTGCCCCATCTTCCTTCTGAGGAGTGGCTGGCAGGTTTGAACCACCAGCCTTCTGGTTAGCAGTCAAGTACCTTAGCCACTATGCTACCAGAGCCCAAGGTTGACAAATAAAATGGCACAGTCCCGATGTTACCAAACCACATGGCAGGCCATTAATTTAAGTCCATTGAAAGTCCCAAGATCAGCAGAGCATGGCAGTTTGCTGAACAACAACACAGCTACATGCAGGGTTCAAGAGTGCCATAAGCTAGAGACCATTCCCAAAGCTGTTTCTTATATACGGTAAGCAGACCACATACCCAAAGGCGGCTACTCACAGTAGATTCCACCATGGAGTTGACTACCAGTCTGTCTCATCATGGGGAATATTACACTCAGCCCTGCCACTCAACCAGGTCTAGTCAAGGTGACACATAAACTTGACCACCACAATGAGCAAAAAATATAAGGTGTTCTGGTGGCACTGTTGTTAAGGCATTGGCCACTAACCAAAAGGTCCACAGTTTGAACCCACCAACTGCTCCATGGGAGAAAGATGAAGCAGTCTGCTTCCATAAAGATTACAGCCTTGGGAAACCTATGGCGGTTGCTATGGGTTGGAGTCAACTCAATGGCAATGGGTTTGGACTTTTGGAATATAAGCAAAACACATCTACTCGTTTTGGGGGCACAAAACATTCTGATGTATTAAATGTATGTATTGGAGCTCTCTTTCTCTCTCTATTTTTCCCTCCCCCAACTGTTTCTACTTTCCCTAGCTGATCTCTCTGTCTTAGAGCTGCTGCACACAAGAAGTGCTCAACAAATATGTGTTGTCCTTCAGTTTGATTGTCTCTTTTATTCCTAATATTCAGTGATGTGATGTGTTCATATGCAGCCTTTTTCCAATAACATTTATTTTTTAAAAGGCAACACTCCAGGGTAGGCTCTCATTACTCACAACTAATTACATTGCTTTAAAAATGGTGATTAGGCCTGGGAGTTCATCTTACCCAGTGAGTGAGTTATATGCTCAGGGCTAGTAGTGGTGGCAGGAATCTCTGCCATGCGAATCCAGGGCACAATCCATTATTAATCTTCTGTTCCTTGGGAGTGGGTAGGTGCCATAGAAGTCCATGAATATTATATCTTCTGAATTAAATATTTCAATTAATGTTCTAGAATAACAGCATATTTATTTATTTGAATCTGTTTGACTAGCTTCATGAAGTCTTTAAGCCCCAAACCATAAACACTGAACACATGCTTAATCATTTAAATGAAAGGTTAAGAGAAGAATAAGTGCCATTCTTAAGAAATAATTGAGTGTAAATAAGAAATAGGAACTCAGTCTCTCTGTTCTCCCACGTCACTGTCCTTTGAATCAAGCTTTGGCACCCAGGCTCTGCCACTTGTAACTCAGCTCTGCCCCTTCCACAAGAGCCTGGGTTGTGTCGTTTGGGTAAGTTTCTTAATCTCTCTCTTCTTCCCATTTCCTCATCTTTAAAAGGGGCATTATAACAGTTCATTTAACCTATGCTGTTGTTGTGAGGTTTAAATCATTGAAAGTGAATGAAAAGCTCAGCATAGAACTTGGCACATGGTGTATATTGGTGTGGTTGCTGGTTGCCATTGGGTCACCTCTGACTCATGACAACCCTGTGTCACGAGAAGGAAATGGTACTCGGTCCTATGCCATCTTCACAATCACTGGCATACGTGAGTCCATTGATCTGGCCACTGTGTGTTGTGAGTGTCTTCCATCCTAGGGGGCTCATCTTCCAGTACGATATCGGACGATGTTGTGCTATGATCCATGGGGTTTTCTTTGGCTAATTTTCAGAAGTAGGTCACCAGGCCTTTCTTCCTAGTCTGTCTGAATCTGGAAGCTCTGCTGAAACCCATTCACCATGGGTAGTCCTGCAAATATCCAGGTAGTATTTGAAATATCGGTGTCTGTGGTGGTTCAGTTTGTGTGTCAACTTGGCTGGGCCTGGTTGAGTGGCTGGGCAGCTGGTGGTAGTTATTCCCCATGATGAGACTGGCAATCAACTCCATGGTGGGATCTACCACAAGCAGCTGAGTAGCTGCTTTAGGCATGTGATCTGCTTCCCATGTATAACTAGCAGCTTTGGGAGTGGTCTCTAGTTTATGGCACGCTTGAACCCTGCATGTAGCCATGTCCTTGTTTAGTAGCCTGCCATGCTCTGCCAACCTTGGGACTTTCCATGGACTTGAATTAATGGCCTGTCATGTGGTTCGGTAACATTGGGACTGTGCCTTTTTTTTTTTTGTCAACCTTGGGCTTGTCAGCCTCAGCAGCCAGCAGCTGAGTGAAGAAAAGCCTCTAGCTTCAGTGGGCCGGGAGCAGGAGGCAAAGTTGAAGCCCAAGTTTGAGGGGCTTTCACCCAGCCCCTAGAGCCTGGCACTTTGAACTCAGACTTAAAGCCTCCAACGTGTAAGGGAATAAACTCCTGTTTGCTAAGGCCATCCCATTTGTGGTACATTCTTGTCAGAACAGCACTGGTAACCAGAAGAAGTGGCACAACTTCCAATATTATAGCAACACACAAGCCACACAGTAAGACAAACTCGTAGGCAGGTGGAGGAATGGCCAATAACTCTTGGCTGTGTGGCAAGGCTGTGAGCTGTTCTCTGAGCATACTTGTGGAGACTCCTATCAGGAGGACTCTGCTCTCTGGAGACTCTATTGATTTTTCTCCAAATACTAAAAATAGCAGAAAGCTCTCCTGATTGTTGATGTGGGGATTGGGCAAAATTAGCCTCTCGGAGCTCATAGAGAGTTCAGGCCTGAGGTTATAGGTTTGAAGAATGGAGTTCCATCCTTTTGGGTCTCTGAGTGCCTGGCAGCTATGGTCAGTCTAGTGGTTGCTCCTGTGGTGAGCAAGCTGGCTTCAAGGGACAGAGAACTGAAGGGGGCCAGGCCACAGGGATACTATGATCAGGGGGACTCATGAAGGATAAAATCATGGGGTAAACAATTAGGAGAAAAGGGGACAGAGCTACCTAACGCCAGGCTTTTACGAGAAATGGAAAGATGCCATTGATCATGGCTAGCAGGAGCCAGACTTGTAAAAGTATACTCACAAGGCTTAAGTGTACATTAGGCAGATGTCAGGATGTTGTTCTGCAAGGGCAATGAGTTTCAAGGAAGCTGTAAAAGCTCTTTTAGGGGGCCTCTCCCACCTATTATATTCAGAAGGTCCCTTTGAGAGAGCTGGTGATATGTCACCCTGTGCTTTCAGAATATGGACTTGCCTGTCTCTTAGCAGGTCTTGAGTAGTCAAGTTAAACTTAAACCCAAAGATCATGAAAGCCCTTATGGCCACACAGTATAGTCTGGATGCCTTCTGCTAAGAGCCAAGACACAGTACGCTCTGGTTTCTTCTATGTATTTCACATGCCCTGTGTATTTTCAACACCACCCGTCTGTCACTTTGTCAGACTTGTGTGATGTTATGATGCTGGAATCTATGCCCCTGGTATTTCAAATACTAGCAGGGCCACCCTTGTTTCCACAAGTTTCAGTGGAGCTTCCAGACTAAGACAGAGGAGGAAGAAGGCATGGTGATCTACTTCTGAAAATCAGGCTGTGGAAACCGTATGGATCACAGAATATTGTCTGTGACTTCGGCACACTTCCTGTGGATACATCATCAGGAGCAATCACTGATTGCTGAAGAAGGACGTTATGCTTGGCCATGAGGAGGGCCAGTGAAGGTAGAGGAAATGCTCCATGAGATGGAGTGATACAATGGCAACAACAACAGACTCAAACATACCAACATTGCTGAAGATGATGCAGAAACGGGCAACATTTCTGTTGTACAAAGGTCTGACTCAATGGTAACTAACTAACAACAACAGTGTATTTCCACATGCCCTTCTGGTTTCCCCTATATATTTCATATACCCTGTGTATTCTCATAGGGAACCCTGGTAGCATAGTGCCTAAGACATTTAACTGTCAGACTTGACAGCACATAACAACAACAACAACACATATTCTCATGAGCCCTGGTGGCTCAGTGTTTAATCACTTGGCTGCCAAAGGAAAGGCTGGCAGTTCAAATCTGTCTAGCCCTTCTGCCGAAGAAAGAACTTGTGATCTGCTCCCATAAAGCTGACAGCCTAGAAAACCCTATGGGATGCTTCTACCCTGTCACATGGGGTTGCTAAAAGTGAAAATCAACTTGATGGCATCTAACGATAACAGCAACCTGTATTCCCCCAGAGTTCCTGGGTGTTATGAATAGTTAAAGCACTCGGCTGCTAACTGACATGCAGAGGTTTGAGCCCACAGGTGCTTTAGAAGAAATACCTGGTGATTTACTGCAGAAGGTGTGGCCACTGACAACCATGGGGAGCACAAGTCTCCTCTGACAAGGAGTCATCTTGAAGGAGATTGGTTATTTGTTTTCATATGCCCTCTGGTTCTTCTTAAGTATTTCCTTTGGACTGGGACCCTTTGCAATCTATGGCTTATCTTAGGAGACCACTCCGTAGACACTTGGGCTCCAAAAAGTTGAAGAAATCTGAAAGTAGGTATTGATGTTTATAAGTGGAGCCAAGGCAGCCCTGCCATGAGTGAGGAACATAGGTTATGTTTGGCCACTGATTATATTTTCATTTCATTTCTTGTTTGTTTGCTTCTCTTTGACCTGCTATATTGTAATGGATCTTGTTTTAGTAACTTTGCTTCCTTGATCTAGACCCCAACATCTCAAACACTAGACGAGTAATTATAATCAAATATTTATCTCTCTTCTGTGTGGAAAAAAAGATATACGTTATTTTCCACTGAGCAAATGGCTACCACATTTACATTGACACTGCCTGCAATTCAGAACACTGATTACTTCACCTCCTGTGTTAGGAAGACAACGAGTATTTTGAATTCTGCGGTGGCTTTCTGTGGAATGGTTTCTCATACCACAGTGCTGAATTGTTAAAATAATATGTGTATGAGTGATCTCATGTCACTAGTATGAAATGAAAACCCCTGCACGCAGTTGCTTTTCCTAATTCTCTTTGATTTTCTGAGTGCAGATGTTGCTGTTGTCTGCTGTCAGGTTGGTTCTGGCTCCTAACGACCCTGAGCACAACAGGACAACACACTGCCCAGTTCTGTGTCATCCTCGCAATCATTGCTATGCCTGAACCCACTGTTGCAGCCTCTGTGTCAATCCATCTTGTTCAGGGTCTTCCCCTTTTTCACTGACCCCCTACTTTACCAAGAATGATGTCCTTCTTCAAGAACTGGTCCCTTCTGACAACATGACCAAAGAACATGAGATGGTATTGCCATCCTCACTTCTAAGGGACATTTTGGGTGTACTTTTCCCAAGACAGGTTTGTTAATTCTTCTGACAGTTTATAGTGTATTCAATATTCTTTGGCAAAAATACCATAATTCAAATGCATCAATTCTTCTTTGATTTTCCTTATTTATGTCCAGCTTTCACATGCATATAAGGCAGTTGAAAATACCATGGCTTGGGTCAGGTGTACCTTAGCCCTCAAGGTTACATCTTTGCTTTTTAACACTTTTAAAATATCTGTTGCAGTATATTTGTTGAATGAAATATATAACTAGATTTCTTGACTGCTGCTTCCATTTCTGTTGATTGTGGAGCCAAATAAAATGAAATCTTGGTCAACTTCTAACTTTTCTCCGTTTATAATGATGTTGCTTATTGGTCCAGTTGTGAAGATTTTTGTTTTCTTTATGCTGAAGTGTAAAAAATACTGAAGGCTGTAGTCTTTGATCTTCATCAATAAATGCTTCAAGTCATCTTCACTTTCAGCAAGCAAGGTTATATCATATGCATATCACAAGTTGTTAATGAATCTTCCTCTAATCCTGATCTCATGTTCTTCTTCATATCTCCACCTTCTCAGATTATTCACTCAGTATAGAGATTGAATAAGTATTGATAAGTGGGGAAAACCCTTTGCTGATTTTAAACCATGCAGTATCCCCTTGTGTTTGAATGACTTCCTCTTGGTCTATGGACAGGTACAGCATTAGTAAAATTAATGTTTTAGAATTCCCTTTCTTCACAATGTTACCAATAATTTGCTATGATTCATACAATTGGATGCCTTAGTCAGTAAAAGACAGGTAAATATTTTCTGGTATTCTTTACTTTCAGTCATAATCCATCTGACATCAACAATGATATCCCTTGTTCCATGCCCTCTTCTAAATCTAAATCTGGTTTGAATTCCTGGCAGTTCCCTGTCAATATACTGCTGCATCCATGTTTGAATTATCTTTATTTCAAAACTTTATTTGTGTATGATAATGATATTGTTTGTTAATATCTGCATTTGTTGATAACTTTTTTTTAAAAAAATGAGTACATATAGAGATCTCTTCCACTTGGTTGGCTAGATAGCTGTCTTCCAAATTTATTACCATAGATGAGTGAGCTTCTACTCTTGCATCCATTTGTTAAAACATCTCAGTTGGTATTCCATCAATTCCTGGAGCCTTGTTTTTCACTAATGCCTTCAGC
>NW_006922029.1:486796-487945 GCF_000298275.1 Orycteropus afer afer | reverse complement strand
TTGTGATTTGGGTGAAATTTTACTGAGCAAATTCATTTTCCATACAGCAGTTCATACACATTTTGGTCATGACATTGACTGCAACTTCCCACAATGCAACAGCTCCTCTCCCACTTCCTCCCCATAGTTACCTCTTCCCTGTGTCTTTCCCTCCCATGCACTCCTGCCCCCTGAGCTGTCTCTCTGTGCAAACACTGCTCTTCTGTTCTCCCATGATTGATTGCTCCAAGGAGTGTATCTACTTGATGTCAACATTCCCCCTATATGCTGGTCTATTGTTTGGCTGGAAACCACAGAAATGAGTTCAGTTCTAGATCTAAAGTTTGGCTAGGGGCCATAGTCTCAGGGGTCTCACCAGCCTCTATGAGACCAGCAAATCTGGTCTTTTTTTTTTAAATGATTTTGAGTTTTGTTCTGCATTATTCTCCCACTTTATCTAGGATCTCTTGCACCAATCCCCCTCTGAGTGGTTAACAGTGGTAGCTGGGCACCATCTAGTTCTTCTGGTCTCATGGTTGTATAGGCTGAGAATCACGTGATCTACCAGTCCTTTGGACTAATTGTTTCCATGCATCTTTGGTTTTCTTCATTCTTCTTTGCTCTGGATGAGGAGAGACCCATTGTTGCTTCTAGATGGCCTCTTGCAAGCTTTTAAGACCCCAGTTTCTACTCACCAAAGTAGGATGTGGAACAATGTTTTTGTGTAGTATGTTATGCCAGTTGAGCTTGATGTCCCCTGACACTATGGTTCTGAGTCTGCAGGTTCAACTACTCGCTCCCTTGGGATAGCTGGCTGTGGCCAAGAAGCCTCTACAACCTTGCCCCTTGTCAGCTCTACTATACACCCAACAGACCTTGGTTGTTTTAAAGTGTCTTGTAAGGGAATGATATTCTATCAAAGAGATTTCTATTCTGCTAACAAGGTATTTGAAAATATTCATGGACATAAAGAAGGAATCATGTTTTGAGATGATTTGCAAGATCTTGTTACGTTTTTCTTCTCACTGATGTTATTTTTCTAGTACTGCAATTAAACATTGTCACAAAATGTCCTAGACAGCTGCTTGCTTTGGAAAAATGAAGTTGAATCTGTATGAAATCAAGAAAAAGAAGCTCCTTCTACTAGCATTATGCTCTTTCTTATGCATC
>NW_006922029.1:479737-486180 GCF_000298275.1 Orycteropus afer afer | reverse complement strand
TACCTACATATTCTTGATGCTGGAAACACAGTAGTGAAAAAGTCACAAAGTTCTCAATCTCATGCTATAGAGATTTAGTGGGAAAGGAGGTCTTAGATGAAGAATGACACAAATCTATATTACCTAATGTGAGGGGGCTTTCTGAGACAAAAAAAAAAAAAAAAAAAAACAACTCAGTATGCATTGAATGTCTCTGGCAGGCTGCCTTAGGATGGGGTTCTCTAGAGGAGCAAAACCACTGCCATCAAGTCACTTCTAACTCATAGTGACCCTCTAGGATAGAGTAGAACTGCCCCCACAGGGTTTCCAAGGCTGGAAATCTTTATGGAAGCAGACTGCCTCATCTTTGTCCCATGGATTGGCTGGAGGGTTTGAACTGTTGACCTTTTGGTTAGCAGCTGTATGCTTTAAATAAATATTTAGAAAGATTTATTTTAAGGAAATGGCTTATGCAGTTGTGGAGGCTGACAAGTCCCAAATCCATGGGTCAGACATCAGGCCTGAGGCTTCTCCTGACTTATGTGTTTGCAGGGGTTGATGAACCCAAAATTGGCAATTAAGATGGCAGACTGTTGGTTCACAGTGTTGTGGTGGCTGATGAATCTCAAAATATGCAGATCAGGTGGCGAACTGTTGGCTCTCATTCCAAGAATCAGATGTCAGATGATGATAAGTTGGATACAGGATTGAGAAAGAGGGAAAAAGAAAGAGAGAGAGCTTTGTCAGCACATCTATATAGACTGGATGAAGCCACACTCCCAAGGAAACTCCCCTTACATCACATTACAAAATGGAGAATAATTACATAATCCTGAGAATCACAGCTTGGCTAAATTGACACATGATATTAATCATCATACAAGGGAACCTGTTTTTGAATGGTGAGGGATCAAGTACAGATTCTCTAGAAGTGACATTTACATGAGGAGTGAGTGTTGGCAAAACAAAGAGTTGGGCAGTAGGGAGATTCTGGGTAGAAGGAACTGTGTGGGAAGACCCTGAACAAGGATTTCATGCACACGGAGTAAATGGAAGCCTGTGAGGCAGAAGCATAGTAAAAGCAGCAGATGCTATCCATCTGAAAGCTTCTGTGGCTTGGTCAGCCTGTGCAAAGCAGAGGAGATTGGATGATTGGAAGTGTTGCATAGGGAAGGTTCCTGGTATCAGTTCTGAGCCAGTGATGGTGAGATTTGAAAGACAAGTGCCCAAGGTTCCTTATCCTGGGGTAGGATACTCTGAGGCATGTCCTAGAAAGGCATTTTCTAGAGGTTTCAGCAGGATTGAGCCCTAGTTGTCTACAGGGATAACCTGCTCATTAACACATCATGCAGTTTTCCTTCTCCATTCTTGAATTGTGATAAGTATTTATGTAACAAGACATTTTCCATTTCAACAATCTTAACATGTACAATCCAGTGACATGAATTATGTTCAATGTGTTGTTCAACCATCACCATTATCTATTTCCAATTTTTTTATCAGCCTAAACCCAAGCTCAATGGCCCCTAAGCATTGACTCCTTCTTTCAACTACCCTTTTACCTGCCTCTGATAACCACTAACAAACTTTGATCTCTATATACTTGCCTACTGCAGATACTTTATGAAGTGGAATCACATATGTCCTTTTTGTATTGACCTATTTCACTTAGCATTGATGTTTTCAAGGTGCATTCATGTTGTAGCTTTTATCAGGATTCCATTTTCTTTTATGACTCAGTAATATTTCATGGTACATCCGTGTGTGTACTACATTTTGTTTATCCATTCGTCTGCTGATGGACATTTAGGCAGTTTCTACCTTTTTGCTATTGTGAATAAAGCTGCAAGGAACATTGGTGTAATGTTTTCATTCCTTCTCTTCATATCACTTTCTCACTCCCCTCCCATACTTCCTGGGATCAACTCCCAAATGAATTATTTACCTTTGATTCCTCATTTCCCATAGGCTAGTGAGACAGGAGAAGAATCAGTGAGAAGAGGATGGAAGGCAGGTGGAAGTCAAAGTCTAGGGGACCAAGGTTCCCAAAGTAATGTCAATGGACCCCCAGCATTGCCAGAGACCCTTTCAGGGGGTATGAAAGTCAAATAGGCCTTGTGTTGATTCTTATTAATGAAGTAATATGCACAGATCCATATGGTTTTCACTGGTTGATTTTTGAAAGTAGACTACCAGGCATTTCTTCCTAATCCTTCTTAGTCTGGAAGCTCCACTGAAACCAGTTCAATATGGTGGCAATATGCAAGCCTTGACTGACAGATTGTGGTGGCAAAGGGCAAGATAGTCCAATGGATATTAATGTAATAGACTATGAAAAGTTCAGATTCCATATTGCTACTAACCTTTAAGAAATGGCTATATGCTGAGATTTGGTATTGTTGTTGTTATGTGCCATTGAGTCGGCCCTGACTCATAGCGACCCCTCCTTGGGTTTCCGAGGCAGTATCACTACGGAAGTAGGATTTCCCAAGCTTCCTTCCGAGGAGTGGCTGGTGGGTTTGAACCTCCAGCCTTCTGGTTAGCAGTCAAGTGCTTTAGCCACTATGCTACCAGAGTGAGATTTGGTATAGTATCCAAAAAAAGAATATCATAATTATCTGAAATGGCTGTTAAATCCTTCACCTCTTTTTCAACTCTTTGAGGAGAGATTTTCCTCAGATATATTAACAAATCACAAGAGTTTGAATGTAGATATAAAATCCAGTTTTGTTCAGCACTATTTAAAACAGCCAAAAGGTGTAAACAGCCTAAATGTACATCAACAGATGAGTAACAGCTGGTAATACATGTTGCTGTTGTTAGGTACCATCATGTTGGTTGCAACTCACAGCAACATCATGTACCACAGAACGAAACACTGTCCAGTCCTGTACCATCCTCACAATCACTGTGTCAACCCATCTTGTTACGGGTCTTCCTCTTTTTCAATGATCCTCTACTTTACAAAGCATGATGTCCTTCTCTAGGAACCAGTCCTTTCTGATAACATATTGTGGTGTAGTAAATTACATAGCGTGGCTTTTCTAGCCATAAGTTTTGTAACTACGTGGTCTAATTTGCTGTGAGCAATTGAGTAGCTCCTGATTGTTAAAGTTATCCACCTGGGGTATTTCTGTTGGAAGCAACATGAAGTAATTTTCTGGGAAGTTCACTGTCTCTCAGATGTGTAGAACACTGATGTTGGGATTGGTTGGTTTGGGCTACTCTGCCAGACTCAAAAGGAGCCCTCCTAGAGGCAGAAGGAGTCTCTCTGACTGCTGGTTGAGAATGATGTGCTGTTGAGAGAAACGCACTCCTGAGAGACACACACTTGCTGAGAGAGAGATGTGAGAGACATGCTGCTGAGAGAGAGACTGCCAGCTGTTAAGTGAGATGGCTGGCTATGAGAGATGAGTGCATTTCTGAACTTGAATTGTAGCCAGTTGCTTCCCTAATAAACCCCATAATCTGTGAGTTCTGTGTGGCCACTCAGCGAATTATTGAACCCAGCAGAGAGGTGGTGGGTGCTGCAGGAGGAAAGGTTGGTGTCAGAGTTGGTGAAAGGGCTGGAGAGAGGCAGCACATCTGGCCTTGCAGGAATAGACCTTGGGCTACTGATGGTGATTCTGTCTTCCTCTTGTGGGGTTGGAGGAGGTCAGAAGATGTGGCCTCCTTGCCCCTTTGGCATATATCTAGTATGTGAGACAAACTCTCACTGTCCTTGCTTCTAAGGAACATTCTTGCTGTACTTCTTCCAAGTCAGATTTGTTCATTCTTCTGGCAATCCATTCAATATTCTTTGAAAACACCATAATTCAAAGGCACAAATTCTTCAGTCTTCCTTATTCACTCTCCAGCTCTTGCATGCATATGAAGTGATTGAAAATACCATCACTTGGATCAGGTGTACTTCTGTCCTCAAAGTGACATCTTTGCTTTTTAACATTTTAAAGTGTTTTTTTTTTTTTTTTTTTTTTTTTTACAGCAGATTTGCCCAATGCAGTATATCATTTGATTTCTTGATAGTTGCTTCTATGAGTGTTGAATGTGGATCCAAGTAAAATGAAATCCTGACAACTTCAATCTTTTCTCCATTTCTCATGATGTTGCTCATTGGTTTGGTTGTAGAGATTTTTGTTTTCTTTATGCTGAGAAGTAATCCATTATGAAGGCTGCAGTCTTTGATCTTCATTAGTCAGTGCTTCAAGTCTTCTTCACTTTCAGCCAGCAAGGTTGGGTCATCTGCCTATTGTAGGTTGTTGATGAATCTTCCTCCAATCCATATTCTTCTTCGTATACTCTAGCTTCCCAAATTATTTGTTCAGCATACAGATTGAATAAGTATTGTGAAAGGATACAACTCTGATGCACATCTTTCCTGATTTTAACCATTATTTGCATGATTGTTTCTTGGTCTATGAACGTACATACAGTGGAATATTACTCAACTATATAGAGGAAAGTTGTTACATGCTCCAACATGGATGGACCTTGAAAACATTATGCTGAGAGAAATAGTCAGTTAACAGAAATAGTCAGGGACACACATTGTATCATTCCATTTACATGATCTACCTAGAATAGGCAACTGTATAGAGACCAAAGTTTCTCAGTGGTTACTAGGAGTTGGTGAGAAGGAGGGAAAAAGGGAGGCTCGTTGCTTAGGGAACACTAACCTGCTAAAGTTGATTATAAAATTTGGGAAATGGTAAGGGTGATAGTTGAACAACATAATGAACATGATTAATGTCATTGCATTGTACTTGCGTGGATTGTTGAAATGTCAAATGTTTTGTTATATATATATTTACCACATCAAATAAGAAACTTCAAGTGTGTTATTAAGTCAGGTATTAAAGAGATTTGCAAAAATATAAAGCAATGTCACTCCTTTCACTAAAAATTAGTTGCTTTAGAAAATAGACTAGGTTTTCATAAATAGATGGTATTTAGTAGTAGGTTTATCATTATTTAAAAATGATTCATAATGAGAAAATAAAGTTTTCTCCACTTAATTTTCTCATAGAGCAAATGTTGGTAGCTATATGTATGTACACAAAAAGTCAAAAAGTCTTTCATCCTCAATATTTTCAAAGAGGGTAAAAAAGTTCCAAGATGAAAAACTTTGTGACTGGTTCATGCAGAGCCTTGAAGGTTGTCTGCAGAATTGTACATATTTTCACCTATGCAGTGAGAAGCCACTGAAGAGTTTTAAGCAGGTGATTTCTAAATTGAAGCAGATCTTAAAAACCATTAACCTTGTGTATGTGATTAAAACGTGTTCAAAACTTCCGCAGCTATGGAAGGCGGGGATCTTAATGGAGCATTTACCGTCTGTTCCATCAATCTCTGCTAGAGAGAAACACCTATGCAACTGCTCTCTCCAGCAGATGCACACAGGGCTTCACGCTCTGTGGTAAGTGAGTTTTCCTTCTGTTAGGCTCCAATTAATTGCCTCCTAGTCATTGAGGCAGCATAGTGCCTTAAGGCACTTGACTGCTAATCAGAAGGCTGGCGGTTCAAATCCACCAGCCACTCCTCGGAAGGAAGATGGGGCAATCTACTTCCATAGTGATATTGCCTCGGAAACCCAAGGAGGGGTTGCTATGAGTCGGGTCTGACTCAATGGCACATAACAACAACAACAACAGTCATTGAGGTATGCAGAAAGTGTTCATTTGTCACAAACCACTTAACAAATGCCCACAAGGTACATTCTGGTGTATGAGCTGATGGAGGATACCTGGAAAAGATTAGACAACTCATTATCCTTGAGAAATCTAAGGCCCAAGAGGGGAAGGCCAAATCTATTTCCCTAGAAGGGCAAAGATTACCCTTCTTTCCTCCTGATTTGCCTATGACCTTGTGAATGGTTTCCCTGGGTGGTGCAAACAGGCTGGGTTATCAAAGTGTTGAGGGTTCAAGTTCAAGCAGAGTGCTTTGGAAGGAA
Source organism: Orycteropus afer afer (assembly GCF_000298275.1). NCBI lineage: Eukaryota > Metazoa > Chordata > Mammalia > Tubulidentata > Orycteropodidae > Orycteropus > Orycteropus afer. The sequence goes on along the minus strand of NW_006922029.1, from coordinate 480,251 downwards.
GGTCTGGTGATCTATGTCTGGAAATCCAGTCATCAAAAACTCTATGAAGCACAGTTCTACTCTGACAAACAGGGTTGACATGAGTCAGAATTGAGTTGGTGGCAACTGGTTGACATTTTAGATACTGTATTCTCTAAAATTTCTCCTAACCTCACTCATTATTCCAGAGGGTGGAATCAAGTTGAGTGAAAGGATAGTGTTAAGGATGAACTAAACAGGGGCAGGTATATGTGTTGTAAAGCAAATATGTCACTTTGAGGACTAAAGTGTCCCTGATCCAAGGCATGGTATTTTTAATCACCTCATATGCATGACAAAACTAGACAATAAATAAGCAAGACTAGAGAAGAATTGATACCTTTGATTTATGGTCTTGGTGAAGAATATTGACTATACCACGGCCTACCAGAAGAACAAACAAATCTGACTTGGAAGAAGTACAGCCAGAATGCTCCTTAGAAGCAAGGATGGTGAGACTTGGCCTCACGTACTTTGGTCATGTTATCAGGAGTAA
>NW_006922029.1:477737-479177 GCF_000298275.1 Orycteropus afer afer | reverse complement strand
AAGGAGGGGTCTCTATGAGTTGGGGCCGACTCGACGGCAAACAACAACAACAGTGAATATGAAGAGGAGGGAATGGGAGTTATATCTGAAGAGACACTGAGTTTCTGTGTGGGGTGATGTGAGATTTTTAGAAATGGATAAAGATGATGGTAACACAACATGTTGTTGTGGTTGTTATGTGCTGTCGAGTTGGACCAGACTCATAGTGACCCCTCCTTGGGTTTCTGAGGCAGTATCACTATGGAAGTAGATTATCCAACCTTCCTTTTGAGGAGTGGCTGGTAGGTTTGAACCACCAGCCCTCTAGTTAGCAGTCAAGTGCCTTAGGCAGCACGCTACCAGAGCTCCTAACACAACATGGGGAATGAAATTACTGTCACCAAATTCTCCACTTAAAACTGATTAAAATGACAACTTTTGGTTACATATGTTTTACCACAATAAAACAAATAAACAAAAGACATGGATAGGGTGGGGGAAGGTTTTATATGCACTCCTCACTTACCAACATTGTTTGCTTCCAAAGACCAGGTCATAATGCGAAATTGATGTTATGCAAAAAATAGGGATGACTACATCAGATTACAAAATGAAAGGTGTTAGGTGCTATTGAGTTGGTTCTGACTCATAGTGACCCCATGCACAACAGAACAACACATGGTCTGGTCCTGTGTCACCCTCACAATTGTTGTGATCATGAGTCCATCATTGCAACCACTGTGTCATCCCATCTCATTGAGGGTCATCCCTCTTTCCCCGACCTTTTACTTTACCAAGCACGATATCCTCCTCCAGGGACTGACTCCTTCTGATATGACCAAAGTATGAGAGATGAAGTCTGACCATTCTTGCTTCTAAGGAGCATTCCAGCAGTACTTCCCCAGAGACAGATCTATTTGTTCTTCTAGTAGTCCATGGTATATTCAGTATTCTTTGACCGCACTGCAATTAAAAAGTATCAATTCTTATTTGGTCTTCTTTATTCATTGTCCAGCTCTCCTACACACATGAGGCTATTGAAAATACCATGGCACACCTTAGTCTCCAAAGTGACATCTTAGTTCTTGAGCACATAAAGAGGTCTTTTGCAACAGGTTTGCTCAATGCAACATGATTTGCCCAACATAAAACAAAACAAAGGAGGATGACTACATCGTTATTTCACTACAAAATTATATCATTACATAACTGCCAAACCACTGAGGATTATGGTCCAGACAAGTTAATCATCACAGCCAAAACTACTCTCATGTAGCACCTTGGCATTCATTATTGTCAGACGTATGTTGTTAATAAAGAAAATAGTTGGGTAGACTTTTTACTTTTATCACAAATTCAAAATATCAGATAACGAGATAGTTGATAAGTGGGGAGTGGGTATAGTTATACATATATATAGTTTTAAATAGGGAGCTTTGTGTATATATATATATATATATA
>NW_006922029.1:475898-477037 GCF_000298275.1 Orycteropus afer afer | reverse complement strand
TATCATGATGCTGCTTATTGGTCCAGTTGTGAGGATATTTGTTTTCCTTATGTTGAGGTGTAATCCATACTGAAGACTATGGTCTTTGATCATCATCAGTAAGTATGTCAAATCATCTTCACTTTCAGCAAGCAAGGTTATGTCATCTGCATATTAAAAGATGTTATTGAGTTTTCCTTCTCTCCTGATGCTTGATGTTCTTCTTCATATAGTCCATCTTCTTGGATTATTTGCTCAGCATCCAGATGGAATAAGTATGATGAAAGGATACAACACTGACACACACCCTTCTGTACATTAAACCATCTAGTATGCCCTTGTTTGATTTGAATGACAGCCTCTTTGTCTATGTACAGGTTCCTCATGAGCACAATTAAGTGTTCCAGAATTCCTGTTTGTTATGATCCACACAGTCAAATGTCTTTGCATAGTCGATAAAACACAGGTAAACATCTTTCTGGCATTCTTTGCTTTCAGCCAAGATCCAGCTGACATCAACAATAATATCCCTCATTCTACATCCTCCTCTGAATCCAGCTTGCATTTCATAAATATACTGCTATGCTCAATATACTGCTGCAACCATTTTTGAATTATCTTCATCAAAATTTTATTTGCATGTGGTATTGATATTCTTAGAAAATTTCCACATTCTGTAGGATCACCGTTCTTTGGAATGAGTATAAATATCGATCTCTTCCAGCCAGTTGGCCGGTGAGCTGTCTGTCTTCCAAATTTCCTGGCATGGACGAGTAAGTGCCTCCAGCACTGTATCCATTTGTTGAAACATCTCAGTGGGTATTGCATCAATACCTGGAGCCTTGTTTCTCTCCATTCCTTCAGTGCAGCTTGGACTTCTTCCTTTAATACCATTGGTTCTTGATTATATGCTACCTCCTGAAATGGTTGAATGTCAATCAATCCTTTTTGGTACGGTGACTGTGTATTCCTTCCATCTTCTTTTGATGCTTTCTGCATTATTCAACATTTTGCCCATAGAATTCTTTAATATTGCAAATTAAGGTTTGAATTTTTTCTTTAGTTCTTTCATCTTGAGAAATGCTAATCATGTTCTTCCCTTTTGATTTTCTGACTCTAGGTCTTTGCACATTTCATTATAATACTTTACTTTGTTTTCT
>NW_006922029.1:474013-475068 GCF_000298275.1 Orycteropus afer afer | reverse complement strand
AATTGCCATACAAATTTCTACCATAGTTATATCATTTAACAGTCACACTAGCAGTGTATGAGAGTCCCAGTCTCTCCACATTCTTGCCAGCATTTGTTAATTTCTGTCGTGTTGAACTTTGCTAATAATGCTGGGGTGAGATGGTATGTCATTGTTGTTTTGATTTGCGTCTTTCTAAAGGCTGGTAGCCTCTACAGGAAGTGCTGGTGGCATAGTGTCTAAGGCATTTGACTGCTAACCAGAAGGCTGGCAGTTCAAACCCCAGCCATTCTTTGGAAGGAAGATTCTGCGATCTACTTCCGTAGTGATACCACCTCAGAAACTCAAGGAGGAGTCACTATGAGTCAGATCCGACTCAACAGCAGTGAGTTTCATTTTGGTTTTTTTTTTTAAAGGCTAGTTGTTGTGAATATTTCTTGAAGTATTTGTTGGCTGCCTGAATATCCTCTTTGGTGATGTTTCTGTTCATGTCTACTATCCATTTTTTAATTGGATTGTTCATCTTTTTAATGGTGAGGTGTTGGAGTTTTCTATGCATTTTAGAAATAAGTTCTTTGTCAGATATGTCATTGCCGAATATTTTTTCCCAATCTGTAGGTACTCTTTTGGAGAAGTCTTTTGATGTACATAAGAATTTAATTTTTAGAAGGTCCCATTCATTTCATTTATCTTTCAGTGTTTGCATATTTTGGGTTATGCTTGATAGTCTATTTATGACATAAATGAGGCCCCTATGTTTGCACTTGTTTTTTCTTTGATGAACTGTGTAGTTTTAGGTTTCACATTTAAGTCTTTGACCCATCTGGAGTTTGCTTCCATGTATGGTGTGAGGTATGGATCTTGCTCCATTTTGCTGCAGATGGTTATCCAGTTTAGGCAGCACAATTTGTTTAAAAGACTATCTCTTCCCTATTTAATGCCTTTTGGCCCTTTGTCAAAGATTAGCTGACCATAGATGGATGCTTTCCTGTTTTCTTAATGGCCTTTTGCATTCTTCATGTATGAGGTTCGTAATGTCACCCCACAACTCACCTGGTCTTTGGTCACTTGTGTCC
>NW_006922029.1:464297-471267 GCF_000298275.1 Orycteropus afer afer | reverse complement strand
GTAAAGCAGAGGGTCAGTAAAAGGGAAACAGCCTTCAATGAGATGAATTGACCGAGTGACTGCAAGTTTGGACAGTGAATGAGGGAAACTGAAGAACTGTTGCATTTGAGTTATGGAATTGACAAAGAATATTGCATATACCGTGGACTGCCAGAAGAATGAAGAAATTTGTCTTGGAACCAGTACAGCCAGAATACTTCTTGGAAGCAAGGATGGCGAGACTTTTCCCCATGTACTGGGAATCGGCTCCACCGCAGTGAGTTTGGTTTCTGTGGATGGACGTGTTAGTGGGAGGAGCTAGTCCTTGGAGAACGACATCATGCTTGGTAAAGTAGAGGGTTAGCAAGAGAGAGGAAGACCCTCAACGAGGCACATTGACACAGTGGCTGCAACAATGACCTCAACATGGCCGTGACTGTGAGGACGATGCAGGACCAGCAGTATTTTGTCCTGTCGTACCTAGGTCACTATGGCAGAACTGACTTGACGGCACCTAACAACAACAACAACAACAGGGAGACTGAGGGTATCTATCTATCTATCTATCCATCCATTGATCTATCTCTATTTTAACCATACACACACACACACACACACACACACAAACAGGAAATAGGGAGGGGGAAGTAAAATAGAAGAAAAAGGAGAAAGGTATTTTAGCTGAGGCACAGTTTTCAATGTGATAAGAGCACATTGTTCAAGTTTGCAGACTCTCTTGGCTGCTCTGACAACTCCAGTGAATTCAGATAGTGTCCAACGGGGTGTCTGCGGAAGTAAGCATTTGTCCCACTGAGTAGAGGTCAGCTGCTGCACTCCTGCCCAGCAGGAGTAGAAAAACAGAGGAATTGTTGCAATATGGCCAATGTCACGCTGAAGTAAATGCTAACGCTTTGGATTGCAGCGTGACTGTTTGGCAAAGAATGTGCGTGCCGGTGTGACGTCACCGCACGTGGAGTGCAATGTCTGGCACACGAGCAGACCCCACAGTCACTGCCTGTGGCCCAGGAAGTTTTGTACCTGGAGGCACCCTTAGTGGGGCCTCCTTCTAGCGGCCACGCAGCCCTCTGGAAACAATCAATGCCTTCTCAGCACTGCATTTCAGAAACGGCGTTTAGCCAGGAGTAATAGGCTGCGTCTTTCTGAATGGGAGGCAGAATGCAAAGCACATAATGGCACATGTTCCCGGGAAGGAGTGGGTTGGGGTTCAAGACAGACACAACGCCGTGCTCCTGCAGAGTTGTGCATCTTAGAGGGTATGCTGTCCTCCAGGAGGTTTTTGCTGGGAGCACAGAACCCCAACACGTGTCCGTGGGAGGTCACCACCTTCCATGTGGACCTGCCAGCCGTGGCACTTACTCCTTATCTCTTCCAAGGGCAGTGATGAGCTTCTGGCACTATCCTGCAGAACCGGCATCAAGGTGGAACTAGAAAGCCTCTGGTTCATTTTCCCAAGACCCATTTCTTTCTCTATGATCCCCTTGCAAATGGGAGAAAGTCCCTGCAATGGATGGAAGTGAATCCACTAGAATCGATATTGAAGTCCTGGTTCCTGTCCCTGTGGATGTGACTCCATTTGGAAACAGGACTTAGAGAAGTCCTAAAGCTAACCACTTCTGAGTTACAGAAAGAGCAGAAGGGACGCCGAGACACACACAGGAGACCACAAGCAATGGCATGTGAGGACTGTACACAAGCCAAGGAACGCCAAGGCTCGCCAGCACACTCGGGAAACTAGACGAGAGGCTCTCGGGAGGAATAAGCAGGCCGACACCCTGATTCGTGCTTTTAGCCTCTAGAACTGAGAGGAAATTCATCTATTATTTTGAAGCCAGCCACTCGTGATATTTCTGTTATGGCAGCATCAGCAAATCAAAACAGTTTCCCCAAAGACCTTTTTCTATTTTCTGGTTTCACTTTGCTCCTTCATTTCCTTTCCAGGCTTCATTAGAAGAAAAGGCTCCATTTGCTTCGGTGGTAACCACCATAGAGAATTTTAGCAAGATGAGTTTGCTTTTTAGAACGTTGCAAGTCGTTTCTTCAAAGCAGAATGTTATTCTTTTCGCTCAAACCCCTTAACATCCTAATGGGCAGAGACTCCAATCCTGTAAACGTTCTTCTCCTTTCCTTTGGTCTGGTGGCCCAAGTCTGCCTTTGAGGTTTTCCTCAAACCTGTTTTCTTCTCTCTTCTTCCTCAGACACCTCTGTTGCCTGTCTTCATGATCTGCACTCTGGATGAGCTCACCTTCACTACCCCACTAGTCTCCTTTATTGCCTTCCTCTGTCCATCTTCTAAGAGTACCTGGGTGGTATAAATGGTTAATGCTGCTAACCGAAAGATTGGAGGTTTGAGTCTACTCAGAGGTATGTCAGAAGAAAGGCCGAGCAAACTACTTCCACAAAACCTGTCATAGAAAACCGTATGGAGCAAAATTCTACTCCGACACACATGAGGTTGCCCTGACTCGGAGCTGACTTGACAGTAGCTAGTTTCATCCATCTTGCATAATGTCACTGCCCATTTGATCCCCTCCCTTGCTCTCCCTTCCCATGCGTGTGGCTTCCTGTTGCCTGAAGAACGAAGCCTGCACTCCTGAGCATGACAGTCTTGGAAGATCTGTTGATGCTGCAGATACCCACCTTCTCCCTCCTCTAACACATAAGCAAATGGTTATGAAAATTCCAAACTAACAGGATTGCAGGAATTCCTGGGAATTCCTAGGAATTTCTATTTCTCATTGCTAATTTCCAGAGATTGATACCTGTTGAGAATTTGGGAACACTGAAGAAACATTGTCCATTAATGTGAGGCCCCTCGGCAACGTGAAGAAAGTCGGGAAAGAGGCAGACATCCTCAAGCAAACTCCCGAGCATGGATGTTACTCCACTGAGGTGGGTTAAAGCCATGTTAATGGAAAGAGCCAACCGAAAGTCTTCACACGGCTTAGGCTGGGAGATTGTCAGAAGCAAAGAGATTGTGGTGCCCAAGTCGTACTTGCCTTCAAGTATCCCAGAAGGTGGTCCGTCCCCAGCACCATCGATGGAGGGAAAGAGGTAGAGCTGAACTCGAGTGGTGCTCTCTGGGCACCCAACCAAGGCTGACACAGGGGACCAGGACCTGTCTTTTCGCTCCAGGGAGCCAGTAGGAGCTGGAGCTAATCAGGAGGACAGTCAGTACTCAACAGGGTTTGTAAGACACGTGAAGGGACTGGATGAGGATGTTTCCCTTCAGAGAGGAGTAGGATTTCCTGGAGTAGGGTACGGGATGCTGGATTGTGAGGGCTTAGGGAAGACTGGTGACTTGGGGTGTGGGGATGATCTCCTATGCTCTGAAGTCTAGACAGTGAGGTCTTGCCTTCGCCTTGTGGAACACAAGGGAGCAGGCTTCTCCACACCATCCCATTGTAGATGGCCTGGCAAACTCAAGTCCCCAGCCTGGATTGAAATCAGGATTCACGAGGCTGATGGGGAGGGAGTGTGTACCATGGTCTACACTCTTATTTATCATCTTTCCTCAAATGTGAAGATCAAATCTTGGTGGAAATAGGATATACCTTTTCAGAGGCATGGGAAGTGTTTTTTGGAGACCCTTCACTCAATCCTCTATATCTTTTTCTGATTTGAAGGAAAGTGATAAAAAACAGAAGTGCTGGGACTTCAAGGAAGAGATGATGCTTATTGCCCCCAGGGAATGGAGGAATTTGATTCAGAGCTAGACAATAGCCCATTCATTCATACCAGCCAGGTAGAATTCAGTGGAGCCTAGCTTTGACCACTAAGCCAAAACTGTCATAAAGACCCAACCATTTCCTGTGCACAAAAAGTGCAGCTGCTGAAATATAACGCTGGCTCTACATAAGACAGTATCGTGTAGAGTTGTGAACTCAGTCTCTGAAGCCAAACGACAGCAAGAGCGAGCTCAGATTCACTGTGTTGTGTGTTATGTGGCACCTCCATCTACACTTCTTACAATGCCTACTCCGTGAGGCTCTAGTGAGATGAACTGAGGTGATATGTTGGCAGCCTTCAGTGCACGTTCTGCTTCACTGTCCACAGTTAGCCTGGTGGCCTTTGCTCTGAGGTGAAGAATGGGGCTCACTGTTGAATTCCCTTGCTTTCATTTAATCCAAACCAGTGAATCACACTGCTGTGGTCACATCATTGTAGGCCAAAGAATTGCCTCTTGTTGTGGACTGTGGCTGTACATTCTTAAGGATTAAAGCAATTGATGAGCTGTGAAAAACAGGTAAGATTCTAATGGCATCCAGTGATGGCTTGTCTGGAAATCTCAGCCAAGAGCAAGCTGTGACTCAGACCTTGACTTCTTATCCAAGGGCCAACGAGTTCTATCTCTCTCTCTCTCTCCCTCTGTCTTTCTTCCTCTCTTTCTGTTTCACTCACTCTCTTTCCCTACCCTCTCCTTTTTTCCCCTCTATTTCTTATCATTCATGCTGCATTTTGCTCTCATCCTACCCCACATTTCCCCCTTTCTCATTATTCCTTCTTTTACCTGGTCTTAGCTCAGAATGTTCATAATTTTCAGAATGTCTGTATCTTCTCTTCTGTGGCCTCTCCTTTGACCCACCAAACCAAACCAGTGACTGTCAAATCAATTCTGACTCATGGCAACGCTGTGTGTGTCAGAAGAGCACTGTGTTCCACGGGGTTTCTAATGCCTGTGACCTTTTGGAAGCAGATTACTTGTGACATGCCTCTGGGTGGATTCTAACGGTCAATCTCCTTTGGTCAGGAAGAGTTAAATCTTAGTAGTAATTAAATATTGCTGGCCTCCATTTCCCACTACATTAACAGGAAGAACAATTCATCAAAGATTGCACACATTCTTTAAATTCCTCTGAGTTTTGATGTCTTGAGTGAAAGGAAATTTACACCAACAGAAAGTGGCTGAGGTGGCCCTGGGCAATACTAGAAGTGAGTTATGCTTGACTGTGCCTTTGGGGCCCCCTCCTTTTGTGGGGATGAGTCCTCACTGGTCTGTTAGTCCTATCTTGGTCTTTGATGTCCATGGGTCCCACTGAAGGGCTTCATTTTCTTTTGCTCTTTCCCTGTATCCCCCAGGTGCCTCCTGACTACCCAGCAATTGGTTCATCCAAACTTCAGAGTCTTGATGGTCTAGCTTTCATCCTATGTCTTCAAAACTTTGTCCAGGCCCCTTGTGGACAAATGTGGGAAAGACAAATTTTGGCAAGGCCAAAAGGTAGAATGCTATAGATGTCATGGATCTACCAAATACAAGGAGCTCTGGTGGCGTAGTGTCTAAGGCACTTGACTGCTGACCAGAAGGCTGGCGGTTCAAACACACCAGCCACTCCTCAGAAGGAAGTTGGGCAATCTACTTCCGTAGTAATTCTGCCTCTGAAACCCAAGGAGTGGTCTCTATGAGTTGGATCCAACTCCATGGCAAATAATAACAACAAGAAGAAGTACCAAATCTTGGAATCCTAACCCCTATTCCTATTTATGTAATTGTTTGGAAATAGGATTTTCTTTGTTACATTATTGAGGCCATACCAATGTAAGGTGTGTCCTAAACCAAATCACTTCCGAGTTATAAACAGATTAGACAAAGATGGTGCACAAGCTGAAGAAAACGGTATCACACGAAGACCACCAAGAACAAAGAAAAGCCTGGGGCCCCAACCAGGAAGGAGCGAAACTGGCCAGACCCTGGGTGGACTTCTAGCCTCCTGAACCGTGAGAAAATAAGTATCTGTTTATAAAGCCACCCCCTGCTGGTATTTGTGTTACAACAACCTTAGCTAACTAAGACGCCCTGCAAGGAGTCACTTGGTGAAACCAGAGTGGACCTCTTAGGAGCAGAATGCCAGCAATTCAGGTGACCCCAATTCCCCTGACTTCTTAGAGAATGGGGGCAGTCCTAATGGGGGAAGGGACATTACAAAATATCCTGCTTAAAGTGTACTCTGCCAGCCTCACCTCCATGTTCTACGAATGGAAAATTCATTCGAGGATTGAGCCTAGACGTCATTATTGCTTTAGTGTCTGAGACTGTTATGATTTGGACACATTGTCAAAAACAAAACTGCCAATGCTAGTATGGTTCTTACGGGGAAGTCGATCCACTTTGCGACCTTTTTGGTATGTGGTTTCCTGAAAGACATTGCTGGGAAAAGGGAGGATTGTTCCTTCAAAATAATCCACACTTCTCTTAAAGACCTGTAATGGGCTCCTTCCAGAAAACCAAACCCACTGCCAGTCAGTTGATTCTGACTCATAGCAACCCTATAGGACAGAGTAGAACTGCCCTGTAGGATTTCCAAGGCAGTAATCTTTGTGGAGGAGTTCTGGTGACATAGTGCCTAAGGCATTTGACTGCTAACCAGGAGGCTGGTGGTTCAAACCCACCAGCCACTCCTCGGAAGAATGGGCAGTCTACTTCCATAGACACATAGCCTCAGACCCAAGGAGGGGTCGCTATGAGTTGGAGCTGACTCAACGGCAGTGAGTTTGGTTTTTTTTTTTTTTTTATATTTTTTTGGAAAGGTGCTCTGGCGGTGCAGTGTGTAAGGCATTTGTCTGCTAACCAAAAAGTTGGCAGCTCAAATCTACTAGCTGTTCCACAGGAGAAAGATGGGGCAATTTACTTGCGTGAAGATCTATAGCCTTGGAAACCCACTGGGGGTCATTGTATGTCAGAACTGACTTGATGGCAGATGGTTAATCTTTGTGGAAGCAGACACCACACCTTTTTCCTGAGTGGCTGGTGGCTTTGAACTGCCAAACTTTGTGGGTTAGCAGCCAAGCCTTTAACCACCGCACCAGCAGGGCTCCTCCATAATGGGTTCATTATCCCTCAAGTGCTCAAAGCCCTTCCTCATTCTGCGTATGTTATTATTTATTTATTTTTATTGTGATTTGGGTGAAGATTTACAGAGCAAATTCACTTTCCATACAGCAGTTCACATATACTTTGTCTCATGACATTGACCAC
>NW_006922029.1:450428-461157 GCF_000298275.1 Orycteropus afer afer | reverse complement strand
GCTTCTTCCTCAGGGATGTGTTCTGGGTCTGTATCCTGCTCCCTTGTTTCTACCACTTTATCCTGCTTCTTTGTGTGGACTGTGATGGTCTGTTGTCTCTGAGGCGTCATGATGTTTTTGTATTTAGATCTCTGTTAACTTTTTGTGAAGAGCAGCCAAGGGTGATTCAAGCTCTTCTTGGTTGTTTGTTATCGTTGGCCTTTTCAGTCTTGCGAGGTCCAGAGTGTCCTTGGAGTTGCTTGAAAGCAGAACATGTTCTTAAGCCCCAGGAATATGCGAGAGTGCTGTCTCTTTAAATATCCAAAATAGTCAAGCTGCTTTTAAACCTTCAAAATGGCGGCACTCTCTGGACCAGCAAAAGTCCACAGCTCAGCTTGCCTTTCTCCTCACCTTCTTCATTTATTCCCCAGCCACCATGCACAGTCCTCCATGCAGTCTGGCTAGCAGGGCTGATTTTTTGGTTAATTCTTAGGTCCTACCACCACTAGGGAAACTCCAAGCTGTCTGTGCCATCAGGATCGCTGCCAGACTGCAGCTCCATATGTCTCCTTTTTTTTGTATTTTCACACAAATTATTCTTCTAGTTGGGGTTAATTGCACTTCTATATCCTTCCCTTCAAGGCTCAGGGGTCCAGGATTATCTTCTGTGTCTGTGTTAATTCGTTTCCCTTTTCTTTGTTGAAGAGGGTCTGTGGAGTCTTTCTGCCTAGTCCGCCATCTTGCTGGTTTCCCTGAATATTTTTGTTTAACCTGCATTTATCACTTGCAGAAAAAAATCTCCTTATCCAAATGCTGGTTTCTCTGAGTTGGCCACTCTGGAGAGGGGTGGAAGTTGGTGGTATTCTTGTTATAAGTGCAGCTTTGAATGGTGGGGGAAGTGACACACATGGTATCATTTGAGAAGCATCCAAAGATCCCCTTCTAAATCATGCTCCACCACTAACCCCCTGGCCATGCCTGGAATTCACTGGCATATGGCTTTTTGAAAAAAGGCACTTACTTATCTATGCCAAGAAATTTGGAAGACAGCTACCTGGCCAACTGATTGGAAGAGATCCATATTTGTACCCATTCCAAAGAAAGGTGACCCCAAAGAATGTGGAAATTATTGAACAACATAGTTAATATCATGTGCAAGTAGAATTTTGATGAAGGTAATACAAAAACATTTGCAGCAGTACATTGACAGACAATTGCTGAGAAATGCAAGCTGGATTCAGAAGAGGACATGGAACAAGGGATAGCATTGCTGATGTTAGATGGATCTTAGCTGAAAGTAAAGAATTCTAGAAAGATGTTTATTTGTGTTTTATTGACTATAGAAAAGCATCTGACTGTGTAGATCATAACAAATTATGGGTAATATTGAAAAGAATGGGAATTCCAGAACAGTTAATTGTGCTCATGAGGAACCCGTACATAGACCAGGAGGCTGTCATTTGAATAGAACAAGGGGATACTGCATGGTTTAGAATCAGGAAGGGATTGTGTCAGGGATACTTATTCAATTGCATGCTGAGCAAATAATTCAAGAAACTGGACTATATGAGGAAAAGTGTGACATCAGGATTGGTGGAAGACTAATAAACAATCTGTGATATGCAGATGACACAACCTTGCTTGCTGAAAGTGAAGATGACTTGAAGCACTTAATGATGATAATTAAAGGCTACAGTCTTCAATATGGATTACACCTCAACATAAAGAAAACAAAAATCCTCACAACTGAACCAATAAACAATGTCATGATAAATGGAGAAAAGATTGAAGTTTTCAACATTTCATTTTGCTTGGATCCACAATCAACACCCATGGAAGCAGCTGTCAAAAAATCAAACATTGTGTTACACTGGAAAATTTGTTACAAAATACCTCTTTAAAGTGTTAAGAAGTAAAGATGCCACTTTGGAGATTAAAGTGCACCTAATCCAAGCAATGGCCTTTTCAATCACCTCCTATGCAAGCGAAAGCTGGACAATGAATAAGGAAGACTGAATGCCTTTGAGTTGTAGTTTTGATGAAGAATATTGAAAATACCATGGACTGCCAGAAGAATGAACAAATCTGTCTTGGAGGAAGTGCAGTTGGAATGATCCTTAGAAGTGAGAATGACCAGGCTTTGTCTCATCTACTTTGATAATGTTATCAGGAGGGACCAGTCCCTGAAGAAGGTGTCTTGGTTGGTAAAGTAGAAGGTCAGTGAAAAAGAGGAAGGACCTCAATGAGATGGATTGACACAGTGGCTTGCAAGGATGGTGCAGGACCAGGCAGTGTTTCATTCTGTTGTGCATAGGGTCTTTATGAGTCGGAATTGACTCGATGTTACTTAATTTTAAATTTTAAAGAGACTCGACCAGAGGAGGTTCAGGCTGTGTCTCTGGATGCCAGACTTTTGTGGGAGTTGTCCAGCAGCCCAGGTGGCCAGGGAGCTGCATGAGAATTCAGAGGTCTAGAAGAGATGGAAGACACCTGGAAGAAGGCAATGAGGAGGAGTCCAGGAACTCCTTGGTGAAGTGACTGTGATTTAATCCAGAATGAAGGAGGCTCTCATGAACTGTGGAAGTTCACAAAAGAGAAAACAAACTTAAACAGCAAAATGTGAGATGAGATTTATGTAAGACCCAGGAAGAGTCCCCTGGAGTTGAGGGATGTTAAACCTTGGAAGGCATTTCTGAAAGTGTTGTTAGTGCCTTCTGGGGACTTTAAAATCAGCACAAATTCAGTTCATCTGAGGCAAAAGCCTACTTGCTGCAAGGGAAGACGATAAATTAGGAGATGTCTGAACCCCGCCGGCTCTAGATCCCAAGATAAGACTAAGCTATTGGTTATAAGACAGGTTCCAAAGATGGAAAAATTTTAGTCAGATAAAAATTTGTTGCAAATGTTTGCTAAAGGATAAAGCGAAAACCTTGAGGAAAATAAGGAGAGAACCCAACACATACTTCAAAAACTATAGGATCTGTAGAAAGAAATGCTTTTCATAATCCATTTACCGCAAGTTGAAGAAGAAGAACTGTGGGAAAAAATTCTTTCCTAACAGGTATCCCCCACCCCTGCCCCACAGATGTTGGAAGAAAACAAAACCTAAAAAACCAAACACAAATGCACAAAAGCTACAGTTTTTCTGGAGTCTGTCTAAAGGAGAGGAGAGTATGCTATGTCATATATTTCATTAAACCAAGTGCCTTTAAACCAAAGGAGCTCTGGTGGTGTAGTGTCTAAGGCATTTGACTGCTAACCAGAAGGTTGGCAGTTCAAACTTACCAGCCACCCCACCGAAGGAAGACTGGACAATCTACTTCCATAAATATTTACCTCCTTGGAAACCCAAAGGGGGTCGCTATAAGTCAGAATTGAGTCAATGGCAGTGAGTTTGGATTTTTAGTTTTGGTCAAACCAAAATACCAAACTCACTGCCATCAAGATGATTCCGACTCATACTGACCCCAGTCTTGGGTTTCCAAGGCCATAAGCCTTTACAGAAACAGACTGCCTCATCTTTCTTTCATGGAGTAGCTGGGGGGTTTGAACCACTAAGCTTTTGATTAGCAGCCAGACACCATAACCACTATACCACCAGAATCCTTAAGTGCCTTCAGTTATAGTTAATGTTTAATTACAAAATAATATCAAAGCAAACATCTATATTATCCATTGTTCTATTTAACAGATACTTATTTTCTTGAATTATCTATTTCAATTGGCTAATGTTTTCATCTTTGTTTACAATGAAACATGGCATTTTGTGTATTCAGCTGATATTCAGGAAACTTAAATGGTAAGATAATTTCAGCCATGGGATAGCAGCTGGTAAGTGAAAGGCAAACTGGATGGTGGGGAGATTGGAATTCCAATTCTAATTTCATTTACACTAACAGTAAGATATGGTGCAACTTGCTTAACTTCTCAGTTTCTTCATTTCTAATACATGGTTAAGGTATCAGTTAAGATGCTTTTTGCTGGAAGTGAAAGATACAGAAATCAATGTGGTTCATGCAATGAGGACATTTGTTATCTCATGTCAGGTCTAGGGGGAGTTGATTCAGAGGTTTGGCAGTGCAACTGTGAGCCAGGTTCTTCCCGTCTCTCAACTCTGCCATCCCTTGCCATTGTCACTCTTGGGCTGCTATACGAATAGCATGGCTGTGGCAGTTCCACATGTTGCATCCAGATTTGATAACATTCACATGAAGAAAAATGATCCTTTCTTCCCACTCCCAAAAGACTTCTTTTTGGGAGTCTCCCTTCCATCCCCACCAAGATCTTTCCTCACACTTCATTAGCTATGTTGGGTTCATGTGCCCATTCTGGAATCAGTTACTGGCTAGAAGAATGGGGTTTCTCTGAGGAGCTCAGACACATTATCTGGGATGGAACAGATGATGTAGAGTCAACAGCAGTGTCCACTGATGATGATATCTTAGGGTGGTTGAGAAGATCATGGGATGAGTATTTTGTAAATGTTAATGTAATCTAAAAAGACAAGTTGCCATTGTTATCTAAATATCATTCAACTAAAAGTGCAATAATGATAAACAGACTGCATTAGGTGTCAGGTATTTGTCCAACAGAAGAGTATATGGTTGCAGATTTTTATTTCCTAAAAATCTTTCAGAAAAGGAGCATGCATTGTAATAGTGAAGTAAAAGGGGCCTCTAAACAGGACTCTATCATCTGTGATACAACAGGAGGAAGTAGAGGGAGATGATACTTTATATTCAAGTCTGGCGTATCATGAGGTTAGAGTCCTATTATAGGGTTCTACTCTCATATACGTTAATAAGATCAGTGGCATGTGGCTAGGAAGAGAGGCATCATAGTGAAGCAGTAGTGACATTGTGGGTTGCTGGGGTAGATAGATCTGAATCTATGTCCCAGTTCTCCACTTAGAACTTGTATGACTGATCAATTTACTTAACCTTTCTGAGACTTAGTTTCCTGATCTGTACAATAGGGCTAGTAATATCTACTTCACAGAGTTGGATAGATTTCATGAAATAAAGTGGAAAAACATCAATTACAGTATCTATCAGAAAGCAGATGATCAATAAATGATAAATGCAACACAACCACTGCTGTAGAGTCAGATCCGACTCATAGTGACCCCTCCTTGGGTTTCCAAGCTTGTATTACTATGGAAGTAGATTGCCCAACCTTCCTTCCAAGGAGTGGCTGGTGGGTTTGAGCCACTAGCCTTCTGGTTAACAGTCAAATGCCTTAGGCACTATTCCACAAGAGCTCCCATAGGACTTTTCAAATTATTATCCAATAATAATGATGTAAAATCCCATCAAAACTTTGAGTCTCAACAAAATCAATAAATTCAAATCAATGAATAATTACCAAGCATCTACTGTGGGTGAGATCTTGTGCACCTTGACACCACACTCTTAATTTAGTGTGGTGGTTCCCTGGCAGGAAGTGGCAGTCAGGGCCAATGACCAGAAGAGGTAAGTAAGATAGAGACCCCAGGCAGGAAGCAGCAGCCAGCTGATGGCCAGAACAGGTAAGAGGGAGAGTCCCCAGACAGGAAGCTAAGGGAGACGGACTTGTCTGTCAGTTTGTCATACTGTGGTGGCTTGTGTGTTGCTGTGTGGCTGGAGGCTGTGTCATCAGTATTTCAAATGCCAGCAGGGTTCCCCATGATGGACAGGCTTCAGCAGAGCTTCCAGAATAAGACAGATTTGGAAGAAGGAAGAAGCCATCCAATTCTCAAAGAGTTGGCCAATGAAAACCTTATGAATATCAGAGAAACACTGTCTCATATATCACTTGCAACTTTGTGAATGGCCCTGAAACATTGTCTGATACAGTGCTGGAAGATGAGCCCCTCAGGTTGGAAGGTGCTCAAGATACGACTGGGAAAAAACTGCATCATCAGAGTAGAGCTGACCTTAATGATATGGATAAAGTAGAGCTTTTGGGACCTCCATTTGCTAATGTGGCACAACTCAAAATGAGAAGAAACAGCTACAGACATCCATAATAATCAGAACATGGAATGTAGGAAGTATGAATCTAGGAAAATTGAAAGTTGTCAGAAATGTAATGGAACACATAAAGATTGATATCCTAGGCATTAATGAGCTGAAATGGACTGGGTTTAGCCATTTTGAATCAGATAACCATATGATCTACTAGGCTGGGAATGACAAATTGAAGAGGAATGACATAGCATTCATCATTACAAAGAATGTTTCAAGATCTATCCTGAAGTACAATACTGTCAGTAATAGGATAATATCCATATGCCTAAAAGGAATGCCAATTAATACTACTATTATTCAAATTTTTGCACCAACCACTAAAGCCAAAGATGAAGAAACTGAAGATTTTTACCAACTTCTGCAGTTTGAAGTTGACCAAATGTTCAATCAGGATGTGGTGATTATCACTAGTGATTGGAATCCAAAAGTTTGAAAGAAAGAAGCATCACCAGTAGTTGGAAAATTTGGCCTTGGTGAGAGAAATAACACTGGAGATCACATGGTAGAAGTTTGCAAGACCAACAACTTATTCGTTGCAAATACCTTTTTCCAACAACACAAATGGCAGCTATATGTGTGTACTTCACCAGAAGGAATACACAGGAATCAGATTGACTATATTTGTGTCAAGAGGCAATATAAAAGCTCAATATTTTCAGCTAAAACAAGGCCAAGAGCTGATTGTGGAATAGACCATCAATTGCTCCTATGTAAGTTCAACCTGAAGTTGAAGACAACTAAAACAAGTCCATGAGAGCCAAAATATGACCTTGAATACATCCCTTCTGAATTTAGAGACCACCTAAATAATCCATTTGGTTCATTGAACACCAATAAACAAAACCCAGAAGAATTGTGGGATCACATCAAGAACTTCATCCACGAAGAAAGCAAAAGGTCATTAAAAAGACAGGAAAGGAAGAAAAGACCAAAATGGATGTCAGAAGAGACTCTGAAACTTGCTCTTGACTGGACAGTACCTAAAGCAAATGGAAGAAATGACAAGATAAAAGAGCTGAACAGAAGATTGAGAAGACAAAGTCAACTATTATAATGAAATGTGCAAAGACATAGAATTAGAAAACCAAAAGGGAAGAACACACTCAGCATTTCTCAAGCTGAAAGAACTGAAGAAAAATTTAAGCCTTGAGTTGCAATATTGAAAGATCCTATGGGCAAAATATTGAATGATTCAGGAAACATCAAAAGAAGATGGAAGGACTATATAGAGTCACTGTACCCAAAAGAATTGGTCAATGTTCATCCATTTCAGGAGGTTGTATGTGATCAAGAACCAATGTTATTGAAGGAAGAATTTGAAGCTGCACTGAAGGAACTGGCAAAAAACAAGGTTCCAGGAATTGACAGAACACCCATTGAGATGTTTCAAAAAACAGATGCCCCTCTGGAGGCACTCACTTGGCTATGCCAGGAGACTTGGAAGATAGGTACCTGGCCAACTGACTGGAAAAGATCTATATTTGTACCCATTCCAAAGAAAGGTGATCCCACAGAATGTGCAAATTATCGAGCAATATCATTAATATTGCACATAAGTAAGATGTTACTGAAGATAATTCAAAAAGGTTTGCAGCAGTGTATTGACAGAGAACTTCCAGAAATGCAAGCTGGATTCAGAAGAGGATGTGGAATGAGGGATATCATTGCCGATATCAGATGGATCTTGGCTGAAAGCAAAGAATACCAAAAAATGCTTATCTGTGTTTTATTGACTATGCAAAAACATTTGATTGTGTGGATCATAACAAATTGTGGATAACATTGAGAAGAATGGGAATTCCAGAACACTTAATTGTACTCATGAAGAACCTGTACATAGACCAGGAGGCTGCCATTTGAACAGAACAAGGGGACCCTGCATGGTTTAAAATCAAGAAAGGAGTGTATCCTCTCACCCTACTTATTCAATCTATATGCTAAGCAAATAATCTGAGAAGCTGGACTATATGAAGAAGAACGTGGCATCAGGATTGGAGGAAGTATCATTAACAACCTGTGATACACTAATGACACAACTTTGCTTGCTGAAAGTGAGGATGACTTGAAACACTTATGATGAAAATTGAAGAATACACTATGGATTACACCTCAATTTAAAGAAAACAAAAATCCTCACAACTGGTCCAATAAGCAACATCATGATAAATGGAGAAAAGATTGAAGTTGTCAAAGACTTCACATTGCTTGGTTCTACAATTGACGCCAATGGAAACAGCAGTCAGAACATTAGACGATGTATAGCACTGGTCAAGTTGGGTGCAAAGGACCTCTTTCATATGCTGAGGAGCAAGGATGTCTCCATGAGGACTAAGGTGCGTCTGATACAAACCATGATATTTTCAATTGCCTTGTTGCATGTGAGAGCTGGACAATGAATAAGGAAGACTGAAGAAGAATTGATGCTTTTGAATTGTGGTGCTGGCGAAGAATGCTGAAAATACTGTGGACTGCTAAAAGAACTAACAGATCTGTCCTGGAAGAAGTGCAGCAGGAATGCTCCTCGGAAGCAAGAATGGCCGGATTTCACCTCACCTACTTTGGTCATGTTGTAAGAGGCCATTCTCTGGAGAAGGATATCATACTTGGTAAAGTGGAGGGTCAACAAAAGAGGGGAAGGCTGTCAATGAGATGGATTGACACAGTGGCTACAACAATGGGCTCAGTTATAGCAGGGATCATAGAGGTGGCACAGAATTGGGCAGTGATTCGTTTTGCTTTACATAGGGTCACTACGAGTCCAAAATGACTCGACGGCACCTAAGAACAACAACGTCTACTAATGCTCTTTAAGTCTTTATGGTCTTCCCCATGCTGCTTAATCTGGATTCAAAGTATTCCCTAATATATGGATGCTGGCAGGTGGGGGGAAGGGAGTGATGAAGTTGTCTTCAATTGGCAGGGATGGAGAGCAGTGGCCAGGGCAGGATGGAGGGAAAAATTAAGTCCAAGGGTCAGTTAATAGGGCCAATCACAAAATAACTAAATTCAGTTTTGTAATTCTATGAACAGGCAGAAAGAGGAGTGAGTATGTGCACACGTGTGTGTGTGTGTGTGTGTATGCACATAATGTGTACTTTCATATCCAGAATAGATATTTTTGGTATTTATTTTAGAATAAATTGTCTTGAGGTATAATTTGCATACAAGAAAATGCATCCATTTTAAGAGGACAGTTTGATGAGTTTTGACAAATCTATTGTTGTTGCTAGGTGCCATTGAGTTGGCTCTGACCCACAGTGACCCTGTGTGCAGTCGAGTGAGACACTGCCCATCCTGTGCCGTCCTCACAATCCTTGCTGTGCTTGAGCCCATCATTGTAGCCACGGTATCAATCCATGTGGTTGAGGGTCTTCCCTATTTTTGCTGACCTTCTGCTATGCCAGGCATGATGTCCTTCTCCAGGGAATGGTCCCTTCTGACAACATGACTGAACTGGTGAGACGATGTCTGGCCATTCTCACTTTTAAGGAGCATTCTGGCTGTACTTCTCCCAGGACAGATTTGTTCATTCTTCTGGCAGTTCATGGTATTTTCAGTATTCTTCGGCAACACCACAATTCAAAGGCATCAATTGTTCTGTGGTCTTCCTTATTCATTGTCCAGCTTTCACATGCATATGAGGCACTTAAAAATATCATGGCATGGGTTAGGTACACCTGAGTCTTCAAAGTGACATCTTTACTCTTCAGCACTTTAAAGAGGTTTTTTTTTTTTTTTGCAATGGTTTTGCCCAGTGTAGTATATCATCTGATTTCTTGACTGCTGCTTCCATTGGTATTGATTGTGGAACCAAATAATATGAAATCTTTGAGAACTTCAATCTTTTTTCCATTTATCGTGATGCTGCTTATTTGTCCAGTTGTAAGGGGTTTCATTTTCTTTAGGCTGACGTGTAATCCACTCTGAAGACTGTAGTCTTTGATCTTCATCTGTAAATACTAACAAATGTATACATCCCATATAACCACTACCACAATGAAAATTTAGACAATTTCCACCACTACAGAAAGTTCCCTTTTGCTTTTTTTATATTAGTCTTCTCTTCCCCCAGCCCCAGGCAACCATTGCTCTAAGTTCATTCCTGTTGATTAGTTGAACCTTATGGTTGTCAAAATGCACTGAGGTATCCTGGGCACTATAGCCAACACCCCAGGATCCTTTAGATAATTTATGTTTTCAAGAGAAATGTGATATCTTTTGGATGCTGTTTTGGTTACCTAGTGCTGCTCTGACAAGAATGTACCACAAATGGGGTGGCTTGAAGAAACAGGAGTTTATTTGCTTACAGTTTGGAGGCTTTAAGTCCAAGTTCAAAGTGCCAGGCTCTAGGGACTGGGTGAAAGCCCCACAACTTTGGCTTTCAGCTCTGCCTCCTGTTCCTGGCTCACAGAAGCTGGAAGGTTTTCTTCACTTAGCTGCTGGCTGCTGAGGCTGACAAGCCCAAGATTGACAAATAAAAAGGCACAGTTCCGATGTTACCAAACCACACAGCAGGCCATTAATTCAAGTCCATTGAAAGTCCAAGGTTGACAGAGCATGGCAGGATGCTAAACAACGACACGGCTACATGCAGGGTTCAAGCATGCCATAAGATAGAGGCCATTCCCAAAGCTGCTGCTTATATACGGGAAGCAGACCACATCCCTAAAGCTCATCTTTATCACAATCATCAGTAATTATCAAGGCATCTTGATAAGATGTTTGAGCAGTTTCAGACTGCA
>NW_006922029.1:449014-449919 GCF_000298275.1 Orycteropus afer afer | reverse complement strand
TCTTGTTTAGTGTGTTCCAGAATCTCAGAACTGTAGCATGCAATAATTACTCTTTTGTGTCTGGCTTCTCTTACAGTGCATAGTATTTTCAAGGCTCAGCCAGGTCGGTGCTTCTGTTGCTACACCATCCATTGATATTGCTGAGAAGCATCCTGGTGTTCAGATGTACTGCAATTTTTCTAAATAAAGCTGCTATGCACATTTGTGTACAAGTCTTTTGAGTGCATATGTTTTCATTACTTTTCGGTAAATATCTAGGATCAGAATTTCTGTCATTTGTTACGTGTATGTTTAACTTTGTAAGAAGCTACCAAACTGTTTCCCAAGGTACCATTTTATACCTCCAGTTGCTCCATATCCTTGCCAAAATGCTATTACTAGTCTTTTTAAATTTTAGTCATTGTGGTGAGTATGGGGTCCTGTCTCATTGTGTTCTGAATTTGCATTTTTCTCATGACTAATGATGTGAAGAATATTTTCAAGTGCTTATTGGCAATTTGTATATCTTCTTTAGTGGAGCTGAAATCTTTTTGCCTATTAAAAAAATTAAGTGCTTTTCTTCTAATGATTGGGTTTTAAAAATTTTAAAATGTTTATAATACAAGTTTATTTCATATGTACACAACATATATGTATCATATCCATATCCCTGGTGGCACCTGATATAACCACTCTTCTGCTAACTGAAAGGTCAACAGTTCAAGCTCCTCAGCTACCCTTTGAGGGAAAAGACTTGGTGATCAGTTCCCCTAAAGACTGCAGCCTAGGAAACACTTTAGGAAAGTTCTACTCTGACCTGTAGTGTTCCTTGTTATGTGCCATCAAGTCGGACCTGACTCAGTGACCCCTCCTTGGGTTTCCAAGGCGGTATCACTACGGAAGTAGATTGCCCCATCTTCCTTCTG
>NW_006922029.1:445194-446479 GCF_000298275.1 Orycteropus afer afer | reverse complement strand
TACTGCCTCGGAAACCCAAGGAAGGGTCGCTATGAGTCGGGGCCGACTCGACGGCATATAACAACAACATAATATCATTAATATTGGGAAGTCTGGTGGCATAGTGCCTAAAGCATTTGTCTGCTATCCAGAAGGCTGGAGGTTCAAACCCACCAGCCATTTCTCAGAAGGAAGATTGGGCAATCTACTTCCGTAGTGATACTGGCTTGGAAACCCAAGGAAGGGTCGCTATGAGACGGATCCAACTCGATGGTGGTGAGGTTTTTTTTTTTTTTTTTTTATCATTAATATTACACACAAGTAAAGTTTGAAATAAAGCTAATTTAGAAATGGTTGCAGCAGTACATTGACAGGGAAGTGCCAGAAATTCAAGCCAGATTCAGAAGAGGATATGGAACTAGGGATATCATTGCTGAGGTCAAATCGATCTTGGTTGAAAGCAGAGAATACCAGAAAGATGTTTACCTGTTTTATTGACTATGCAAAGGCACTCAACTTTGTGGATCATAACAAATTATGAATAACTTTGTAGAGAATGGGAATTCCAGAACACTTAATTGTCCTCATGTAGAACCTGTACATAGACCAAGAGGCAATTGTTCACACAGAACAAGGGGGTACAGCATGACTTTAAATCAGGAAGGGTGTGAAGCAGGGTTGTATTCTTTCACCATTCTTAATCTGTATGCTGAGCAAATAATCCAAGAAGCTGGACTATATGAAGAAGAACACAGCATCAGGACTGGAGGAAAACTCATTAACAACTGGCTATATGCAAATAATACAACTTTTTTTTTTTTTTTTTGGCTAAAACTGAAGAGGACTTGAAGCACTTACTGATGAAGATCAAAGACTATAGCCCTCAGTGTGGATTACATCTCAGCATAAGAAAACAAAAATCCTTACAACTGGACTAATAAGCAACACCATGATTAATGGATGAAAGATTGAAGTTGTCAAGGATTTCATTTTACTTGGATCCGTAATCCATATCCATGGGAGCAACAGTCCAGAAATCAGATGACACATTGCACTGGGCAAGTCTGCTGCAAAAGACCTCTTGAATGTGTTAAAGAGCAAAGGTGTCACTTTGAAAACTAAGGTGCAGCTGACTCAAGTCATGGTATTTTCAACAGTCTCGTTACTGTTGTTAGGTGTTGTCGAGTCATTTCCGATTCATAGCAACCCCATGCACAGCAGAACGAAACACTGCCCGATCCCGTGCCAGCTCCATGATCCCTGCTATACTTGAGCCCATCATCGCAGTCACCATGTCAATCCATCT
>NW_006922029.1:443460-444409 GCF_000298275.1 Orycteropus afer afer | reverse complement strand
ATTCTTCTTCAGCTTTCCTTATTCATTGTCCAGTTGCTTTGACATGTGCTATATTTACTAGGATCTTGAAGAAAACAGGACATTAAAGGTACAGGTATGAGTTGCTTAAGTGCATATCTTCCGTGAAATAGGATGTTATGTGATTTGGACATTATGTGAACACCATATTATATACTCTGAATATGTACATATTCGGTACACATATATCAAAGTGATTCCTGCACAAGCTGTGCTGCCTCTCCATTAGTGCCTGAAGCCTTGGAGTTTGCAAACTTGCATATGCAACTGTCTGCCTATGAGTGTGTGGGAGCTCTCCAAGAAGCTCTGGGGAGCTTGGTTGGAATGGAAGCCCTGAGGCGTAAGAGTGCAGGCATCCACTGCCAGGCAGCTGGGCAGGACTTGCGGGAGTTGTGGGAGCTGCAGCAGCTTAAGCTGGGGCTACGAGCTGCACTGGGGCTCAGGACCTTGGACTGAGCATGGCAGCCATGAGTTGAGCTGTGGCTGCTGGGGCACCTCAAATTCAATACTGCCTGCCTCCCAATGCCCATCCAAGCAAGCTCTCTGTCCCACCCCACAGACGTATATGCGGTAAGATGCTGCCCAGACAGATGTTACGGGGCGCATCCATGTAGAAGGAACACTAGAAACTAGGAAATGAGGGGAATGCTAAGACACATCTTGCCCACTTCAATATCCTTCTGAAAACCACAGTTCAGAAGGTACCTTCTCGTTGGGCACACTGCCCCAGTCCAAGTAAGCAGTAATAATGGGGCTTAAAACCTGTGAGCTCAGCAAGTCTTTCAGGGAGTTGTGGTGACTTGGTATTTGGTAAGAAGAAATGGAGAGAGTCCCATGGTTTTTATCAGCTTGTTATTAGGTGCTATTGAGTCTGCTCTGATTCATAGTGACCTTGTGGGCAACAGAATGAAACACTGCCCGGTCCTGTGCC
>NW_006922029.1:439064-442880 GCF_000298275.1 Orycteropus afer afer | reverse complement strand
TTTATGTTGAGATGTAATCCATACTGTAGACTGTAGTCTTTAATCTTCATCAGTAAGTGCTTCAAGTCATCTTCACTTTCAGCAAGCAAGGTTGTGTCATTTGCATATTGCAGGTTGTTGATGACTCTTCCTGCAACCGGATGCCATGTTCTTCTTCATATAGCCCAGCTTCTCTGTTCATTTGTCAGCTTGGGGAGTGATAAAAATAAGACTTAAAAGTATTAATGCTATTAGCCAAGGATAAAAACAGTTGCCATCTGGGCTATCCTGATTCATAGTGACTCCACGAGTATCAGAAAGAACTGTACTTCATAGGGTTTTCAGTGCCTGTCACCTTTTGGAAGTAAATCACTATGCTTTTCTTCTAAAGAGTCTCTGGGTGGACTTGAACTGCCAACCTTCCAGTTAGTGGCCAAGTGTGTTAACCGTTTTTGCCACCCAGGGTTCCTATTTACAGAGGATCCAAAACAAACCCAAACTTGCAGCTGAGGTGATTCTGACTCTCAGTGGCCATATAGGAGAGGGTACAACTGCCTGCCTAGGGTTTCCAAGGCTGTCATCTTTACAGAAGCAGACTGCCACATCTTTCTGCTGTGGTGCAGCTGGGGGTTCAAACTGCCAAACTTTCTGTTAGCAGCTGAATGCTTAAGCACTGTACCAC
Source organism: Orycteropus afer afer (assembly GCF_000298275.1). Taxonomy (NCBI): domain Eukaryota; kingdom Metazoa; phylum Chordata; class Mammalia; order Tubulidentata; family Orycteropodidae; genus Orycteropus; species Orycteropus afer. Next base: position 442,219 of record NW_006922029.1, on the reverse strand, counting down.
CAGGGCACCATGACCAAGGATAAGCAAGGCTTAAAATGATGACAATCAGGTTGGAGGTCCTGGTTTGTGGGGGAGAAGAAAACTACAACAGAGCCAAAATCTGGATGCATGTCCTATTTTTCCCACTTTCTTTTTGGGTGACATTAGGACAAGTGGATTGTACCACAGTTTTCCAAGAGGAATGAATAAGATTTCTCCTGCTACTTCCTGGAATGCCACCAAAAAACCACACCCATCGCCATCGAGTCAATTCTAACTCACGGAGACCTCATGTGTTATAGAGAACAGCCCCGAACGTTTTTTTGGCTGCCATCTTATGGAAGCAGATCACAAGGACCTTCTTCCGTGGTACCACTGGGTGGATCTGAACCACCAGCCTTTCAGTTAGCAGTGAGTGCAAACCGTTTGCACCATTCAGGACTTCCTCTATATCACAGAGACCTCAGAGTCAACAGGTCCAACACAGAACCCATGGCTTTCCCACTTAAACCTAGTCCTGTCTTGTTTCTCAGTGAACATCCCACCATCCACTACAATAGATGGGCTCTGCTGGTAGCAGCCAGGAATCTTTGGAACACCTTCTTCACATTTTGATTTTGTCTCAAAGTAGAAAACAAACTATTAAAAACCAAAACAGGAATCCAACCATATTTCCCAGCCTCCATGTATTTTGCTGCTTGTTTTTGTTCTTAGGAGAAATATTCAGCTTCCTTACTCTTCTACTTGGGGTCCAAGTGGTCCCCAGACCATCTCTACCAGCTTTGCCCTTTTCAGCCTCTCTGGGCCTGAGCATGTGTTTGCTGTTCATCAGGGTAAAATATAACTCACTTTCTTGGCAGTCCAATTGGATTTATGGAACTCTTTCCGAAAGAAAGGTGTTCTGGTGGTGCTGTGGTTAAGTCATTGGGCTGCTAACCAAAAGGTAGGCAGTTTGAACCCATGGGAGGAAGATGAGGCATTTTACTTCTGTAAAGATTTGCAGCTTTGGAAACCCGATGGAGGTCACCATGAATTGGAATAGACCGTATGGCAGTGGGTATCTGAAAGAAAGGATCCCTGGTGGTGCAGTGGTTAGAGCACTCAGCTGCTAACCAAAAGGTTGATGGTTTGAACTCACCAGCTTCTCTGTAGGAGAAAGATGTGGCAATCAGCTTCTGTAAAGATTTACAGCCTTGGAAATCCTTTGGGGGCAGTTCTCGTCTGTCCTGCAGGGTCTCTGTGAGTCAGAACTGCCTTGAAGACCAAGGGTTATCTGAGACAAACTGTGTTTCTGCCAATGGGAGGCTTTCTCTGCAGCCCAATGTTGCTGCAATGCCCTGGAGTTAGCCTCATTGCTGGTGTTTCCTCTGGTGGCTAAGGGAAAGAAGGATGGAGGTTCTATGGAGCGACTTCCTAAGTCTGCATCGACCTGCATTACAATCCTTTTTCACAACCTGGAGAGTTGCCTTGGCAACCAAGTTAATAGTCACTCACTGCTTCCAAGTCTTCCAGTTCTTATTAATGCTTGTGCAGTTTTGAATAGTTTGTCTTACTTGAAAAGAAACTGCAGAAGCTGCACTTCTGTTGTTGCTAATTTTTTTTTTTTTAAATCTCGGTTTCTGGCAGACTTTTTAAAGGGACCATGCAGATTTCCACTATGAACAGTTGAAAACACAAACACAGTTAATGACCCCAGATTGCACCACTGAGTATTAGGAACTATTCTAAGGGCCTCACGTTTACGCTGATTCACTGAATATTCACCACAAACCATGAGGTAGGTATATTATTATCCTCATTTTACAGATGAGGAAACTGAGGCACAGAGGTCAAGTGCCTAGCTCAAGAGGTGCCTTGCTCACAGAGGTCAAGTGCCTCTGTCCTGCAGGGTCTTTGTGAGTCGGAACTGCCTTGAAGACCAAGGGTTATCTGAGACAAACAGTGTTTCTGCCAATGGGAGGCTTTCTCTGCAGCCCAATGTTGCTACAATGCCCTGGAGTTAGCCTCATTGCTGGTGTTTCCTCTGGTGGCTAAGGGAGAAAAGGATGGAGGTTCTATGAAGTGATCATGTAAAACTAAAACCAACCTGTTGCCGTCCATTCGATTCCCACTCAGAGCCACCCGTGTATTCCAGGGGGAATGTGCGCTCCATCAGGTTTTCTTGGCTGTATTCTCTCTCTTTCTAATTTTATTTATTTAGTTGTTGTTGAAAATATGCACAGCAAAACATATACCAATTCAACAGCTTCTACAAAGACAGTCCAGTGACTTTGATCGTGTTCTTCAAGTGGTGTAACTATTCTCACCCTTTTTTTCTGAGTTGTTCCTCCCCTATTAATGTAAACTCACTGCCCCCCAAGGTTTCATCTGACCTTTGGAGTTGCTGTTGTCAATTTGATCCCATAGAGATAGTTCTTAAAAGAGCAGAATGTTCAGGGCAGACCTGTTTTTCACTAGTGAAGCTAAATTGTTGTTTGGTTTTAAGAGGACTTCAGGGGGGTATTTTTGGCTTAAAGTTTGAAGATGATCCCAAGGCAAGAGTTTGAGGGTATCCTCTAACTTCCATGGCTCCAGAAAGTCGGAAGTCCCTGCGGAGAATCTGAGATTCCGCTTTGCATTTCCCCCGACTTTTAATCGGGATTCTTCAGTTGTGGTGGCCGGTCATCATCCAGTTCTGGTCTCATGCCAAAGGAGGCAGTTGTTCAGGGAGGTAATTTGCTACACATTTTCCATTTTCTCTCCCATTCCTGATTCTCCTTCCTCCGTCACTGTAGATGAATAGAGAACAATGGTCGTGCTTTGGATGGCTACTTACAAGCTTTTAAGACCCCAGGTGCTATGCAATGAACTAGGAGGTAGAGCGGGACTAAGCATGTTATTAGGCCAATCAGCTAGGATTCCCCATGAAACTGTGACTGTAAATCTTTTGCCTATAATCTCTACAGAAGCTGATAGATTCCCCCACAGCACCACTGGGTAGTTTTGAATTGCCAAACTTTTGGTTCCTACTTGAGCATAAACCATTTGTGCCACCTGGGACCTCCATCAGGATCGCAGTGAGTACCATTTTCAGACTAGAGTGTAGAATTTTTCTTTGAAGCCACTGGAGGTTTCTGTGTTTTCACTAGCCTCCCGGAAGGGGAAAGCTCTAGCCCTAAGAGGTGAGCTGTGAACCA